>NC_079156.1:119257801-119594943 GCF_947563725.1 Argiope bruennichi
AACACTGAAAACAAAACTCGGAGCACTTGTAATACACTATATTGCCCAAGTTCTAAAATGTTTATGCGAAAAGTATTGGTATTTTAAGATTTAATGGCGCAAGAGCCAAATATGGCTATACTGAGCCAAACAAATGGTATTAAAAAATATCACGTACAATTTAGTTAGTTTAAATTTATAATTTCTCGTGATAAAAAGAAAGACATCCAATAATGAATAGTATCAGCGTTTATAAAAATGCGAATTATATCCCGTAAAGAAAATTTTTCAAAAATTTTAAATATCGAAATGTTAAATATCGTAAAAATGTTATAATATCGATGAAATTTAAAAGGTGAAAATGCATCTCCCATAACATTAAAATAGGTACAATAAGTTTATGCGGAAAGAGAAAATGGAATAACACCTTTAATACAAAGTATGCGAGAAAATTTCGGAGACTACTCCTAATTTTTCTGTGTTCTGCTCGAAAGAAAATATAAATACGACTTTATTAGATATGTAAAAATATTTCTCACCCATTTCACAGTGACTGCTTTTAAATTATGATAAAAATCTTTGTCGCATTAACGTTAATTTAGCTCTATGCGATCAAAAGTAGTTTTTCTCGAGCTCTTGGAATTATTCATATGAAAGTATTCTGAGTATTTTCCTTTTCATCTTTCACTCAGAATTCCGACAAATTAAATGAAGCAACTTTAAATACGTACATAATTTTTCTATTTAGAGAAACTTTCCACAAGAGTAAGTTTGAATAAATTCAGTTTCACTTCTACAAAAAGTGTTTTGGAAACACTTCTAAAAGAATGGAAGTCTGTTTCATACCCCTCAATAGCGTGAGATGCGAGATACTCACTTTTAAAAATTCTTAGAATACTTGAGAAAAGTTATTTAATGCACATGTAAACAAAAACCACGCAATTTTCTATATGATGAATGTGATGTGTTTTGCAATAATTAGCATAAACAAGCTGTGAAATATGTACTAAAGTAATTTGCTTGAATAAGTCTCTTAAAGTCCCACAGAAATCTAAATATAATTGAGTTTCTTGAATATATCTCTGAGAAGCCATTAATTGTCAACTAGGCGCGAATCGGGAACTTAAGTAGTGTGCTTCATTTGAATCAATAAAGTTGCATTTCATTATATCATTAAAAAAGGATTTTAAAATCTCATGGAATATTGATGTTTTTAATCTTTCTGTTTACAAAAAAAATACATAAACAGTAATTTCCTTTTAAAAATGTTACGCCACTTTTACCCTCAATATATTGCAATTAATTCGCACACAGCGTGCATCGATATATACTATTATTAGCGAAATACAAATTCGATCACAAATTTTGATTTTATCTCCCTGCGCTAGGGTACATATGCAATAATGGGAGTGCTAGAACACTTACCATAAGGAAGATGTTAGGATGATACAATAATTCAGTTAGTCTATAACGAATAATATTTTATTCTGCACAAAAACCAGAAACACAGATGACAAAACAAACAAGAAGAATATAAAAAACAATGCTTGCAGAAATTAATAATGCACAAGCAGAAGATTATTGTCAAACAAATGCAATAGCACGAAGTGCGCGGAAAGAACTCATTGGATACCAACGCTATAAAAAGAGAATCCATTCTGTTCCTGTCAACTTGTTTGACTATTCTAGTCTGTGCGTGTCTGATTTTGTAGCGCCGGTGACAGGACATCGAATATCCTAGAACAAACGGGGAACTCGAACCCTAATGGAGATATCACCAAAACTATCAAACATTCGTAACCTTTCAATCCTGTTCTCAAACCATCTGAATTGGCTGTGCCAAATCCACAAATGGTCGCCAAGTCTGTTCTCAAGATCGCGGTTCAATAACATGACATCCACTTAGAAGCCATTAAATTATCTATAAGATTCTTTATTATTATGCGCTCCTGCGTCCTGGCCTAGGGAGAGCGCGTTTTCCCCATGACCTGGGCGTCCTGGGTTCGAGCATGGCTGTTCTTCATCTGTGAGGTGTGTGAATGTGCCCGCCTGTAAAAAGGAGTTGTGCAAGCGAATGTGTGAGTTTCATCTTCATATGAACTAGAAGTCAGACTTCTGCCCTCGGGTGCTCAGGGCTCTTTACCCTCAGAAGCTACTGCACCCCCTTTCCGTGGTAACGCGGACACGCCATCATCATCATTATTATGCGCAGAGAAGCAATACAGATTTAGAACAATATCTATGTTCCACATCTAAAGAACTGAACTGAATTGACTACTATATATATATATATATATATATATATATATATATATATACTAGCCGCCTTTGGTGACCAGCCGGTTCGCCAATCTTAATGCTCGTTAAAATTTTAATAATTAAATATTTTATGTAAATCCTACTTTAATAGCTTCTTCATCAAATATTTTAAAGCTTCAAATTTTGATAGTCATGTAATTCACTCATAATATTATAAAGGCCTTCAGTCATAACGTAATATTATCTCTCTAATTTTCTGTTAGCTCCCGTAGAATTTATGCTTTAAATTAAAGTGGAAAGAATTAATCTGAAATTAATATCATAATAAATTTTACTGAAACAAAGCATTTTTTTATAATATGATTACTGATAACAGAGTCACTGAGCGTTTAAACTTTATGGGCACTAAAGAATATCTTTCTTAATTTATGTAATATCTCAAGAATTTGTCAACAAAAATTTCTCAGATTCATCATGAACAGATCGATTCATTAACAATGTTTAATTTTAAATGCATCAAACACTAAGAAAATAAAAGGAATCGTTTAAAATAATCGGTCGAAAACAGGTTTAAAAAACTACTTAAAAAACGATGTACTTAAAACTATAAGCATATACAAAAAATATATAACTGACATAAATACAATTTACTTACAAAAGCATGCAACTAACCTAAAAATAATTTAAATCATCCGTTGATAACGGTTGTCATGGCAACAGTCTGAAAGCGCATGCGTGAATTTTCTCCGCCAGCTCCGGTAAGGCAAATGCGTGAATTTTTCTACGCCAGTTGGGGTAACGCTATGCAGATTATACATTTTTAATTTCCTTTATTCTGTGTTATTTTAATTCAAAAGTACTTCAGAATGAATCTGAAACATGGATTAATTAACAATGTTTAATTTTAAATGCATAAAACATTAAGAAAATAAACAGAATCGTTTGAAATAATCCGCCGAAAAATGTTAACCCTAGCCTTATTACTGTTGGGAGAAAAAAAAAGCTGAAGTCTTATTCATTTGGCGGTGGAGAAAATGGAAGATTTTTTTGGCGTTCAAGTTGGCGGTGGGGAAAATGGAAGATTTTTTTGGCGGGAAAGTTAGTTTTTAATTAATAATTAAAATTTCAAAAAAAGGGACCCCAGGTGCACATTCCCGACCTCTAAGGTATACATGTACCAAATTTGGTAGCTGTATGTCAAATGACCTGGCCTGTAGAGCGCCAACACACACACACACACACACACATTGAGCTTTATTATAAGTATAGATATATATATATAACAAGAATAAGTGTCAACTTTTCAATGCACTTGAATATTTAATAAATTTTTAAGTAACATTCAACTAAAATGTTGCTTTTCCCCACACTTTAAATTATTTTAATACAAATCTTTTGCCAATGCTTTTATTGGTTTTAAAGTAATGATTTAGCGATTCTTAAAAGCAAGATTAAGTCAATTTGCAGAAACTCAAAAGAAAGCAAGAAAAGTACAACTTTTGTGAGCAGACGAAATATATATTTTTTTATTATTATTAAAGAACAAAAATACGTACAAAGAGCTATTGCAGAAAAGGTAGCTAAATTCGAAAAGACCCTTTTAACAATTAACTTGATTTTCATGTTTTATTTATTAAAAGAAAACTATTTAATTGTCTCAAAAGGATTTTTAAAATAATTCTTATATTTCAACTGCATGAAGAAAATTTTCAGTATTAATATGAAAAATATCTCGAAGTTTTGGCTCATGTTTAAGTGTACTTTTAGCCAGAAATTTTTTTAATATCCAGATTACTTCCTTATGTTATACTTAATACACATAAAAAAACATGTATAAGGTAAATCTTCAAAATGAAATCGAGTTAAGATTTAAGATAAGATCGAGATAAGATGCATCTCTAACTAGAAATTTAACCGTCTGACAGCGTAATTTTTTTAAATTTTATATTTAGATGCGATGTTTGCAAATAAGTTCAAATATTTTTCAAATAAAGTAAACTGATGTTAAACGGTAATAATATAATAAAAATCTGTAGTCGTAAAAAATGAATACTCTAAACTGTGAAAAACGTGGGATGCTATAGAAAATGGACTGATTGCCAACCCGCGGAAATCGCGTGACAAGCAGCTGGAGGGTAGGGTTAAAAAAAGTTGATTCACTCTAGAATGTTAACAAGTGCATTCACCTTATTTGTTTCAGTATAACCCACAAGATTTTATTCTTTGACCACCCCAAAATGTTGCCAAATTGTTTGCGATCTCTTTAACAAGCTATTGCCATCCAAAGTATAAAGACAATAAATATCTTTAACCCAGATAACTGCAAAGATCGTACAACCATAAATAAGTCTGAGGTCGATCGTGAAAGACTAAATTCGAACGCCCCGCAGTTGAAACATCCATTAACCTTTTCCCCACCCCGAAACACCTACATCATTGCATTAGATGAGAATCGTCACCTGATCAGAGCCTATAAAAGCACCCGAAGAAAAGCGAAGAGCATTTTCTTTATCGCACTAAATCAACCGAAAGATACAGCTTGTCTTACCTCTAGCTACAGGATTACCGTAAGTAAGAAGTAGCATTAGATATAACGTAACAATTCTTTGAAAAAAAACCAGAAAAAGTCATGCTTTTAGTCATTAGAACATAGCATTTTAGGAAACCTGATGTTACATTATCGACAAGAAAAAGGTAAACCATTCTGTAGATAAATGGATGATAAAAGTTTGCAAATTCTTCAGCAGTTTAAGTTTACCTTAAGTTTCCGTGGGTTGACAAATCCACCACGTTTGCGTAAGATGATTGGTTTCTATAGAAAGAGCTCGATCTTAAACAATGTATTAGTTTCCACGATGGCGGTAAAGGCTTATCCAAACAAAAAAAGAATGAGAAATTTGGACTGAAAGCCTTTATTTAAGATTAGAAGTCTTTGTTTAATTTAGTTTAGGTTTCTGGTTTCTTTTAATGGTCTTCTGTTAAGACAATATTTCTTTTTCTGAAATAAAAGGATAAAAGTTTTATTCATCTGAATGGCAACGGCCGGAAGAATTTAATCAACTTCAGGGAAGTTCTGTTAATTTCAAATTAAAAATACTAAAAATTTATGAAATTCACCTGGAAAATTCTTTTATTAATCTTGAAAACTTTTGTAATAGAATTAATTCTTTGCTGCCTTGTCATCTTTATAAATTAAAATCATAGAAAACATCTTGAAATATTGTGGGTTTATTCACAAAAAAATATTCAAATCTCAAAATTCATCCGTAATTAAAGTTATCAATTAAAAAAATCAATTTGATAAAAAAAAAGAATCTATTAAGGAATAATGGTATATGTATGAGACTTTAAAAAATTATTTTGGATCAATATAATAATCATTTGATGAAAAAATATGAATTGGATGTCTTTTGCGGTAATGTTCTTTTAATATTGAATTCAAATGCAATAAAATATTTATAGGTCTTTCAAAGCAGTGGCTTGAAAAGACAAATAGAAATTTTAATAAACTAATTTGATTGCTATTACTACTATTAACACCTGATCATTTAAAAATAATAACTTATGTTTTTCAAGAATCAGTATATTGCGACATAGTATTGAAAACATTCAACTTTTTTTAAACTGAATGTTTGCCCTAATATGAAAAAATAATTATACATTTAACGCATATCTTGAGTATAATAATTATGCATATTTCTCAACATTTATAAGCATACCTGTAGGTGTTAAGTTTAAAAAAATATTGAATTATCATCTACCCTACTGATAATGTAGATGCAGCATATAAAGCATTGTAAGTCAATTAAATTAATTTTATATTTTCTTAATAATGTTAAGAATAAAAACAAAATAAGATCTAACTTTCTCAATGAAATCCATGACTACTTTGGAGAATGGGGAAAATATAATAATCTCTTCAACATTCTTTATCATGATTTAAATAAACACATTAATATTATTACGAATTTGTAATATTGCTTTTTTGAGCCGTAAATCTGGCAAGGAAGGTAGTTTCAAAAATAATTCTAATGGATGCTGAAGGAATGTCGAGTTAGTGACTCTCGGCTATGACAACCATTTGGCGACAAAAAGGAAAATTTTTGAAATTGCTAGAAATTTCGCCATATATCAATCAGAAGTGAGAATACATCTTTTCAGAAAACTTGAAACCCAAACACGGTGGCTATAAAATCCCGGAAGCAGTGAGATGCTGTCAGTAGTCATTTAACTGAAGTAAATATTGTAGCAGACGAATCGAGATACGAGTAGTTGAGTGAGGTTTCTCTCCTGCTAGACTTTTCTGAGTTTCTTGTGCTATTATGGGTGTTCATAACCATTTTTCGGCTTGTGTGTTGCTGCTTACTACTATTCTAAAAGTTAATCCAATGTATGCTCTGACTTTGTTTCATTATTACCTGTGTATTGGTGTTTTCGAATAGAAAATAAAATGTCATCATTTGTCACAGAGCTTAATGGACTTTTCACTGTAAACATATCGCAAGGATTTTGAAAATTTGCCATGATAAAATGTCTTCTATTAATTTGTAAATTGAGATAAATTCCGAAATTAAAGTATTAAAACCACATTTGATATGTTCCTCGAAAATGATATATTTTCTCATGGGCTTTAAGTTTACAAAACCAAATATGGTGTATAATCAATTTGTATTCGTATAAATGAAATCATATCATACAATGAGTTTAAATAAATCGAAACTGCAATAAAAAAGCGTATAAATGTAAACTTGTAAATGAAGAACCCATAAATAATACTCTACTGTATTAGTTAATGGAGCTTTGAAGCTCCCTTTTTTAATATCTAGTTTTTCCCTATTCATTAACTGAAAATTATTGATACACAATCAAATATTCCACAAAACTAATCCATGCGAACGAAAACGAACCAGCAGTCGTCGAAAGTTTATAGAAAAAGTGATGCATATAGTCCATTTAGTATTCTACATTTTGGTCCGTCGAGCCGGAGTTTTTGAAGGAATTCGTTTTCGTTCACATGGATTAGTTTCATGGAATTTAATTTAGTTTAGTTATATTAACGTCCCGTTTAAAGCAACACTAGGGCTATTTTGACCTCATAATTTTGAACCGCGGTCAGAGGTCGAGGACGATACCTGAGCTGGCATATCCCCTCTCCACACCACAACAATGAGAAGACGTTTGGCCTTGACGGATATATCGTGCAACAGACCCCCGTACACGGCGGTTCTTCGGTGGAATGGGTCTCGAACCTTTAACCCTTTGGCCCACAAGCCAAGACCTTACCACCAGGCCACCACGACCCCTAATTTCGTGGAATATTTGTGTACGAATAACTTTCATTTCAAGAATATGGAAAAACTAAATAAAAAAAGGGAGCTTCAAAGCTCCTTTAATTCGTTTCGAAAATCTGTTATCTTTGGATAAACTGGATGAAGAATTCAGTGCTGAAATCGAATTACAAACAAAATTAAATAGAATAGAAAATTTAAAATCTTCCGCTTGCGAACTACGTGAAAAATACTGTGACACTGTGAAGAATGAATCTGAAATGGATGAAGGTGAAGATGAATTGTTGGATATCGACTCCAGAATTAAAAAATTAGAGGTAGCAATTAAACAACTCATTAAAAACTGTAAAATAAATAGTGGTATGAATAATACTAAAGAGTATTCTTATACGGTAAACGCTCATCACTTAAATAAAAGTTCGGACTTAAGAATGCCAAATCTTGTTAATCGGCATTTTAGATATGAAAAAAATGAATGACGAAAAATATTTTAAAATCAGCAGGATTTACCTTCCCAAAAATTGCTAGCCTACTCTCCAAAAAGATGTTATCTCAAAGAAAGTCTTGCCCTGCATTGAAGCACAATTGTTACAAAATATTAACCTTGAGTGTTAATTTAGAGCTTTACGGAATCTATCCCCAGATCTTTAGCACGGTTTGAGAGATTAATCTCTGACCCACAGTCACAAAATCCTATACCAGATTTGTTGTTGTTTCTAATGGCACTTGTCACATACATACAAGCCCACCGATTTTAGAAGTCAGTGATTTTAAGTCAAGGACGCGTCTTTTGTTTTTCAGTAGCGCCATCTAGGACCAAGAGTACAACTTAGCTACACACACGTCACAACCCTTTTTACGGGGCGGCCTTCGTTCATGCATTTCATTCATCATCCACAGATCGTCATTTAGACCTGAATCAGAGAACGATCCACCCTAATCCAGTAGCCCCAGTGGTGTTACTCTCGACATGAAGGACTTTGCGACCACGACAAATTTATACGTGCACCAGCCACCATACACACGAGAAGTCTTTGGCCGGCGGGGTTCGTATTCGCAACCCAAGGGACGTGAATTCAACGCCTTACCAACCAGGCTATCCAGGCCCTTATACCAAATTTGATATATTTAGATCATTGCGTATTTGATTTATCGCATTTACATATTTTTGAAAATACAGGCCAACAGACCCTCGTTGAATTTGGTTCAAAATTTGATAGGTATCTATCTACACTATAGATATGAAATATGTTCTCTCATCTAGCTCTGTTCTTTATGTAATCATCGTGTTAACTTATATTCGAAGCCGGAGACAAACATCTTTTGCACAGATTTTCATGCAAATCTACAAATTTGATATAAAGACAGTATACAAAGTTCCATTCGTCTAGATCAAAGAATTTTTTAATTCTATTTGTCACAGACAGACAAAAAACACATTTCAAACAAATATGTTTTTTGTACTCAAAGATGTCAAGATTCGTCTAAATCTCAAGCTCGAATTTTTTAATGATTACAATATTCCCTCTATACGAAAAAGTGGAATAACAATAGGCGATAAAGAAATAATAGCCCTTATTCAGTTGTCATTCATACTACATTAATCGCAATCGTTGTCATTAGCATACTGTTTTCCAAATTATCCAAAATCTCTAGTTTAATTTAATAAAGCAAAGTAATTTTTTTGAAATATTATTTCCTCACATAGTAAATTTTATAAGTAGTAGTACTATCTGTAAATTGCAAGCTGTAAAATTAATCTAATTAGAGCAAACTGTAATTAAGAGCTACAACATTTTACCCAATTCACTTCTTTAGAATGCAATCATTAAAAATATTTTTCAAAACCATGATTAGATTTTAATTAAAAATCAATGGAAAGTTTAATAATTTTCTTCACTCGGTTTGGAGTCCATTATAGAAAAAAAATTCCTCATTTTAAAATTTCAAAAATAAGCTTTTAATTAAGTCAATTTTGTTTCCGAGTGATTTTTTTCAAAAATAATTTCAAACATCATTTTTCTAATAATGTCTTTCCTTTATATAACCGTGAACAAAAAAAATGACAAGAAATTGAGTAATCAGTATAAATATTTTGGCTCTTAAGCGAAGAAACAAATACGATATAGGTTTTTCAGTAAGTATATAATTAATGTTTTTTTACGTATTTCGATATATTGATTGGTTTTAAGTGTTGTTTTTAGACTGGTATTCTTTCGATAAATTGAGTGATAAAAACTCTTTATACACAGAATAAGAATGTTTAATGTAAAAAAATCCAGACATATATTAAGCATAAAACATTATATTTTAGTATTACTGGTTATCTCTTTAATAATGTATTCAAAGAGGAAACGCGCTTGTATTTGACCAGGTGTTTTCCATTGCTTTTATTTTATTCGTTTACATATTCTGAAATGCTTGCCCATCAAGATTTCGCGTTCTTGGGATTATTTTTTTCCTATAGCAAACTGAGTAAGAACACTTTAATCCCAAGTACTCTGCATTAGAAACAAAGCATCCATTATTTCTTTCTGCAAAAACTAGGTCCATCGGAAATAATTCATTAAGAGCTGTACATATGGCGATGGTTGGAAAAAAAAGGAAATTGAAAAAAATCCAGTTGCCCCATTAACGTGAAATATTGTAGCACCTATTTGTATAATCAGATCCATTATGCAGATTTTATGTCGAAGACATTTTTACTGAAAGGCTTTTTAATACAAATTAATGGATAAAGTTAGTTTTATTTCGAGTACTAATGCATTTTTATCCTCTGAAACCAGAAAATTACTAGCGAAACTAAGAAATTAAGTATAACGGTAAGGTACTATTAACACACAAAGTATACCTACATACGATGGGAATATTGAGAATGTTAGATGTAGGTTTTATTTAAGAATGCAAAGGACATTTTTGTACAAGCTGTGCCAATAAGATATGAGCATGCCCATAACATTCGGCTTGAATGGGCTGATGTTCTAAATGCACGTTTATAATGTGCTTGAAGAACATCAATGAATAGAAAAGAATAAAACGATATTATAACAGTAAACAAACTTGAAATTGGCGATATTTGAAGAAAATATCAGGTTTAAAATTAGTTTTTCCTAGTCATATTGAATTAAAATGATGAAAATACTTTCGAAAGACAGGCCAAGTTATTTAGATCTCTTAAAATGCAGTTCTATACATTGTTGAAATTGATTGTCTTTACATGTAATATTCACCATTAATTATTTACTGCAAATGCAACAGTTCATTGTAAACTAAACCATTTTGGTCTTTCTAGATATAGATAAATCAGGATCAGGATAGATAAGGCATAGATCAGAAACATATATACCTTAGTCTTCCATCGTTCTATTCATTTATTCATTTTTCTGTTTGCTACAAATGCTCTCTCTCCCTCTACCTCTAAGATGTTTTGACTTACATTTAGAAAGAAGCTGTGGCTTATTTTCTTACAGAGATATCAATTTGATGGATGCAGTAAAATTGCAGAAGCTGTTTCTGATAAAATTTAATTTTGAGTTAATTATAAGTTTTTATTAATCTAATCACCCATTTAATTTCGAAGCAAAACAGTTTATATTTTTAATTGGATTTGTTAATCAAAAACAATGCAAAAATAATCTTATACATTTAACCGAGCAATATTTATATATATAAATTTATTTATTTCACGTATCTCGAAAATGCTTCTAACAATTTGGATCAAATTTTATATTTCGGTAAGTTTTGCTTTGTAAGTTTATCTATATAGGTGTATTTCCTGAAAACACGCGCTTTGCACAAAGTAAACCAACTTTTATAGTTAAATTTTGACATTATTGATACATGACCTGCACAAGTTATATCAAATATATGGAGTAATGATTAGTGCTTCGGACCATACATTTTTTCATGTTCAATCCATCGTTTTCAGTTCAATTTCATTTCGTTTATACCTTTAAAAGAGCCAAAGGATATGATTTACGATCTTACAAAAAACTGCCGAGAGAGGCTTTATCTCCCAGGTATTGGTAATTATTTATCCACTATGTCACTTAAACTCAAGATTAAATTTGTTGCAGTTAATACCGTAATTTGCATATTTTAGGAAAAATATAAAATTATATTTAAAAAACAGATAACGGTAATTCTAAACAGTAAAATATCGTAAGTAAATATAGATAAAAATTCCTTTTAATAATCTTGATAGGAAAAAAAATACTTTCGAGTATGGAAAGTAAAAGGTAGCCACTATCTTTGACTTTCATTTACAAATAAGGCAATATTTATAATCCTTAAGACAAATGAAATTTATAGTATTTTAACAACAAGACTGATTCTTAAAATCTTACTTAAAAATTCGTAAATATGCATTCATTGCTCAGAAAGCCATTAATAAATAAATATTAAAAATAGTAAAATATAAATGATTTGAAAAAAAAATGCTATTTAACAAAATTCTTCTTTCTCAAAATCAGAAAATTTACTTAAAAATTTAACTAAAATATTTCACCTAGATCTAATGAAGATTTTATAATTTTAGTCATATATAAAGTCGCAATTATTACTTCCAATAGATCAATAGAAACAATAAAAAATAATATTTCGTCTCTCAATAAATAGACCTGTCAAGACAGTACCGCTCAATCGTGGAAATATCTAGTATTCTTTTTAATATTTGAAACACTACTACAGATATGCATGTCATTTTTAAGATTCCATTTATAATATCTCAATGTTTATGCTGTAAAAACTATACAATGTTAAAATTCCCCTTTCCACAATCGTGTTTGAAAAGTCTATAAAAAAATATTACTTTTTTTATACGCCAATTTGAGAACATGTTTTGGTTTCAGGTTCTGGAAGCCACAAAATGCACGGACAGAAAATAAAGAGTATGGTGCGTTTCAGATTCCTCCCGAAGAAACACAAAGAAAACGGAAATCAACGCGAAACAGAGAGTAGAGGTACCCAAAGGTACATATATATAAATTTAAAAAATTTTAATTTTTAATTTTTTTAGCTGGCTGAGCTCGAACAATTTTGAGATGAAAAAAAAAAAAAAAAACGGTCACTTTTCTAAAAGTTGACAATTGCGCAATACAGTAGTCACGTGAGCATTCCAAGACATTTAAAACCGAATTTTCGCAAAAAAATATTCTGACCTCGAGATACCACGTGACTTTAAAATATAATGAGGTTCTCACATAACATGAAATTTGCGATCGCAGATCTCAATTTTTTAATAATTTTTTTTTATTAAAATTATGTTTTTTTGAGGAGCCATAAAATATTTGATAATTTCCAGAATATCTCCAAAAACTCACTTTACACTGGACGCATCTTTTTTTTCAAAATCTGCTTTACAGACACTGCATTGCTATAAAAATATATTTTTTATGCATATTCGTTTTCTATATATATAATTTCAAAAAAAAATACGTATATTTTCAAAAATAAGACGAATCAAACCTAAAGCATTGTCATCCCATTATGTTTAAAACTGGAAATTTGAATCGCGTATCAATTGTTATTATGCATCATTTTATTGATATATTCTAAATATTATTCTAATCACTCATTTTTAACTTACCACTCAAAGATTCTGTCCAGATCCAGAAGGTCACGAAATGCGTTTGAAAAGAAGCCTTCAACTCTTGAATAGCGATAACAGCTCTGTTTACCAGCTGATCTTCGGTCAAAGTTGGGTGAGGAAATATTTTCACTTCTTCCGAAGGTTGACAGTTTAAGAATTCTGAATGTGGAATCTGGAGCAAGAATTGCGCAGGGCTGCTTGGCAAATACAGATTCAGGTTTTGGTCATCTTTTAATGTCAAAGGAAAAGTGGTGAAGCTACGTGTACAAAAATTTAGTTTCAGCACAATAGTAAAGATCTAAAAAATAATGCATTGTATTTACATCAATAAATCACTATGGGTAGTTAATTGCACCTGATTAGCAAAATTAGTAGTTCAATATAGTTGAATATATTTAAAATTAGTTATCTATTACTTTGAAATAAGTTAATAGCTCATTATTAAAGCACAATAGATTTAAAAGCAATCGACCATCACATCTCAATAGATTTAAAAGCAATCGACCATCACATCTCAATAGATTTAAAAGCAATCGACCATCACATCTCAATAGATTTAAAAGCAATCGACCATCACATCTCAATAGATTTAAAAGCAATCGACCATCACATCTCAATAGATTTAAAAGCAATCGACCATCACATCTCAATAGATTTAAAAGCAATCGACCATCACATCTCAATAGATTTAAAAGCAATCGACCATCACATCTCAATAGATTTAAAAGCAATCGACCATCACATCTCAATAGATTTAAAAGCAATCGACCATCACATCTCAATAGATTTAAAAGCAATCGACCATCACATCTCAATAGATTTAAAAGCAATCGACCATCACATCTCAATAGATTTAAAAGCAATCGACCATCACATCTCAATAGATTTAAAAGCAATCGACCATCACATCTCAATAGATTTAAAAGCAATCGACCATCACATCTCAATAGATTTAAAAGCAATCGACCATCACATCTCAATAGATTTAAAAGCAATCGACCATCACATCTCAATAGATTTAAAAGCAATCGACCATCACATCTCAATAGATTTAAAAGCAATCGACCATCACATCTCAATAGATTTAAAAGCAATCGACCATCACATCTCAATAGATTTAAAAGCAATCGACCATCACATCTCAATAGATTTAAAAGCAATCGACCATCACATCTCAATAGATTTAAAAGCAATCGACCATCACATCTCAATAGATTTAAAAGCAATCGACCATCACATCTCAATAGATTTAAAAGCAATCGACCATCACATCTCAATAAATTTAATAGTTTCAAACCAATCATCCATTACAACTCAATAAGTTAAAACCAATCATCCATTACAACTCAATAAGTTAAAACCAATAGTTCATCACAGGATAATAGATTAAATCAACAGTCATTATTTGGTCAATAGGTTAGATCACTGGTTCATAAGCGTATCGAATATATATTCTATTAAGCTAATAGTTTTCAACTTCAAATTTTCCCTCTTATCAAATAAGAACAAAAAGTGAAGGTACCATCATGAAAGCATTTTCTATTTCAGAACCAATGCATTCTAAATACAGTATTCATAATCAAAGAGTATATTTTAAATGTATATTATCCAACTGAATTCGTTAATAAAACTTCTAATCATAAAATATATAAATATATTATGTTTTATAGTAAACAAATGTTAATAATACATAATGGCATTATTATGACTTATTATTAATAAGAATTCGTGTGATAATAGAGACTATTTCATCATAGTAATGTTCGATATATCGAATTTTACATTCATTCATTTTAAGATTAGATAAGGTTTAAATTGCAACTGTGTTATACATTTACTTTAAATTAAAAGTATGGCTGAAAATCCAATTTCACCAAAAAAAATGTGTTGAAAGATATCTCAAAAAATACTACATGAATTTATGCGGCTTTTTAAAATTCATAAAATTATATTTTTAAGCAATTTTTTCCCTGATTACAATTTTAATAATACATTTTATTCTAATGAAATTCAAACCGCCTTCATTGTTTTATCAAATATTAAATCACGTGATTTTCTTCCTTTGTTGAAAGTTAAGTGAGAATGGATTTTTCTTAATCCTCTGCACAATTCTCATGAGGAATCAGAAGTGAAATTTCATTATCTCAAAAAGTCACGTGCACGTACAAGCATTAAAATTCTTAATGGCTCTACACTATCATGATACTTGACTCCATTAGGAAGTTTCAGGCGCTCAATAAATGGATCAATAATGGATCTCCTTTCAAACCATAGGCTTTACTATTAATCAAAATTTCATACTTCTGGAATTTCAAATCATGCAATAGATATTTAATTGAATTTAAACTGAACTATTATTACCGGAGAACGAACTAGTCACAAAAGTGGTCAAATTATTTAATGAAAAACATTGATTATTATCCAATTTAGTATTATTATCATTCCATTACAATGTTCCAAGAACACTATTAGGCAAATCTAATCTCAAACTTTTGAGTTGTTAGCAGATGGGCAGCAAACTTACGAATAAACACTATCTAAAAATTTCTACGACAAATCAAAAAAGAAGTTGTACCTGAGGCATTAAACACAATGGCTTTTTAAAATAAGAGAGTTTCTAAGTTCTAAGTTTAATTGGAGTTCTGGAACCAAGGACTTGCAAATAGGCCATATGACCCCTTTCATCAAAAAGATTTTTGAAGAGTGACTAACGTGAAATGTAAACAATCGATACTTAATAACAAAACATGTTTATCGAAAACCATCTATTATTTCACCTACGCTTCAAGGTCAAAACACATGGATCTGAAATAACAGGTAAACTATAAACTATAGCGATATTAAGCAAACGTTTGAAAAAAATAAAATTATAAATATTAATACTTATTTTGAAGTAATATTAAGCAATAGAGTATTAATTTGGGTGTGGTCCTCTTAAAATTAAACTGAAATGAAATGTCAAGGTCAACGAAGTTTTCAAATCTTCGATTTTTTTTTTTTTTTTTTCCTTTGAAAAAAAAAGCATTTCCAATAGACATCAGTCTTCAAACGGGAAAAAAAGTGTCTAAATATTGATGCTAGAAAAAAGTAGATAACAAACACAAAGCAGACAAAATAAACAGATTCCTAAAATAATTATCGTGTTTTTACCATGAATAGCAGATCCTAAACTTTTAACAATCCATTTTCATTAAATTTACAAGATAGTAAAAATCATTAAATGCCAGTTTGAATAGCGGTTCTTTAGAAAACGTCAAATATTTCACAGCATCTTTGCAAAACAGGTGTTGTTCGCATACATTACGGGGAAAAAAATGTCGATAATGTCCTGCTCTGTAGTTGGAAAACACGAACTTTTCCAATTAAAACTCTTATCACCAAGTTTTAGCTCAAACAATCACGGCCGAAGCTACGGTAAATATTCCCGTCAAAGGTATAATGAGAAGTTTTAGAAAGGATATCCTAAACTGTCTGAAGATATTAGTCAACTTTAAAGGAATCCTGTAAACTAGGGAATTTGATCTCTACTGAGCAATTTCGAAGGAATTTTAAAGCAACTGTTTCAGACTAAAATATTTTATCAAACATGTTGTTTCCTAAACCCTTAATGATGTTTGGAATAATTTTTATATTCAAGGATATTAAAATTTTGCTTTTTGCAAAGAAAAAAAAAAGGATTACCATGGTCTAAAATATTGAAATGAATAACAATATTATAACTTTAAACGAGCAATTCTTGTGTGTATATAAATTTATTTCATGTATCTCGGAAACGGATCTAACGATTTGAATCAAATGTTAGATATCCAAGATAAATTTTTGCCTTTTAAGTTTATCTATATAAGTGTCTTATGAAAAAATGCGATTTTACACGCAAAAAATATTTTTTATAATTAACTATAAGAATAAATTTATTTAATTTCCTACTCGAAATGTGAGATGTACAGTATAGTAGTCAGAACACCGTGACTGACGCGCGTGTAAGTTCATCTAAATTAGTGTCTTTCTTGAAAAAACGCGCTTTTTCCCACAAAAAAGTTATAACTATTAAAGCCTTTTCCTAACTGCTCTCATGCTGATAATGCCACATAGCGCCATCTCGAACCCGATTTTACTACGGTAAAACTGAGTATACATTCAAAAATACAGGTAATGATACAGTGTCCGAAAAAATAAGGACAAGCGAAAAATCTCCAAATCTAGAAGCCTTGTTTACAGAATCGTATGCAAATTTTTGCAGCAAAAATAGAAGTAAAACTAAAATATTTTATGCCTAAAGTAATTAAAATTTTCAATTTTAAATCTGCTAAAATTTAAATTTTGATTTTTAAACCTAAATAAAAACGGAAAAAAGTATAAGGACATTGCTTTTTCTCCAGTAATTATTTAAAAATTTGCATATTTGAAAGCATAAAATGACAATTCCGAGTTAAAAGATTGATTTGCGAAAAGAATTTCCCACTCGTCGACTTTCAGTGTGAATTTTTAAACGATGCTCAAAGGAACTTAACTTTCTGACTCTGAAAAAGGAAAAATTGTTGCTTTTCGAGAATGTGGATTAAGTGGATGGGAAATTTCAAAAAGAATCAAGAGATCTAAAACGGTGGTTTATAATTTTCTAAGAAATCCTGGGATGTATGGTATGAAAAAGCGAACTGGGAGACCAGAAACTCTCACTCGTCGACAAAAAAGAATGATTGTAAGGAGAGCTTGCGAGAAAAGAGAAACTGCAAATGAAGTTAGACAAAATTTGTGTTTACCATGCTCAACAAGGACTGTTCAAAATGTTTTGGGTAAACATCCTCAAGTTTCTTGTGGGAAATTAGTGTCACGCCCCCCTCTTACAAATCATCATAAGAAAAGTAGAGTTTACTTTGCCAAAAAATACATTTCTCTTGGTCAAAAGTGGGCTGATGTAATTTTTTCGGACGAAAAAAAGTTCAATCTTGCCAATCATGGACCTGATGGTTTTCGTTATTTTTGGTATGATCTGCGAAAGACCAAGGAAGTGTTTTCCAGGCGTCAATATGGTGGTGGCTCGGTTATGGTATGGGGAGCTTTTGCGGCAAATGGAACCACTCCAGTTGTATTTATCAACCACAAAATGAATTCGGACAGGTATGTTGATATGTTAGGAGAAAGTTTATTACCTGAAGCGCCACTAATTACTTCAGGGGACTAAATTTTTCAGCAGGATAATGCTTCGAAACACGTTTCTGCGAGTGCAAAACTCTGGTTTGAAGCTAATTCTGTAAATTTACTTGATTGGCCGTCGAGAAGTCCCGATCTTAATCCAATCGAAAACTTATGGGGACTTCTAGCCCGAGAAGTTTATAAAAACTGCACACAGTATCAATGTACGCAAGATCTTGTCGTCGCTATCAAAGACGCTTGGAAAAAAATATCTGTGGACATTTTAAAAGATCTTTCAGGATCTATGACCTCTCGGATTATTCAAGTGATTGAAAAAAAAGGTAGTTTTCTTGATTATTGAAACATTTTTTAAGTATTTTACAACATGTCCTTATAATTTTTTCCGTATTTCCTTTAATGTTAAATTTTGTAAAATCAATATTTTGAAGCTAAATTATGTTTTTTATGTGGTATAAGTGTTATCACAAAGTTATGCAGCAGAAGTAAGAAATATAAAAAGTTCATTTAGGTGAAATGGAAATAAAGCATATTTTCATGCAATTACATGTTGTCCTTATACTTTTTTCGCGCACTGTACATAAACTGTAAAATGAATTCTGTAATATAGTAGATTGTTTCGAATAACATGTTAAACTAAGTGTATTCATGATTTTTTTATTTAAATGAATAGTTTGTATATAGGTAAGATTGAAAAATATATGTGATCAATATGTGATTCGTATCTAAATATTGCCGCATTGAAAAGAGGCAGTCGACTCTCCATGGCCGAATGGTCATAGCACTGATCTCAATCAAGAGATTGTGAGTTCGAATCCCGATAGAGACAATGCGATTCACAGTGTGTAAATATTTAATTCCTTGATTTTATGTTTTCCTTTATTTCATGCTCCAGGAGATTCTGGACATTTCTTTAGTTTACCAGACAAGAGTTCTGGACTTTTCTGATTGTCTCCAGAAAAGTATTCTGGAACTTTCCCTGCTAGTATAAAGGCAGAAGATCTGTCAGATTCACTGTGTTCTCAGTTCAGAGTTGTGTTAATCAATTGGTTTAGCTCTACTTCTTGTGTGCGTCATTGAATTCCACACTAAAGAACCTACGTGACAATATTTTCCGTGAAAAAAAAACGATTTTACAAAAAGTTACGGTCGGTCTCCTTGGTACTCAATTAATAAACTAAGATATTTCCAATTTTTTTTTGTAGACATTATTATATTGATTGTTGAAACAAAATATGGAAAGTCCCATTCCCACTAATTTTTTTATGTATATTCACAGCATGATGAATTTTGTATTTGGTTTCTTATTAAATAAAAAAATCCAAAGTATGTATTGTCATACAGTAAGTATACTTCTCAGTGACCGATCCGCTACACAATTTATCGCAAATCTAGTTTTGACATATAGATCACATACTAGATTTTATCTCTCTAGCTTCTTGCAATTTTGATTAGTTTCAACGCACACTCAATCAAACGAATTGAGTAATAATCTTGCTTTTGAAAAATTGTATACAAAATTGGTACAGATCTACTAAATAAGAAAAATTTCATCCACCTTGTATAATCGTTTTTCACGGTAGTGTAGGCAAATGGACAGATAGATATAATTCAAAAAATGGAGTTTTTGGACATGGTGGTCTGAAATTCGTAGATTGAACATCATAGCATTTATTTTTACTTACTCTATTAGTACTACGCATTTAACCCTTTTCGGATTAAATTAAGAAGTTCTTATATGAATTTTTCTTATAATTAAGAAGAGGAATCCCAAGTAATATTCGGCATTTTAAATATCAAATTACAATTTATTATACTTGTGCTTCTAAAGAGTTTTTCCATTAGTAACATTACTCCTTTTTATTTAAATTTTATCTTTTGGAAATGTTTTCCCCGTCTTCGCACTGTTCTGTTGTTGAGGAATAACGCAATATATAACTTGAAACCTTAATTATCAAAACTATTTGGAAAATAGATTTTTTTAAATTCATTTTTAATCATTTCATTTTATTTTTATATACTCTTATCTGATGATTCTTACATATTTGTAAATGGAAAATTTTATATATTTTTTTCTCTCTCTGCCTGAAGTGCAGGAATATTGAAATTTTGTACATTCACATATTTTCGGTGACAACATTATTTTAATATTTTCAGAATTTAGTTATAAGTTAATCGATAAGTTTCATTAAGCCTTGAGGCCAAGCATTTTGTTTCACCTTAGATTGTATTCGAAAAAAAACATGGTTTCATAATATTCATAATATGAAATTACATTTTATTAAACCTCAAAAAAAAATCAAAGCAAAAAATTATTTCCCTACTCTAATAAAAACTCATTTTAAAAATATTTCTTCGTATATAAAGTACAGAGAAAGAATGTTAATCGTCAAAAAATTCGAACCCGAGATTTTGACGAATCTCCACCTTTCAGACCTTTCTGAGTTCGAAAAGTGCATTTTTGGAAAACGTCTGTTCATCTGTATATAACGATAGCTCAAAACTTCCTTGATCTAGATAGATGAAATTTAGAATACTGGCCTAAAATAAAATTTGTAGATTTTCATCAAATTTTGAGCAAACTCTGTCCAGAAGAAATTTGTCAGCAAGACTAGTAAGGAATATAAGTTATCACAATTACGACAAAACAAAGAGGGCTGGATAGGCGAAATCTAGTAAACAGATTTAACATCTTTACTGTCGATGATTACCAAATTCTGGTAATCTGTCATCTGTCGGTCTGTAATTTCAAAACATATTAATGCAATAATTCAAAAACACGATTACTTAAATATATACAATTTATCATGCGATTTTGTAACTACAGATGTAGTTTTGTGTCAAATTTTTATTTCAATCGGTTGGGAAAAACGTGCATAAAACACAAATCCTATTTTCAGTTACTATTAATTACATGCCAGGAATTGATCGCCAAAAAGCTCGCCAAGGATGACACGATAGATTAAGTAAAAATGCTATTTTCACGCCAAGGATTAATATTTCGTAACTATTGCACGCTAATGCCATACAAGGCATTCTTTTTGAATAACATCTGTATGCTAAAAAGCTTTGAGAAGGCCACTCCCGCGGGTTTTAATTTATTATTAACGTTTTTCTTTTATTTTTTATTCTTGGTTATTTATGATAAAATGTTTGATCATGATTCAAGGACAAAAGTTTAAAAAGAAAATGCTTACTTCTCATACGTTCCTTCTTTAACGAAGAGAAGGTCACGAGAAGGAAGATCAGTTCCGGAATGCCAGAGATAGCCGTTCCGCGTGAATAGCACGACCACGTGCACCTCAAGACTACCACGTGAGAAGAGGAAGTGGACGCTATACAAAGCGTGTTCGCCCTGCTGCGCATCTATGAGCCATTTGCGAATCCTGAATGCCTCGAAACTGTATTTCGATGTTTTATTCTGTGAGTCTTCCTAAAAGAATCAGGAATGAATCAATTATTAAACATGTCACTAAAGTGTCTGGATTAATTCATTAAATTAACGTTACTATTTAAGATTACATCAGTGCTTAATGGATTAAAGTATGAAATGACTAAAGAACACGAATTGGAGAAAGATAATTGTACTATTCTCTCTGGCTTTATCTTAAACCAACATTATTCAAAGATTAATAGATATACATTTCAGCAATAATCGTTCCTTGAAAGTCAAACTGATTTCTGGAGACTTTCCTGGATTTCATTGAAGCAGAAGACAAATGCATGCCAATTACCCTAAAAGATTTCCAGAAAAGTTACCTACTCGTATCTATTGAACTTATAATCGGATTTTTATCTGAATCAAGATTTTACCATTGATGAAATGCTGTATCAAGAAAAATTAGAAACTCCACACCCGAAAAATAATATAGGATGGAAATCCTAACTTTGAATTGCTGTCAGACAATTAGGAAATATGTGTAGCTCCCGCCTCGTACTCGAGGCTATCTCCTTCCTGAGTAGTTGTGCCCTGAACTGGAATTGCTATTAGATAGACGAAAAGGAACTTCATACCATCGGATAAAACATTTAATGAAAGATGAAACTAACAAACACCAGACTTATATATATTTCAAATCCCCCGTGGAACAAGATACACAATGCAAAATGGACTAAAGACCTTCACTGAGGAAGAGCAATCCAAGTCAGTCACTGTAAGCAATGGTTTACATCGAACTTAGACACTACAGGAGACAGTTTCCAAATGGAAGAGGGAATTCTTAAAACGCCACAAGAAACGGTAACAAAATATCGAAACTAGTTACCAGCCGAGATTTTATCACTTGACTATCCGAATCTACTTATTACATCAGTGCCCAAGCATTAAAATGTTTTAACATTTTTAATCCATACCAAATACTTCAGCTTATTTTCAACTTATTAACCTTCATTCTAAAGTGTATGTAACGGCATCCAAGTGGCAAATTTTGACATCAGGATCAGAGGATGGCAAGTTTTCATATTGATTCAGCAGAAGACTTGTTATGCTTGTTGGTTAGATGCTTTTTGAATTCTTATTGTATGTCAGATTTCCTCATTCTGGACAATGAAGTCGCACCTTAGATGATGTCATCAAAATTACGATTAAAAATAGCATAGCATCGATTAAAAATAACAAATTGCTGAACATTAAGAACACCATCCATCCAAAAACAACTCTCATGTGGCTTCGCAACAGGACATTAATTACATCAGACAAAATTCTAACGTAGATATTGTAAAATCTTCTTAATTTTTTTTAGTTCTAAATTTGCATTTGCTTCATGCATTTTCAAAATTTTTTTTATTCACAACTGTGTTTAATTACAGCAAAATTCTTAAACATGATATCCAGTTACTTAACTTTATATTTTACTTTAGTGACATGGTTAGTTTAATTTCGATTTTATTACAATAATTACTCGAAGTGCATAAGGAGTTTATTACAGAATCAATCTAACTTGGTTAACAAGCAAGCGCATACGAAATTTACTGTAGTAGTAATCATTAGAATTATATAAACTCAAAAATATAAGTAATCTTAGATAAACTGTAAAATTAATACTATAATATAGCAGATTGTTTCGAATAACATGTTAAACTAAGAAAGTGCATTCAGGTTTTTTTTCATTTAAATGACCAGTTCACATGCAGGTAAGATTAAAAAATAATCATAGGTAATCAGTATGTGATTCGTATCTAAATATTTTCTCCGAAAAAACATGATTTTACAGAAACATTGCCAAACGAAGCTCAGTTTCCCAGATATTTTACTAAATGTGATTAAAATTTCAAGTTGCTCAGTATAATCTTTAGTTCTTTTATTGAAAAAAAATGTAACTTTTTAGAGCGTTAATAAAATTTGTTTAAAACTTTTATTTAGAAACTTGATACACGTTTGAAGTAAATTATATAAAAGCAAAAAAATACAAGCTCTGATGAAATAAAATGAAATTTAAATTCATTCTTTATACTTTTCTATAGTTGTAACCAACTTTCTTAATCTTAGAAACCAAGAAAGACAATGATAAAAATACGATATACCCAAATTGTTTCATCCAAAATCTTTGCGTCGTCTTCGAAAATCCCCACCGTTACCGTCTGATGAGAACCTTGAAATTCATGGGGATTAAAGTCCTTGATTAACAAATTGTATTTATTTGAAGAGGAAATTGCGCAAAACAGCATTGATGGCTCCAAAATCACTGCCTGAATACCCAGGGAATTCATATATTTGCTGAATTTGCTTAGTAATGAATAAACAGGATTCCGTCGAATGCCACCACGTATTGGTTGAATCTGAAATATAAAAATGTAAATTTTTTTATGTTGGAATATCTTTGGTGTGAATACAAAGATGATATAGGTATTATCCTAAGGCAAGTTTCTTTTGTATGATAAACTGTGGCGAAGAGTGTAGTTCAAAACACAATTGAAATTTTGCTCAGAATATAAAAATTAAAGCAACAATTGCAATAAATAAAAGAAATAATTTAATTAAAAGTTTAACAAATGCATAAGGAGTTAAAACTAAATGTTATGTCAACTACCCACTTCTTTTTAAAATGTAAAAATATTTAATTGGACAAAAAAACCACCTTATGACTCTTGAAAACTCGTTCATCAAAAACGCTAGCAAAATTGAAGCTATTATGTTTAGTAAGAATCAGGTCAAATGTAAATTTTACCCCGTTAAAATTAAAAACCAAATTTTTCCGTGGTAAGGAATGTAAATAATTAGGCGTTACTTTAGGCAATAAACTCACCCTGAAACTGCACTTCATTTATATTAAAAACAAGTTTAGAGACCTAACTCGCAATTTCTTTCCTTTAATTTCTCGGAACATTAGAATGTCTAGGGACAACAAAATACTTATTTACATTGCTTATTTGTGTCCAGTTTTAGCATACGCATGTCCAGGTTGGGGATATAATGCTAAATCTAATTTAAGAATCATAGAACTTCAACAAACTAATTTCATTAGAAGATTTTATAGCTGTCAGTGGTTAGGCCTAATACAAACATACACAAAGCTCTTGATTACCCCCCCCCCTCTTAAGAAATTCATTTAAAAACTTACCACTTAATTCTTTAAAAATCTCGACTCCAATAATAAGGTATCAATTCTTTCAATTCCAAAATACGCTTCAAATCCACATATTAAAAAAACCCGTAATATCTTTCTAAAAATTTATTTTCCTTTTGCTTTCATCATTTTTCCCTTTAACTTATATCTAACGCTCGTTTTATTTTTATTTTTTAACTTTTTCCATATTAAAAAAACTCAGCTCAAGCAGCATACCCCCCCCCGTTACATCCTGAGAGTCAATAATATTCGTCAAGCTTTCCCATCATCTCTTCTATCAGAACTGTAAAAGCAAATCCTTTGGATTTCTCCTTCCATTTACCAATGCTCCCTGGTTTATCCGGAATGATATTTTACATAGAGGTCTTAAAACTCCTAAGCTCGATGATTTCATCAAAGAACTTTCAAGAAAAATTTTTTAATCAACTCAAAACTCATGAAAATCCCACAGTCAAGGAACAGATTATCTATACCCACTGCAATGGAAAATGCGTCTTTCCTTACTCTACTACTAAATGGACTTTGCCACTTAAACCTTCATAGCTTTTTCCGAAATTTAAATTGAATCTAAACGCCTTAAATGCTTTTAAGCAATCCTTCCTCTACTCAACCGACGCACCAAAGTAGATTACTACTGTTTTTCCCTCTGCTACTTATTACCTCAAACTGAGTAGAAGTGCCTAAGCACTAAAGTTCTCCGTGCATCTAATTCAAGAGGCTGCATCCATTCTCACAAGACTTTGTGTGAAGATGATCGCAGGAAATATTGAGCATTGAACCTTCTACAAGTCTACAATTTACAGGAAATTAAGCCCCACGACCGGGGCCAGGCGCTCCATGAAGCAAACCATTATCAACATCTTAAATCACAAATGTTT
Source organism: Argiope bruennichi (assembly GCF_947563725.1). Classification (NCBI taxonomy): domain Eukaryota; kingdom Metazoa; phylum Arthropoda; class Arachnida; order Araneae; family Araneidae; genus Argiope; species Argiope bruennichi. The sequence goes on from NC_079156.1 coordinate 119,283,513, forward strand.
GAATTAAAAACGTTTGAGTATCTGTAAACAATTTGTTAAAATTCTCCCATAACGATTGTAAATTGGTGAAGACTGAGAAAATTTGTGGATAAGTGTTGAATGACCATTCTTTAGCCCTACAATGCATCGCCTAACCATTCGGCTACACATTTTTATTTCCATTTATAAGCTTCAAGGGACTATTCCAAAGGAAAACAATGAGTGTTTAGAAATCCTTTTTTAAATGCTTATTGATGAAGGTTTATAGAAAAAACATATATTCCAACGGCGGTACAAGATTAGATTTAAACTGGAAGCATGGAAAAATACTAAAATGTCTGTTGTATGAATAGTTTTGCCGTTAAAAGGAATAAAATATTTTTTTGTATTGTAAAAAATATTATAGAAAATATTAGTAGAAAGGTACTTTTATTTTTGCTAGAATTGTTACAATGTGACTTGTGGCACTGAGATATTATTTAATTCAAAAAGCATCCATTTAGCAGATTTTAATTTTTTAGAAAATTTCACAAAAAAATAATTTAAAATTATTTTGAATAATTTTCTTAAATTATATGCAGTTATTCAAAGCCCTTAGATTATTTCTGGAAAAAAAGTAAAAATGCCATGCATTCTAGTGTTAAGACAACATCGCATCTGCAATTTAGAGAGAAGATTCATTGTCTAAACAAACGTATTGCATTGTATAATTTATTTCCAGTATTTAAATTCCATTGATTTTTCACAATTTTGAAAAACCATCTTCTAATATATACCTGTACATCAAGAAGTGAAAGCCTTAAAAAAACAACATTAGAACCACTGCACCAAAACTCTAAAAGATTTATTATCTAAATAATCAGCTAGTAAACTTTCATATAAATTCCTTCACTGAAATTCAATTTCAAACTATTGAAAGCTTTTTACCCTCTTCCCCAACAAATTTACTTAACCTTTTATTTAAATGCTGCATCCTATTTGGTATATTCATAGTCAGTTCAATCCCTATAATAACAAAGAATATATTGAGGCTTTATCAGAAAATTTTTAAGATTTAAATGGCGAAATACTTTCTCTTAATTTCTGATTTCAATACTAAAAAATCCAATAATTCTAGGATGTATCAGACGTGCTAATAAAGAGCAAGAAGTTACAGAAGACTCTTACACACTTGAATAAATCTCAAATAGATGAAGTATTTATTACCAAAATTTTTCCCATAAAGCAAAACTGAAGATTGCGAACTTGTCAATCAACTCTAATTGGGCTCAGTTTAAAAAATATTTGAAAAACTCGATTTTTCAAACACCAGGTAAAAACAGAGAAACACAATCAAGACAAAACAAGAGGAATGCAGTTTGGCTACGAGTAATGACAGGATTAACTCCGCTTCCTAACCTCAGATGGCAGCACATTCCAGTTGTCTTGAAAATTATGAAGAAAAGATTTGTTTGCTTGACAATCAAGAAAAGTAGATGTTCACGTGGAGTGTGAGCGATGTGTAGCTTGCGAGGAAAAGCAGAAAATTTATTTTAACGATCAAGTGGAAACACAGCGAGTTTCTTGTGAAATTAGTAGTTTATGAAGAAAAAAAATTTTTATTGCCTTTCAGAACTATTCGTAACCGTGATATAGAATTGCTTATCTGAAATGACTCGATGTGAATAAATGGATTACTAGTTAAGAAAACTGTTTCCTGTTTTTTCCTTGCTTAGAATCTTCTATTTTTTGCAAACAAGAGCGCAGAACTCACGAACAGTGCAGAAATACTTTCTTGGGGAAATGTCCACTATATTCGACAAACAGAAAATTGCCTTATAGCTCATGTCATTTATGAACTTTGTATGACTGCTTTGGAGAAACTGTTGCCTTGATTTCAGAATTTTAAAAAATTATTTTACTTCATTTATGTTGTAAAAGTAGAATTTTGTAATCAATGTGTCACTTCCATCTTGGTGGACTAAAAAAGACATAGGCAGACATTCCCAACTGAACACGCCAATTGCTAGTTTCTGATAAGGGAAGTAAAATTGTCAAATTCTTTTTTCACTTCTAAGACCGTATATTTCAGTGACAGGGATTTTATTTTAAAACAGCATTGCTTTAATTTGATGCTCCAATATGTGAAACAGTGATGTCCAAGCGTGTGATATCCAGTCATGTATAAAACGGAAAAAATAATTGCTGCTTTATCAAATAATAAAATTGTTAACATTATGTTGTTGTTAATAAGATTTTCTTTAAATTACATGAATATGTATGACAATTTCCATTACACTTACATGCAAGGAAAAGAATTATTGACAAATATGCATGACAATTCCCATTACACTTACATGCAAGGAAAAAAGATTGGCAAATATGCATGACAATTCCCATTACACTTACATGCAAGGAAAAAAGATTGGCAAATATGCATGACAATTCCCATTACACTTACATGCAAGGAAAAAAGATTGGCAAATATGCATGACAATTCCCATTACACTTACATGCAAGGAAAAAAGATTGGCAAATATGCATGACAATTCCCATTACACTTACATGCAAGGAAAAAAGATTGGCAAATATGCATGACAATTCCCATTACACTTACATGCAAGGAAAAAAGATTGGCAAATATGCATGACAATTCCCATTACACTTACATGCAAGGAAAAAAGATTGGCAAATATGCATGACAATTCCCATTACGCTTACATGCAAGGAAAAAAGATTGGCAAATATGCATGACAATTCCCATTACACTTACATGCAAGGAAAAAAGATTGGCAAATATGCATGACAATTCCCATTACACTTACATGCAAGGAAAAAAGATTGGCAAATATGCATGACAATTCCCATTACACTTACATGCAAGGAAAAAAGATTGGTAAATATACATGACAATTCTCATCTAACTCTCATGCAAGGAAAAAGGATTTGCAGTTTTTCATAAAACCTCAATATAATTTCATACATCCAGTCACTTTTATATAGTTTATATAATCACTTAAAAGCCGAAAGGTTATTCATTCCTGAGCCAGCTCTTAGTTACCAAACAATTATCTATCCGGCACCCCTTACCCCACTTGCATGTAAATTAACCCTCTATAGCTAATCTCTGGGCCAGCTCTAAATTATCAAAAGGTTACATAAATTGCACATTTTACCCCGCGCTTGCATGTAGGTTACCCTTTTTAAAGGGCCATTTTTTTTCTAGTTATATTCTGTTAAAATATTTTTAGGCTTGAAATTAGAATAAAAAAAGAGATTCATTTAGCTTATTAAATAAATTTAATTTGATTAATTAATAATTTAGTAATAAACCAAGACATCATTTTGTGTGAGATAAAGAACTGAAGCATCTAAGATTCTGTTTTTCTAAAAAAATTTGTCAGAACTTATATCAACCTACATAATTTCATATAAAGATTGATAAATTTGGTGGGAAGCATACTTCCCACGCCCCTAGAAAGGGTTAACCTCCTATATCCAAATGGTTACCCTACATGAAAAACTTCAACGGCATTATCAAAAAGGATAAAGCAAGCATAAATGATTTACTTCACTTCCCTACTTGCTTAGAATGCACAAAAGAAACACCACGTTTATGATTATACAAATTTTCAGCTATTTCTAAAGATTCATAAATTTGACAAATTAATAAAGTGACAAAAATAAAACCAGAATCATTAATAGAAAGCACATTCAATGTATGAAGGTTCTAATTTTCAAACGTTCAAATTTTTGTCTTGGATTCTGTGAATGAGTTATATTTTGAGAAAACGTTATAAAAACGGTAAATGAAAATGTTATTAATATTTGCATGGGCAATGTACGTCTAAAAGAATAATTTTTTTCTTATTACTGAAAAGAAGTAAGAAACTGTAAAAATGAACTAACTTCGTCCTCCTTTTCTCTTTCGTCAACATCGGAAATTTTGAAAGGTTCATTGGCACTTCGGAAGCAGAATGTTTTCGTCGGCTCTGTGAAGCATTTGCTGTATCCCCTGTCCAAACCAGGCGCTGTGTCTTCCAGCTGTCGGGAAGTCCTGGGTTTGTACACCAAATCGTCCAAAGGCTCACCCTGTGTGAAATATTTTGATCATCTTTTCAATTATAATTCACATTCACAATTATCTCAATAATTGACAGATATGCTTTATTTTAAAGATGTAAATATTGAACAAATATCCAATTAATAAAGTTTTTGGCTTTATTGGAACATTGAAATTTTCTTTTGCCCTCTACATTCTCAAATTCTACAATACGATTTTTATAATTAGCCATGTATAACTCGAAAACAGAATTTGTTTTAGGTGCATTCTAAAATAGAACTGCTTGCTTTTGATAGACTTTTTTCATAATTTCATGCGTATCTACAGTTTTGATATAAATGCAACATACTGAATAGCGACGACTTTTATTCAGTTTTGAATTATCTTCATTTCTAAAAAGGGCAGACTTTTCATTCACGAATTTCATACAAAATGCATTAAAAAATCTACAATTTCAACAAAAATTTACTACCCAGAAACCATATTCCGTTATATGTTATTCCGGTCGCTTGTTCGCGTACAATCAGCCAGATCAACAGAAATCATAATTCTATAAATGAATTATGATTTCTGTCAGTAATTCTACAAATGAAAAAATCTATAAATGAATTATGATTTCTGTCGGTAATTCTACAAATGAAAAAATCTACAAATGAATTATGATTTCTGTCGGTAATTCTACAAATGAAAAAATCTACAAATGAATTATGATTTCTGTCGGTAATTCTACAAATGAAAAAATCTACAAATGAATTATGATTTCTGTCGGTAATTCTACAAATGAAAAAATCTACAAATGAATTATGATTTCTGTCGGTAATTCTACAAATGAAAAAATCTACAAATGAATTATGATTTCTGTCGGTAATTCTACAAATGAAAAAATCTACAAATGAATTATGATTTCTGTCGGTAATTCTACAAATGAAAAAATCTATAAATGAATTATGATTTCTGTCGGTAATTCTACAAATGAAAAATCTATAAATGAATTATGATTTCTGTCAGTAATTCTACAAATGAAAAAATCTATAAATGAATTATGATTTCTGTCGGTAATTCTACAAATGAAAAAATCTATAAATGAATTATGATTTCTGTCAGTAATTCTACAAATGAAAAAATCTATAAATGAATTATGATTTCTGTCAGTAATTCTACAAATGAAAAAATCTATAAATGAATTATGATTTCTGTCAGTAATTCTACAAATGAAAAAATCTATAAATGAATTATGATTTCTGTCAGTAATTCTACAAATGAAAAAATCTATAAATGAATTAGGATTTCTGTCGGTAATTCTACAAATGAATTAGGATTTCTGTCGGTAATTCTACAAATGAATTATGATTTCTGTCGGTAATTCTACAAATGAATTATGATTTCTGTCGGTAATTCTACAAATGAATTAGGATTTGTCGGTAATTCTACAAATGAATTATCATTTTTGTCGGCCTCAAGGAAGTTTAAAGTATGTAGATTCATCAACCCTTGAAGGTTAAATATTTCTTTAGCAACAGTGAAACGTTTTATTTTTGCATTTCAAATATTAGTAAAAGAATAAAAAATTGAAACTGATACTTTAGCCTGAAATTACTATTTATTTGCCAGTATCAGTCACTTCCAAATGAAACATAACTAAAAGAATAACTAGTTCTAGAAAATATACTCTGGATAAGAAATGGACAAATAAAGAGACCAACTCGAGTGGTCTCCCTGAAACTTTTTCGCATACTCGTCAATAAAGGTCTTGCCCCCTTCCTCGCATAAAATTGCTAACCTTGCCGTGGATGCCTTACAGTCATGTATGTCTTGCATCGCACTAGTGAAAAATATTTATGAAATACTGATCTTTGGCTTGAATTTAAACAGTTTGACTGAATGTATCATGTGATGTTCAGTGAGTTACTTTAGGGTTAATCCCTGGCATGCGATTAATAGTACTTGAAAACTGATTCTAGATGTATTTTTTCAACCGACTAAAACTAAAGTTTCACAGAAGTACTACAAATGTAATCATATGTCCTAAATTTTATATTTTTATAAGTCATTGCGTTTTTCAATTGTCGCAATTACGCGCATGCAAAAGTAAATACCGACAAATAGTCAAGCCCTTTCGAATTTCATGAATATCTGCACTTTTGAAGTTAAATCTGCATAAGAAATTCCTTCTAACTTCGATTTGTCGCTATCATGTTAATTTCTTTTCGTGCAGTCGGACAGACGCTTTCCCTAAGTGAAATGCGTTCAAAATTTAAAAGAAATCTACAAATTTGGTCCGAAAATCCGTATGTTAAATTTCAGCTAACAAGCTTAAAGTAATTTTGAATTATCGTGTTTACAAACAGAGACAGACAAGGCCAAAAATTTGTTTTTCGAACTTAAAGAAATATGGAACATGGAGAATCATCTAAATCTTGTTCGTTTAGTTTAGTTATATTAACGTCCCATTTGAAGCAACACTAGGGCTATATTGGGACGGACCCCGTAATCTTGCACCGTGGTCAGATGACGAGGACGACACCTGAGCTGGCACACCCTCTCCACACCACATCACACCAGCGGGAGGACGTTTGGTCAGGACGGATTTAATGTGCAACAGACCCCCTTACACTACGGCTCTTCGGTGGAATCGGGTCTCGGACCTGAAATCCTCCGGTTCCGAAGCCGAGACCTTACCACCAGGCCACCGAGGCTCCTAAATCTTGTTCGATTTTTTGGCAATTACAAAACTTCCCATACTTCGTATACGAGAAAGTATAAAGAGGAGAATTCGGTATCAGTATATTAATTATAAAACAATTTCTATTGTTATGAGATTGTGGAAATATTTAATAAGAGTATCTGATAACAAAAAAGAAGGCTAAAATTTTGAAGAAAAAATAAGTTATTTAAATACATTACTTTCAATGTCATGCTTTTTAAATATATAAAAGGATTATAGCTTTTATCAATTTAAAGATTTTCATTTGAGATGAGAAAAGGCATATTTTGTTCTTATAATGAAAAATTTCAATTTTCTGATAAACTCGAACAGCAAATTTATTGAATTCAAATCGAATATTATCAGAAGCAACAAAAAATTATATATCAGGTTAAAAATACGTTTTATTTATAGTTTTCTCGCGAAAAAAAATCTTTACAAGCTCAACAAACTACCGTTATTATTGAGAAATAAATCTTGAAAATCATTTTCTCCCTTTATTCCTATTCAAAAGATATCGCGTGTATTTCAATAAGAAAAATTCCATATTTGCGCCATATAACTACTATTCCAGTAAAGAAAGGAAGCAACTCCAGGGTAAGAAAATAGCTTTGCATTGGCAATAAATTTGGGAAGAAAATCCTTGTTGCTTTTCAGATTTTAAATTCTGCAATTTATTAGAAATGGTATTCAGTATACTTTTAGATATTTCTACACTTTCATTTAATATATCTGCATGTTTGCAAAGATGGAATTTTGTTATCCATTTTTCATTCATTCCCTGATGCACTAGAACTTTGAAGCTTTGCACATTTGTTTTCGTTGACAAAACATTTTGATATTCGCAAAACTTGGGTATCAATGAATGTATATATTTCATGAAACTTTGATACCAGAAAAACGAAAACTAGTAGTAATTGAAGAAAAGCTTATATAATTTTCAAAGCGCCTTATCTGCATTCTGTAAAATAAACTGGCTTAACGGTACCAAATTTGGTACAATTATATTTTCGAATATGGGAAAGCATGGTTCGGCGATATTTGTTTTTTTTATTGAAATTTTACAAGCATGTTATTTAAAAATTAAGCGAGATTTTTTTGTGTGTACTTTTCTACAAAACTTCCGCAAATATATCCACATAAAAATTAAAAACTGCATATTTAAAATCAATCAATTTAATTGCAACAATTAAATTATCTCCAATATAATGGAGCACTGAAAGTTTTGAAATATGACCAGAGTGATCTATCAAGAATAATTTTAACGATTTTTCTTCAAAAATTGATAAAGAATCAAGAAAACAGTTCAAACTTGCATTGAAAGCAGCAGAAATCCAGGCATCCAAGTTTTAAGAGATTTTTAAAAACGAGAACTGTGGTATTTGAAAATATTACTCGCATTTCTATTACTAAAGTGATGAATAAAAATACTGGAGTACCAAGTACAGCAAAAGCAGTAGTTAATAGTAAAAAAAGACATATTAAGCTCTGTATTCTTTCCCAAGCAGCACGCATATATTGTACAATATTTATGATATTTAATATTCGCAACATTATATAACATTGTTGAATATTGAACAATATAAAATAACATTCCATAATATTGTAAAACAGGCTGTACTACCTGGATTATTGAAATTCCCATTCCTTTCATAAATGCAGTATATCTCAAAATGAATAACGTCAAACTCAAAATACCCACTGGCCAAATTGCTTCAAACTTCACAAGCATCGCTATTAAAGAAGCTCTTACCCATTTTCGTTCACATTCTCTAAACGACTCAATAAAAGAAATTGTGATTTTCTCAACTCAAAATCAGCACTCGAAGCCCTACATGACGGTAAAATAACAATAACGCAAGAAATTAATACCCTTCTCCATTTACTAAACATACCTTGCACTCTCCAGTGGATCCCAGATCAGGTTGGAATTGAGGGGAACGAATGTGCAGATGCCCTTGCAAAGGAAGCACGCGACGAAGACCAACCTAGAGTAGTCACCTGTGCAGATGCGAATGCTGCCGCCAGGCGAAGGATCTACAAGCAGCATCTTAGCAAGGCAACAATCCGCGATCTAAACTGCCCAAGAAACCTTTCCTCTACAATAGCTAGGCTACGTACTGGACATTTCAAAGGCATGAAGATCTCACGAACCAATATAAAATCCTATCCCATCTGCAAGTACTGTGCCCATTCGCAACTAATTCCAGATCACGTTTTTGACTGCCAGGTCATTATCGGTTCCCTCTTTCAACTTGGAGCACCCCCAATCGAAATCCTCTATAGCCATCGCTCTCCAGAGCTTGCAGATCTTGTCACCAAGGCTTTTGGAGGGCTCTAATCTTTTGCACTAGCACTGTATGCATAAACACGACAACAACAACATCTCAAAATGTGTCCGCAGAATACAGAAAAAGTTTTGTAAACTTAAGTATGCAAAAAATAAACCACAATTGCATTCTACTGACTATTTATCTAAATATAGATTAATAGTTTCCGATTGAAAAGAATATATAATTCGTTGCTTTGTGAGCCAAATGAATTTTTTACTGCAATGAAAGATTCTCAATGTAGAGAAAGATGGTGAGAAAAGACCAATTCCAATCGGATACAAGCGGTTTTGATGGTCAGGTAGAACTCCCATCTTAGATGTTTAAAAACAAATGTGATTTAATAAATCGCTGTAGTATAAGTGCACAATGATTATGGATGAGGGTGAAATGGTTTATTAGATAATATTTCAACATTATGTGTCATTTAAGACGATATAGTAAGGAGGTTGTGAATTAATATCTATAAAGCAAGGTGTAATAAGCATAAATTAACACAATCGCAAAGTATACAAATTAATATTGAAGTTTCAAATCATAATAGCGCAATTACATGCAATATGAGATTGCCGCTTCTATCTAACATTACTGAATCACAAATCGAAATTAAATATATTCGATTTAAATATTACGATAGGCCGATTCCCGTTGAAGCTTGACCGAATTCTTGAGCACAAATATTCTTAATTTCTGAACATAACTAAAAGAAAAGAATGTTAAAAGAAGAAAAACAAATTCATGATTCGTTTACATGATAAATAACGACTGCAGAGAAAGTTAGACAAAAAATGTATAGCACAAACAATTTTGAATAGAAAGAGATAAAAAATAACTAAGGCTATTCATTTAGAGGCTGATAGATTTAGCAACTGAAACTTTTATTGCATTGAAGAGGTTCCTTCAAACGCCGTATTTCAGTACTAATATCCGATAATGTATCCAAGTTTCAGAATTAAATCGTTTAAGATCATTAATTTGTAAATTTTAGATAATTTCAGGTAATACCTTTTTCGGTATGTATATAATATATAAATAAATGTGTATAAACTATTTGGAAACATTTGAAAAATGACTATTTTAATCATTTACAACGAAATAAGCGGCAGTTTCAAAATAATAAAGCTGCAATAAGTGTTTTTGTTTTCCTGTTAAAAGAAAATAAATTATCTCCATGCCAGTGGCAATGGCATGAATTTTAAAAGTTATCAATGGAAATAACGGTAAGATCAAAGTGATTAGAAACTGAATGCTGCCTTAAATATTTTCGCAAATTCTCTCTCAGAAATATATCTTACCAATAATATAATAACTAATGCATATTAATGTAATATAATATTAATATATTTGTTTAGAACTTAATTATTGTAAATAATTCATTAATATAGTTATAATTTTTTTTATTTAGTTTATTGTATGATGAAATATATTTTGTAATATTGCGTATTTCAATGTAAGGTATAATATTATAGCATCTCGAGAAAGAACGCATGCACTGTAGCGCCGTCTTTAAAAAAACTGTATGACAGATTGAATTGCAGCACAACATCCCAATACAAGCGGGAGCATGAAACGACAAATAAAAAAGCTTAGCGTTGGAGAATATTTTTATTATTATTATTAAAACCTAAATCTACATAAAAAGACGGAACAATCATTTTTTTTATTGTATTACCATTGTTTTAGTAATAGTCATAAGTGGTGCAGGGTTATGAATCTGTATAATTTTTGGCGAATCATAGTTTCATGCTTTCATTTCCCATATTAGAATAAAAACATATTACAATCGGAATTTCTTTGTTTGCTATTCCATTCTCCAGATCCTTTCCCATGCAATATTAAATGAGGCGTGTTTAATGTTTTTACGGCTTGTGATGCTTTTATTAAGAGAATGAAGGGAAAAAAATTATTTCAGCCAGTTAGTTAACTTCTACCACTATTACCATAAAAAAGATTACTTTGAAGAATATATTGATTTATATTAATATAAAAACAAAATACAAAAAAAAATTACGATGCATTATCGATAATTAGGATAACATGTATCTAAGATTTTCAGCTGTTATTTTCTAAAGTTATTGCAAGAGAAATTATGTAATAAGAACATAAGGCAGATGTAATTAACTGTAACAGATGTAATAAAAAAAGCAAGCTGAAGCAAAATTTATAAATTTATGCAATAAAAAGTTTGTAATTAATTTCTATATTCAAATGCACAAAAAATATGCAGTGATATTGTTCCTAATTATTTTTAAATCAAATGTATGTATCAGTTTTAAGCATTTAATAGCATTTCTTAATTAGTTCTGTTAATTAGAACTAAAATATTCGTCTTGTCTCCAAATATATATTCAATAAACCATAACTTGAAATATAATTAATAGCATCGAAAATATAACTGCTATATAAAAAAATATGATATATAAGAAATGTCGCAGCATACATAAATGAAAAAAGTAATTTCAAATTGGACTCTTTAAAATTAAAAAAAAAAGCTCAGGAGAAAACACTATTTAAATATTAATTATTTTCTACTGAAAATAAAACTATCAAAACTTTAAATAAAAAATTATTTTTTTAATTTGAAAAAATAATATATGATTTTAAAATTAACAGACCTTTACACAGACAACAATAAGAAAAATTCATAAAATTGAATAATAAGGGTATCTCAAAACTAACGCTAGGTTTGAATTTAGCATCATTCTCGCAATAAAATGTTCGCAAACCTATTAAAAAACCATTTGAGGGCTGATAGTTTAAAGTTAGTAAAAATAGAGCGTTATACAACAGAACGATGTGTTTTCATTGCTGATTATTTCAAAAATAATGAAAATCTGGCGGTCACAGTTCGAAAATCTGAGAAGTGGCCCACTAGATCATGTGATTTAACACCATTGGGTTTCTTTATATGGGGTTATTTGAAGTCAAAGGCCTATCACAACAAACCCACAAGAACGCGTGTATTGAAGGAAGAAATTCAATGCTGTATCAATGAAATTTAGCTACATTGATGCAAAATGGCCATATAAAATTGCCACGAAAGAGTGCATATGTGCCAGCAAAGCTGCGGAGGTTATTTCCATATGTGTTATTCCATAATAATCCTATCGTGTGTATTTAACGATTCAATAAAAATATAACAATTTAAAGAAAAAAACTTTTTTTTAATTTAATTGAAATCTTGTGTTAGTAAATTGTTCTATCATGCAACGCTCCATTTTCACTAACCTTAAACTATCAGCTGATTTTTTTTCAATAAAGTTGGCAACATTTCATTGCACGAATGGTGGCAAATTCAAATCTTGAGTTAATTTTGGGTCACCTTTTATAACTGCGATAAATGTTTACTGTTAACAATTTAAATTATTTCTTATCTTTATTTCGCTTGGAGTGGGAATAAATTGATGCAATAAATACAAGGATAAGTTTTAATTTAAACACTATTTGGAACTCAACTATTCAAAACTCCACTAGATGTATCTACAAATACATGCAATGCGAGGGAAAATGAAAGAAAATTGTTTAATGCGAGTACTAATTTTTTAAAGTCTTATGCTCAACCTGAAATATAATTTTATTATTAAAGAGTGTGTGTGTGTGTGTGTGTGTGTGTGTGTGTGTGTGTGTGTGTGTGTGTGTGTGTGTGTGTGTGTGTGTGTGTGTGTGTGTGTGTGTGTGTGTGTGGTAAAAGTAATATTGCATCTACTTTAAAGATCCTTGAATATTTTTTTAAATCTAAGCCTTCCAAAACGACTTCTAAAGATCCGATAAGAAAATGTGGAAGTTTTATTTCTGTTTTAGATCATTACAAGTAATATTATTAAACTGCCATTGGGTTGCATCCAAAATTTCATATCTTGAAAATATCCATTAAATTTTTTCCATGTTTTAATTTTGGAAGAAAAAAAAATTCTATCTGAAATAATTCAAAAGTTATTTCAAATCAAAGCTGCAGTTTAGCTAAAATAACCCTCTAAATAAAAAAACTGATCAATGAAATTAAAAATTAAGAAAATCATCCAAGAAATTTGTCACAAACGTTTTTAATGCACTTTTAGAATAATTTGTTCCAAGTCAGAGCCTGTAGAATGGAAGGGGTTTTTATTTTATTCACCTATTTTTGAAATACTTTATGCGAAGAGAAGCAAACATCTTTGTCAACGACTAAAATATCAAACTCTTTTGCCTTCCAAATATTTCTTTTCAAAGCATAAAACTTAAAGAGTAGCGATTCAAAGTATTCACTACATGACTGAATAAAGTAAGCTAAATTGTCGTAATTTTAAAATAAAGAAAATACACAAAAAAGTAAATTCTGAGAGATCAATAATTTCTATAAAAAAATGAATAGAGTTATTCTTAAATGAAGCTTCATTAGAACGCTTTTGTAAAAGTTATGTAAGAGGGAAATAGTAATATGACACTTGTTGACAGACGTTTCTTCTAAGTTTCAAATTCCTAAGAATTTAAGTAATTTTGAGCTCACAAAAAGCAAAATAATCTTTTTTTTTTAATTCTTTTAAGAAAAACTCTTCAAATCCTTATTGCGAAATATCTTGTCTAAATGGAACAACCTGTACGAGGATGCCATACTGCCATCTATTGGTGGGATTTCAAAATATTTGTTCAAACCAGAAATTTTCATTAACCAAATAAACAATAGCTTTTATGAATTTTTTTTAATGATTTTAAGCACTGCCATCCACTTTCCACTATATTTAACGCTCTAAGTGGAACTTCTTTCTGGATACTTAAGGTACCTTTCTAATACCTAAGAGGTGACAGGTGTTTCGGTCAGAAAAAAATTATCATAAGATGCTAAAGTGAATTTCTCTTTTCAAAAGTTATAGATGAAAGCTTAAAATAATGAATAATAAATTTTAAGATTTGATCCACAAGTGAATTTTCCAATATATACAAAAATGATATAAAGCAATTAAAAGAAAAACTAGCAATTCGAACTTTAAAAGAAACTTATTAACATTGGGAGATTTTCCTTCAACCTCATATTTGCTTTTTGATGTTAATAAATACCAATATTTTATAAACAAACTTTACGTAAATACAATATATTTACTAAAGAAAAAAGTTTTTGCGTTTAAAATCGAAGTTTGAAACCAAATTTCTATTAATGCAGGAGAATCAACTTTTTTTTCCCGATCTTTTGTATACAGTGGTAAAAGCAAATTTTAAAATAATGATTAATCTTTTTTAAAAGAAATTTCAGCTTTGATCACATAGGACTTGCTTTGTCTAGAAAGTTTTCAAATCTAAGGATAGACTGTCAAATGAGCTTAGTATATTTAATTTATCTATTTTGCAAAATCATTTATCATTTTCTGAATTAATATATTTTAATTTCTTTAAAATATTAGATTAAATAACATGTTTTATTCTAGCTCTTAAAGTTTATGTGAATCTTCTATTTAGTGAAATATAATTTAACAAAACTTACACGAAATTTATTACATATTTTAACAGCCACCAATCTAAAGTAACTTTCATAAATCGCAGTATTTCAAATATTTCTTTTTAACAAATGTTATAAAAAAAATGGAAAAAAAAAACTTATCTCAAAACAGAATTTAAGATTCATTTATTCTATATATAATCTATTAATTTTTAAGTAATCTTACAATGATTTATAAACCAAATTGAGAAATAAAAGTGATAAAAAGCACCAAAATCAAAAATACAGGACAATAGTAAAAAGAAAATTGAACACCCGTTCACAACAGATTTCTTTCTACATTCTTTTAAACTGTTTAGAAAGGTCGGTTACTTCTCTGTTTTACTACTTCATAAAGCATTGCTTGTTCTCATTTTAACCTGTAACTGGGACATGAATTGCCTCTCGCGGGAAGGGACATGCAGTCAAAATGACTCAATTGTTATTTTTCTGTTTTGTCTTTTGTAAACATCTTTGGAATTTATTTTGGAAACAATACATTCTGTAAATCATATAGTTACCAAAAATATTTAAAATGTTAAACGTTATAATATTAAATATTGGAAAGATGTCATCAGAAAACCTAAAAAATCTTTTAATGAGCATTTACATCGTTTAGATATTACGGAATTGTACTAATGTTAATAACTGTTAGAATTTAATAAACAAAAATGAATGTACAATATTTTAAAATAATTTTTTAAGAATAGTTCTTTATTCTTTTTGCATTATTCACATTAAAAGAGTTTCAGAGACGTGGAGTCAATGACTCTATAAATAACAAAAACTTTGACAAAGAATAACTCGGTTATATGCACGTTCATACTTTGACTTTTACCAACATACTGCTGAAAGAGCAATTTGTAGGTACCGAGGAGATTTTTGTATTCAAGGAAAAAATACCACGTGATAATCAGCGCTAATGAACAACGCGGAGTCATTTTGACTCCCGTCTCCAGTTACGGATTAAAGTAAAAACTGTCTATTTTTATTATATTTATATTTTTGAAAATTATATAGTTTACTTAAGTCTTCAATTCTAATCTATCAAATTATATTAATAAAACTAGACTCTCATATATAGTAAATATTTAATCTTTAAAATATTATAACTTCCTTTCCTTTACAAACTACAAAATACCTTTATCGTTTATATGATTCAAAAATCATGCTCAATTTTTCTGACACGAGAATTACAACTTTAGATAAACTGGTCACACAAGCTGTAGAAATCACAAAAAAAGAAATGGTTTTGTATAAAGCATTCCATCCGTTCAATATTTGGTATCGTTAAAACGAAGTACACGGATACAACTAAAACATTAGTTTCAAAAGGCAGGTGTTTTATTGCTTGGTTTAAAAGTCGATTTAATAAAGAAAAACTTATCAAAAAAGATTTTCCAATGGACTTCGGAAATAGAAGAAAACGACCAGAGATTTAGCAGCTTCCTTTGACAGAAAGCGAAGAAATCAGCCCAGTAAATTGCAGATCTTCAGTGACCACGGTCCATTACTTTCACATTTTAGCTGGTTTATGATAACGAGGTAGGATTTTTCCTCGAGAAAAAAAGTCTTAAACTATCTCCACTTTCGACTGAAAAACTTTCTTTTTTGCTTAGGAGAATCTTGCATTTTCAAAACTGGCACAAATCCAAAAGATTAAATATCAATAAATAAGACATAAAAAGGAAATTCAAACGTAAAAAGTTATTTAATAGACTTTGAATTAAAGACAATGTTTTCCTTTTGTTGCCATTACTGAAGAAAAAATCTAGATTCTAAAAACAAAGTTCCGATAAATGCTGTTCAAGTTAATAGAACCTCGGTTAGTTAGTTAGATTAACGTCCCGTTTTAAGCAACACTAGGACTATTTTGTGACGGACCTCGTAATTTTGAACTGCGGTCAGATGACGGGGACGACACCTGAGCTGGCACCCCCGCTCCACACCAAGCCACACCAGCGGGAGGACGTTTGGCCTTGACGGATTTAATGTGCAACAGACCCCCTTACACAACGGTTCTTCGGTGAAATCGGGTCTCGAACCTGAAACCCTACGGCTAACGAGTCGAGACCTTACGCCAGGCCACCGTGGCCCAATAGAATCTCGGAGATGGTGATTTCGGAGGTCTTCGTCAGAATCATCAATATTAATAATAAAAGTTCACCATTTAACATTTCATTTTGAATTGTTGAATAAATAGAATTTCTTTCTTATTCAACTTGAATTAATGTTTTATTTTTTATTGAAGTTAAAAAAAAACTTATTTTCATAGATGGGGTATATAGAATATTTTGTAAACGATATTGAATCACAAATGAAAAAAAAAATCCTCACGGCAAGCTGGAAAGCAAAGGTAGATTCCTTTACATCTAACATAACTACCCGTCAACATAAATTTTTAGTGTTAAAAACAATCAAAATTAGCGTTTGAAAGTCATTTTTCAGACCCTAACTTCTAAGATATTGCAATTATCGAAAAAACTTTTGTATTTAAAGTACTTCGTTTTAATGGGGCGCTAATTTGACTAATTGGATTTATTTTTCTGTCTTCAATATTAAGCAAGTTATAGCGAAATGAAATTTTCAACTCCCACCATTCCCAGCCCCATTTGGTGTAGATGGACCATCTATGAACTCGTCCGAAATTTTTACCTTTCTAACAGCATATTTCCAAGCCAGTTAAAATCCAAACAAAATTACTCTAGTTATCCTGTTCTCAAGATAGAAACGTGTTAGCGAAAAAAAAGCGTTGACGTGAAAAGAAAAAAGAAGAGACAAGAAGAGCGTTATACGTATATCACTTTTGAATGAAGGGTGGTTTTAGGTTCTAAGGACCATGATCGGTGAAGAACTGACAAAATTTTCGCGAAGTCTTTCATGAGAACCATTGCAAGAGGTAATTTTTCATTAGGAATCTAAAATGTCTTCATGATCACCTGGTGAGTCCCATTTTGAATAAATAAAGTAAAAAGAATTTACACAGAAATTAAAATACTACTAACAATTAAACACCCTAACATTAAAGTTATCTATAAATATGCGATTTAATCATAAAAGTAATAAAGCAATGGCAAAATCAATTAGAAAATATTAAATACCGCTAAAAGCACCAAGATTTTTCATATATGTTTAAAAACGGGTTTCCTTCAAAGTAAAAACAAGTATATCAAATACAGATACAAAACTAATTCAAACTGAATTCATCAAAATGAAAGCAATGAATCAACTTGTGACCGACGTACCTTGTTTTGAAGCGATATGAAAATACTTTGGTTTTCTTATATTTCGTATTTTTGAGGAATAATCCGATTATAAGAAAGACATCAACCGATATCCCATTCTTCAGGAATCAAAAGCGAGCATATTTGATTACCATGAGATACTTAATATTTATTAGATTAAAGCCTTGTATATATAGGGGATTTTCGGTGAATTTGAGTCTCGAAACAAAACCGGCACTACAAACTGACCCAATACACTGTCAAAGATCTTCGATGGGGTCAAGTGTTCGAAGTTTGAAATCTGTTGTCCTTGATTATAAATCTGACACTAGGTCATGACGAACTCAAAGTCCCAGAGTGATCAACCAACATCTCCTAAATACAAAAGATGTTGAATCAATTCTAAGAAACTTTATTCAGCTCGCATAAATGGATTTTTTTTTAATCTTCGTTTTGGTGCAAAAAAACTAAAACAAATTTAGATAACTCCATCGGGTGAAAATTCGCTACTACTTTATCATATGAATCCATCCATTTAATGCAGCGCTCCCAAGTGATCGCAATTTTAAAAACGAGCAATTACATTGTGCCATGTCAACGAAAAAAAATACTCGTGCTAACTTCAGCAACCTGTGATCACCTACTCCCCTTTAGCAAACGAAACCAAAATTAAAATTTTCATTTTTATTTAAGAGATCCGTCATTATATAAGTCTCCTTAATCATAACTTCTTAGCAAGATCGTAATCCTTAACTCTTCTAATTGAAAAACTTATAACTCCTTTTAAATCCTTAACTCGTCGAAAGGAAAAACAATCATTTGGCGCGAGATTACATTTAGGAGCCGAGATGATTAGATGTCAGAAACAGCAGATCATTACCCATTTTGCATTGAAAATTAACATTTGACAAATAATAGATTGCTTTTTTTATTAATGTTTTAAAATGCGCAAGGGCTTCTCTATTTTAAATCAGGATAGAAAGACGAGGGCGATATTTCACAACTCCCTCTTCCAGTGCATCATCTAGATTTTCTCACCACACTCAATTTTGTATGAACATTTAAATCAATTTTCTGCACATTATACAGATACATATCACCAAATATCTGATCAATGTTCTAGAATATTTCGGTAATCACACAAATTAAATTTATTGAAAAATAAACTATCATTATTGGTCAACGGGTTTTTAATAGTGCAAGAGACAATCGTGTGAAATCTTTATTTAACCCATTAGCTGCCGCGATCCCTATTTGGGCGTAATTTTGCGTACACCACGCGGCGCTAAAAATATTCTTTGCACGTATGACAGCTTAGTTTCTTTCTATATGTAGTATTGTGTGCAACGGAAAGTATCATTCTGTGCTTTCCATGCTTCTTTACAACAAGCGAACAAATTTGAAATTCGCCTCTAAGCTAAACGGAGCATATTGGAAACATATTTTTGATTTAGTTTTTATATTACATTGAAATACCATGTATATGTAATTTAGTGGTTATAGTAACGATCTGTTACTTATTGTTTTGGAATTAATGATTTTATTCATCATTTTATAATGATAAGCTTTTACAAAACACACACACAATTTGAATTACACTGTTACATACTTTTTGTGCATGTATATAACTTATCCGGCCAAAAATTTCAAAAACAAATTTGGCAGTTAATAGATTAATTGGGCAAAAGTGATGTTGACAACAGAACTAATTTACAGGATCATGCATATTTCAGAAAAAGAAAATACACAACATAGCAATGTCTGTGCTCTTAACGAATATATTTTTCGAAATAAATTTTAACTTACTGTATGGTGTTTCATAACAATGACGTTCCCAATAAGAAATCCAGCACTTGTAACAACCATGCTAATAAACCCATATTTGGCAACCGTTAGTAAACTTGGAACAGGAAACATGTTTATTTCTTTTTCAGTCTTAGGAGTCTTGTCTTTCAAAGTAGAAAGTTATTAGTAAACCAGACACTGCCAAATCGTGCAATTAAAATATTTCAAAAGAATAATCTTCTACTGCGCATGTCTAAAAATAGATTTGGCAATACAATAAACGTCATTTCCAAACTGCGCAAAAAATACTGCCAATAACATTGTATTTTCCAGAAGTAAAGAACAAAAATATATGTTTGGTTTATAAGCTTAATATTCCATACTAAGTTGCACAAGAAGGTACTCTAGATTATTTGAACCATAGTTTGTTGATGTTGTTGTTATGTCTGTAATAGTTTGGTTTATAAGTTTAATATTCTATACTAAGTTACATGAGAAGGTATTGTAGATTATTTGAACCATAGTCAAACTAACAGTTTGAGTTGACCACTCTTCCATAAATACATTATCCGAAACATTTATCCCACAACAGATCATTTCATTTAAAACCTCTAAAGCTTTGGTCTATGTAAAATCAATCCACGTATTATAAACTTATTTTTTTATAAAGCACTGTGTACAGGTCGAGGTGACCTAGAATTTGAGTCTCTATTATAGGATTAAAGGATCACTAAGTCAAAAACTTTATTCCTTCAATTATCATCCGTGAATGCAAACCAGACTTAGGTAACATCTATTAATTTCATATGACATCCCAGATTTATATGCGGTTATTAGCTGGTTTAGATGCCATCCTCATCATCTGATCGCGATTCAAGATTACTAAATGTGCTCCAAAAAGACTATGGGTGAATTCAAAAGGAGAAATTTATCCAATAATCGATCAATCAATAATAAATCCTGTCAAAATTAATAATAATTAATCAGTCAGCAATTTTATATGACGCATTATCACTAAAATAATGATTCAAATGTAAGATTTGTTAGCTAGCGCTTAGTTTCTTTCGCTAGATCACTGCATGATTAAGTGATAGCTTTAATATTAATCCTCTAAAATATTCGAACAAATGAGTTAATAGGCTAAAAGTGAAGTTCTTTTTTTAACACAATTGTCACAGCATATGAATTCAATTCAATGCAAACTCCAAAAGAGACAGCTAGTCGCTATACTCGCTCTAAGCGATATGCATATCATAAAAGGAAAACCTAAACGTTTCTTGCAAGCATCTATTAACATGTCCGTTTTATCTAAACTGTCTTGTAAGTTAAATTTTAGCTCACAGTGAACATTACTGACAAGGAAGATAAGATATATCACCCTTAGCAATGAACGCGTAAACAAATGCATCTTAAATTATGATTAGGACCCTTCTCCAGATTTTTAAACTTTAGAAATATGATTATCAAAGATCCAACATATGTGAGAATGTTGCACGCTAAATTTGAAGAAAAGAGTAAAGTGACATCCAATTGGCTTGATGTGGAAGCATGAAGAAGAAGATGCTTACTCAGACGTCGTTTTCGTCTTCTTATCAAGTTTCAAAACCTTGAGATCATCTCCAAACAGCTCTTATATAGATTTAAAACAAATATTAACATAACTAAAGCAGCGGAAGCGGTCACTCCGAAGCATTTTCGCATATTCTTCAGTAAAGGTCTTATATCCCTCCTCCCGTATAAAATTGGGAACCTTTTGCAAGATCTCGAATGTTTTGCATAGCATTAGTGAACAATAATTACGAAATAAGATCTTTTGTATGAATCTAGTATTTTTACTCATTATATCGTACAAAAATACATTTTGGACGCCTTTATCGCGATCACTGAAATCAAAATTTGTTATTATGTTTATGAGTTATTGCTTTTGCATGAATGCTATAGTACAGACCAACAGACAGACAACATTTGATTGATTCAGATGAAAATTTGATAAAAATCTTCATTTTGGATGATACAGTTGAGTCCAAATTTCCTCTATCTAGCTCTTTTCTTTTGCTTTTTATTTTATAAGTATCTCTGATAAACCTGTGTATTAAATTTTATCTATCTAGCCATTTACATTTGTTATTATTGAGCTCATTTGTACAGTTAGACAAACAGACTTTCGCCGAACAGATTTCGTTCAAAATTTGACAGGAATCTACCAATTTGGTCGTGATTTCAAATACCAAACTTCAGTTTTCAAGCTCAAAGTGGTTTTTGAGTTGCCGTGTTCACAGGCAGGTAAACTGTCTTACTGACAAATAGATAGACATAATACCAAAAATGTGTTTTCCGAATTCAAGGAGGTCTGAAACGTGGAGATTCGTCAAAATCTTGAGTTCGAATTTTTTGAACGATTACAATACTTATTTTCTACTTAGTATATGAGCAAGTAAAAACGAGAAACTTAATCACTATTTAAGACAGTGAAGAATGGCTATGGAGATGTTCTAAAGAAGAACAAGTCAGCCTCAGATCTGGTAATTTGGTATTTATTGATGGAATAATAAATCATATTCCTTATTTAAATATTTTAAAAAACAATTTAATATTCTCAAGTATATAAATTAGATATTGCAACAACTTTGTTTTTTATCAGGCTAATGATCCTAGGCACACTGTTCTCAACATTTGTCTCTACGGTTTCAGTAATTTTTATCTGAAAACATTACCTCAATCGACGGATTTAAACCCAAAATAAGATATTAGATTAGATTTGGAAGGTGAAGCACGAAGACATAGCATTAATATAAAAACTAAACTAAAAAGAATGGAAGAATTAAGTAACATTGAAACGGAAATAATAATAAAGAAAAAGAACTAGTGCATGAACCTCTTTAATACATGATATATTTTTTTAAAAAAATATTTAAATAATTATTTTTGCTTTTTAATCTTGTGTGGGTGAAATTTTGCAATCGATTTTAAACTAACTTCTCAATGAGCTGTGCCTAGCTGACTACAAACTTCATACCTCTTTATAAATTTTCGATTGACAAGAAAGAATTGATACTGTCAGAAGAATTAACAGACAAGAAAATGAATTGATATTGTATTGTTGTCCAGTTCTAAACTATGTTTCAAGTTTCCAGATCATCAGGATATTGCATATTATTAGATAAGTTTAAAATCGATTGCAAAATTTATACCAAACAGATAGACAAAAAAAACCGAATAACTGCTACAATGTCATCTATTTCTGAGTGATTTTTAAAATTTGAAATTTCTAGCTCGTCGAGAAGTCAGTTTAAAATTAATTATAAATTAATACCTAAAAGACAAACAAATAGACACACAAGAAAGCGAGTTAATATTGCATTGTCATAAAGTTTTGAGTTATGTTTGAAGT
The DNA here is from genome assembly GCF_947563725.1 of Argiope bruennichi. Taxonomy (NCBI): domain Eukaryota; kingdom Metazoa; phylum Arthropoda; class Arachnida; order Araneae; family Araneidae; genus Argiope; species Argiope bruennichi. The sequence goes on from NC_079156.1 coordinate 119,306,417, forward strand.
TTGAAGTCTCTAACTCATAAGAAAAGCATATTATTAAATTAGTTTGAAATCGATTGAAAAATTTATATCGAACAAGCAAACGGACAAGAAAGTGAGTTAATACAAATAAGTAAATAAAATATCTTGTCTCAGAATTATTCGAAGAATATTTTCGAATTCCTTTTCCAGAATTCTGAAAATTTTTACATTTCTTTTTAATTATTAAAAATAGTATATATTCTGTTATTAAATATAGTGGTTCCATGATCTTATATAGCTTAAGTAAAATTAAATATGAATACTTTTCTTTGAAAAAAAGGAAAATAGTATTTTCTGTCCATTATTTTTTTACAAATTCCATTTTGTATTATTTTATAATAACAAACGACTTTTTAAAATAAATTACTGTAAAAATAATTACTGTTTTAAGCCAAACGATTGTTCCCAATTTAATAGAAACAAAACATGTAAAAAAAAAATTTTTAAGCCCTTACGGAAATTTGTATTTATCTGACATTTATACATTTAGTAACATTAGTAATATCTAAGTACATTTTATAATATTAAAACTGAATTTATGTAGAAAATGTCGAAAAAGTTTCATAAACTTTGTTTCTTGTGTAATTTATAAAAATTACAAACTAGTGAATAGTTCATTTATTAAAAATTTTCTCCCAAAATTTTTGGTTAGAAAAATATGGAATAACACATGCATTTTCATCTGTATCTCTTTCAGCATCATTAAAATTTAGGGCAAACGATTTATGCTTCTTTTATTCTTTCTTGTTACAGTCAGAGATCTTTTCAGAAGGACACATTCATCTCAGCTTTTTTGACATGCAGCCTCGATTGGAACTAACAAGGGATGTTCTTCCCACTTTCGTGTCTGATTGCGGCGGTGAATATTTCTATTTTTGACAGAAATAAAAAACAATTCGCGAGAAATCTGGGCTTCTGTAAGTCGGACAGGACAACAACTCAGCGCGATTTCGTTCTAATGAAGGTATTTTATTGCCATAACCTCCTCGAGGCGCTTGTATTTCCTTTTTTGCAGATTGTATCTCTATTATGATAGTCAATATGTCATTTGTAAAACTTGCCCTCCTTCAGCGTTCAGTTTATCATTTTGTTCGAAAGTTGCTCCTTAATTAGCTCTGAACTTGATCAATGCAGGGACATCCCTCTGACAAATAAAACTTTCTAAGATATACTTTATTAAGCAAATGAATGTTTTAAAGTTGCTTGTTTCTGAAATATTCTCATATGTAATTTAATGGTAAAAAAACATTTAAGTAAAAATAAAGAAATTTTAGAAGCAATTTTTGAAATATATAAATAATATATTTCCGGTAATATTAAATATGTCCGAATTCCGGACATATTTAAAGTCTGGTAAGTCCGGAATAAATAATTAAATATTTGTATATTTTTTCAAGTATTGAAGAAACTTTTAATTGAACTTTATTATTTATGCAAAACATTATTCAATGGTTTAATTTATTACTTTCTCGTAAACGTAGTATAGAGAAAGTTGAGTAATCGGCCCAAAACTTTGAACTCAAGATTTTGACCATTATCCATGTTCTAAACACTCTTGAGTTCGAAAAATGCTTATTTTGGAAAATGTCTGTTTGTCTATCTGTCTGTGACAAAGATAACTCAAAAACGCTTTGAGCTAGACTGTTGAAATTTGGTATCCAGTCTTTACTCCAATGGTCTAGCTCAAAGAGTTTTTGAGTCATCTCGAGTCATGACTAAAGTGCTTTTGAGTTATCTATTTAATTTGGATTAAAATTTGGAGATTTCTATCAAATATTGGAAGATATTAAATGTTCAGAGAAAGTCCGTCTGCCCGGTTGTTTGAATACAAATTAACAAGATAATTACAAACCGTATATAAGCTAGATGGAAAAAAATTCTGACAACAGTTTTAACATCTTTAATATATACACCAATCAAATTTTGAGCCAAATCCAACAGTGGGTTAACCGTCTGTCGGTCTGTATTTCCAGAAGCATGCAAACGCGATAATTCAAAAACGAAATAACTTAAATATAGCACATTTGGTATGGAATTTTGTGATTGCAAATGTAATTTTCTGTCGATTTTTTGTTTCAATCGGTTCATAAAAATGTTTCTAAGACATAAATTCAATTTTTGAATACTATTTACGTATGCCAGGAATTAATCGCCAAATTGCTCGCCAAGAATGACACGATAAATTCAATAAAAATGTTAAATTTATGCCAAAAGTTAACATTTCGTAACTATTGTATGCCAATGCTATGTAAGGCATTCTCAAGCATGAAAAGTTTATTAGGGAGTATGCGAGAAAGTTTTGAGGAGCAACTCCCACTAGTTTAGTTAGATTATCGCCCTCCTTTAAATAAATAACAATAAATATTGCCAAATAAAACTTATTTTAAGACAAATCTATTAATTTTGAGACAAGAAAGAACTACGATCAACGATGGCGACGCTAGAGCCTCCATTCTAGTCTCCAAACTTCCATGCTATACTTTCACCCACAATGAATCAGATAACGGGAAAGAACATAGCGCCATCTGGTTATATATCTAAGAAATAAATTTCTATACTATATAAATAATTAAACCATTAATAATTAACTTACAATTTGTTTATTTCATATCGTCATCCTCATTATAGTTATATCATTATCCTGGCCTAAGGGTAGCGCATCTTCCCCGTGATCTCGGCGACCTGGGTTCGAGTCCTGGTTCGGGCAGGGTTGCTCTTTACCCTGTGTTCTATCTGTGAGTTGTGTGAAACAGACCCCATCTAAAAAAGGGTTGTGTAAGCGAGTGTGTGAGTGTCATCTTCAGATCAGCTAGAAGTCAGACATCTGCCCTAGGGATGTCAGGAATCTTTACCCTCAGAAGCTCGCTTAGTCAGCAGGCTTGCCTATGGCAAGCGCCATAAGTAACAACAATAGTTATCATTATGGAAATCTAAAATATAAATAATGAAGAAATGAAATTGATAGCACGCTTTTAAAATTTATTGAACAGTGATAAATATTAATATTAAAAATTAATTCATAAACAGATCAATTAGTAAAACTCCTTCTAAATTTATAAAAAAAATGCCAATATTGTATATGAAATAAATTTTATTAAATTTCACTGCACCGACTTACTCTAAAATTCCTAATATCGAGTAATTAAATAATTATAATCGTTATTAAGTTAATACACAAATAAAAATTTTAAATTGTCTTTTAAATTAACAATTAATGACAAAATTTTCCGCGAATTCGAAAATGGTAAACTATTACATTCTATTTTTCATTCGTTAATTATTTAAGTTCAATGCAGTAATTAACTTAACTAACATTTATAGAAATCGGTTTCCTGTGAAATATTATTCGTTGACCCGAACGATTAATATTCGAAACATCTACTTGCTCAAACGTATTTTGCTTCCTATCTTGTGCAGACGATAATTCACGCAAAGCAGAAAATCGTTGAAGTTGAACAAAATTAATAAAATTACCGAAACGGAAGTGTGAAATATGAGAAAATCGGAGAACTAACTGCACTTTGAAGTAACTAAATGAAAGCTGTTAATTGAATGAACCTGGCTGCCAAACGTTTCATTAATTTGCCTTTCTCATCTTTCTGGCAGTCTCGTTTGACACTAAATGATCGCGAAAAGCTCCATTTATCCCCAGAAATGTAGTTTACAAAATGTCGCAAAGTTTCGAAGACTGAAATATAGTGCACTAACGAACTTGCAATCTACGACATAGAGAGGTGAAGTTATTTTCAGGAACTGAAGCAAAGAGATAAATCAGTGTTGACCGGGATTACTCCATGAATGAAATGAATAGCGGAAAGTCTTATTGAATGCATTTCGATGCAGTTAAATTATCTTGTAAGTAGGAAGTGAAAAGCTCTAAATTTCAGATAATGCGCATTTGCAATTGAAATCCTTGCTTTTATGTTATAATATGTTGCGATTGTCCACAAAATATGTCTACAATTTAAAATAGTTATAACATAGTAAGTAATTGCGAAAATAAGAATTAATTTTAAAAAAATATTAGATTCCTTTATTCTTTAATTCTTCTTATCGTTAAGAATTTTATTTCTAAAAAATTAAATTAAGTCTGCCGGTATATTCTCATGCCTCTTTCGTGTATTTGCATAACATTGTCCATTTTTGTGTTGAATTTCTTTGTAAATTGAAAGGATTTGAATTGTTTTTTTTTTTTTCCTATAACTACTCACTCGGAAGTTTAGATTTCTTTCTTTTGATTCCTTTCTTTAAATTTTTTCTTTCCTTCTCCAAAATTCCATTGTTGTCTACAATTTTGGTATCAGAACTTCTATCTTAAACTATTTTTTATCTTCCCAATTTTTTTACTATAATGTAAAATTATGCTCCAAAATTCAGCCAATAAATAATCTTTAAAATTCAGCCAATAAATCTTTAAAATTCAGCCAAGCGAATAAATAATCTCTTTTTATGAATTCGCTCCAAATTTCTATACATGTGTATGTATCTACGATTCTAGTAATCTTGTAAAACATATTATGACAAATTTTGTCAATCCATTTCATCCAATTTCTGAGTATTGTCACGAAGCTGTAATGTTACTTCTCGGGCAGAAAGTCTTATATAAAGAGAAGAATTTTACAGATATTTCTAATGTAGAATGAATGGATGCCTGGTTAATGACCCCCGGAGTTGGTGACAAAGAACCTTGTCTTGAACAAGACAAGACGTCTCCAGTTCGCAAAAGAGTACAAGGAATGGAAGTAGATGACTGGGAAAGGATTGTGGGGTCCAGTGAATCGCGTTTTTCTTTACAGCATGAAGATAGCAGTGTGCGATTATTGAGAAAACAGCACAAAAGAATATACTAAATGCATTGTCGCATACAATACCAAGAAAACAACTTCCAAATCATATATCTCCGCAGGTGGCGATATATGATTTGGGAGATGTTTTCTTGGTATTGTATAGGTCCTTTGATTACTATGGAATAACATCTTAATCTCAAGGGTATTTAAGTTTATCATAAGTCATGTAAATCTTATTATGTTAATGGTGTATTCTTCCGGGAATGAATATTTCTAGCAAAATAACTCTCTATGTCATAAAGCTGACATTGTCCGCAGTGGATTCGAAGAGCATGATACAGAGATTTTAACTGGCTTAATTGGCCTACACAATTACCAGATGTCAATCTAATTGAGAATCTGAGGAATGAGATTAAACGGGACATCAAGCATCTGAATCTAGTACCATTAAATATTAAGAAATTGAAAAATGCAGTACATGCGATATGGTCTCAAATTCCGCATACAACCTACTAAAATCTCATAATGTCCATACCAGGGAGAATTCATGCAGTATTAAGGGCAAGCATGGTCTAACGTCGTATTGATTAGGGGTCATAATAATATGGCCACTGAGTATTATCATTTGTTTTTCATATATAGCTTATGCATTGTATCATAATTGTACTCCAATAATTTTTAGGCAACCATGTTGATGAGTGTTACTTCTCTCTGCTTTAATCCAGTAGTAGGTGACCACAACGTGAGATCCGTGGAACAAAAGCAAGAAACAGTCCTATTAGCACAAAAGGCCAAACAACATTGCTACGGTATCTTCACAATAGTGACTGGCATTCAGAATGTAATATAATCGTGGAGATATCGGACAATATTTTGGACTAATAGGAAAAGATCAGTTTGGACAGAATGTCCTGGAATGATCAGTCGCATTATATGGAAGGGGAAAGAATAAATAGGGATGACGATATTTTACGGGCGGTTATTATACGTAACCAATATCAAAAAGTCACAAATACCAGTGATCAATACTTTTCAAAGAGGGGTGTGATTCAAATCCTTGATACGATCTTACTAGTAATATTCTGATTACAGGTCTTGGATCATGATAGAATGTAACAATCGATACGATCTGTCTAATGGAAGCTCTCGAACAAGAGTTCAATCATGCATAGGGAAAGTACCTTACCCATTGAAGTGAACGGACCGGTTATTCTTGGAATTATCGTATCATTGAATTGCATATCACTGAAACTTATCAGAGCGGTGACTTCACTGGAAAATGTGAGACTTCACTGCAAAGTACGAAGTCACCGCTCCACATCATGGGAGTGACCCTGACTTTCCGATATTCGCATTTGACGATGCACTATTCCATGAAGATCATTTTTAATTGCTTGTGACATGACTGTGATTCATATATTCTGTTTACTGCTGGCACCCTCTATTGTAAAATAGAGAACTAAAGTAAACATTTTAAAGAAATGACATATATATTTAATTCAGATTTTTCAGAAAATGGTTTACTCCAATAAAGAAATTAAATAAATAGTTTTGAAAAAATCATTTAAGAAGTAAGCCGAAATAGATAAATTAATTCAATCACATGTTACTTAAATTAGTAAATTAAGTATTAATTACAATTAATAAATTTTATATTTAATGCTAATTAATAATTTTAATTAATAATATGATTAAAATAACAGATATTTCGAACAAATATTTAAAACTAGCAATAGCAAAATTATTTTTTATTCAAAAAATCGCGGATTATGCATCTCTAGAATAAATTTATTTTTGTATTACTCTCCCTGTGTTTCTACGTTGCATACGGAATCAGATAGAATATATCTTCATATTGCATTGTCAACGTGGGGATCCTACCTCAACAACTTATTAAATTGAGTTATTATGCAGACAATTACAACATTTTTATTTCAAGTAGCACTTAGTAGCAAAAAAATTAAAAGGACGGCATAACAGATAGGCAAGGAATTACTTTGACAGATTACATTTACAAGAAAAATATTGAAATATATGTAATGCATAGTGTAAAATATATTAAAAGAAATTTGAAAATATCACAATTTTATATAAAATAAATTTATATTCAAACTTTTAATATTTTCATTTTCATAAACTAATGCAAATACATTATTTGTTATATACGACAAAAGTATTCTATTAGGATACCCGTCCACTATTATTTTTATATTAACATTAAAAATAATTAAACATTATGAATTATGGCTGTGAGCAGCACCAATACAATTACTTTAATTGTTACTGTTTTATTGTTTTTTTATAGTAGATCAGCTGGACTTTAAATTTATTTTGAGACTGAAATCAATCGTATTTTTGAGCGTTGAGTAGATGACAAAGATATCATCCTCATCGTCTGTTATTCCATTTTCGAAGCTGATATTTCATTCCAACACACTCATTTTATATGAATAACACAGACACAATTATTGTTGAATACGTTAGAACAGAGATCTTATGTGCAAAGGATGAAAGTTACTATGAATTCGAGTTTGTGATAAAAAATCGAATTTCATTAATAACTGGAATCTGTCTTTCATAAACAAAGCTTTTTCCAAAAAGTTATAACAGTGTGTGTGTGTGTGTGTGTGTGTGTGTGTGTGTGTGTGTGTGTGTGTGTGTGTGTGTGTGTGTGTGTGTGTGTGTGTGTGTGTGTGTGTGTGTGTGTGTGTGTGTGTGTGTGTGTGTGTGTGTGTGTGTGTGTGTGTGTGTGTGTGTGTGTGTGATGAACAAGTTATTAACTCATTTAAAAGTTCTTGAAAAATCACATACTTAAAAAGAGTTGAACCATTTATTTTATAATTATTATTTCAAAACATATTTATGATATTCCTGGAATAATGGATCAATTTATAAAGTAATTAAAGACTGTACAAATTAGGATTTGTCTAAGTTTAAATTGTATCTATCAAAATGAATAGACGCAAACTAATCATACCGTGAAGGAATGAATGTTCTGAGCTTGGACAACGCTAGATTAGACACTAAATAAGGAGATAATTGTAGTATTCCTCATATTATAACTACCTTTGTAGTATAAAGAATATTAATAATAATATTATCTTTTTCCATTTATTGTAGAGTCGAAGGAATTTAACCAAATCTCTCTAACCACTTTGAAATTGTGCCACCTAATATAGTAAACAGAATAAAATATGACATTTTTATAAACTGCAACCGTGAGTAGAAAATATTATGTAAGAAACAAAAGCGCGGGTTTGTTTGTTATGGTTTTGGTTAGAAAGTCGTCTTAATGGTTAATATATGGTAAACGCATTAGTTCTTTTAAATTCTTTTACCGAGGAGTGAAAAGGTATGCAAAAATTTATTTTCAAACTCAGTAATGAAAATGTCATTTGTAAACTTTTTTAAAATTCAAAAAGGAATTCTTTTATGTTATATAATCGCACGTATTCATTTAATGTCTTTTTACTATATTATGATTCAGAGTAACTGTGCCAAGATTCTTTATGCAGTGTGAAATGAATTTGACTAAAAAAATGAGAGAATTGTTGATTCTGAAAATTCAAAATATTTATGTTAATCTTTTATTAAAGATTTAAGACTTGGATGCAGAAGGAGTATTTAACAAAATATTTCTATTAATTAATTCGTTTGTTTTATTATGTTTTGTAACTATTAACGAATTTTAAAAGTACAAGTATGTATTTTTTTATATGCATTTCTTATGTTATATATTAAACAGTTCAAAATGGTTTGCATCAATAAATTTTATAAATATAATTCATAAATTTTCATTTTTAAAGAATTTACTTTAACTATAAAATTATGTAATGCATAATTTTTTGGTTTAAAGAATATGTTTTGAATTCGCTTCTATGCCTTTTTGAAAAAACAGAGTTTTCACAGTCATCAAAAATCCTTGAAAACTCCTTGAATTTTACTTTGCAGTATTCAGAAACCTGTGAAAGTTCTTGCTTTTTCTTTAGATTCTTGAAAAAGTAGGCGAAATTTGCAAACAATTTATTTGCAGATGAGAAAAAATCCTATTCTAGAAAAGTTGCTCTACAATTTATAATGGCATTTGACAATCAATTTTCAAAGAAAAGATGTGAAAATAACGTTTTGTCTCAATTTTTTTTTAAGTTTAAACATATTTTTGGATAACCACTTATCTTGGGAATATTGTTTTTAATTTTTTCAAAAACTGATTGACACTAATTTTTTTTTTTTCCTTTTTAAATTTTATTTTGAATAATTTTCTGTAATAATTATTGTACATCTGAAATTGTAGAACAATTTTTTAATAGGAAATTTTTTGTTACACGAATTCTGATGGGTGGAAAAGTACTTGGGGTCATCTTTCAACATTCCTTTTTTTATCAACAGAAGTAATTTTTTAAAAAAGCAATGCAAGTATCAATCTAAAAATGTTACTAGGCATTTTCTTCTGTTTAATACATTTTTACATAGAGATACAAAAATTCCATTCAAATTTAAAAAAAGAATTAAATATTTTTACAATTTTTTTAAGTTTATTCCTGACATAATTAAACTGTCTTAATTTTTAACAGTTCATTTTATAGGCTTTATAATACGTACAACTTTTTTATTTAAGTTTTCTCTCTCAGATTAACAGGCTTTTTTTTTTAAAGTGAAAAAAAAAGGACATTCCAACTCTCTCGCACCATCTTTAGTTCGATAACGAATTCAGATACCATCTCAGAGGCCTATTTTTGAAGAACCAGCTCAATAACTTAAACTAATAAAATGGCTGTTATGTATTTTTTTCTACATTTTGATACTTTTCATTACAATTCAAATAGATTATCAGTTTTGCCTTAAGAATTCCACCAACAGAAAAGAGATATTTAAATACTTTCGGAACTTTCCTATATAAAAATCGGTACTTTTGGTTTATCCCGTTGATTTGCCATCACTCGCAAAAATACACCATCATAATGAAGAGCAAAGTGGTTATTGGCGCAGAATCTACCTTTTGGCAATAATATCGGATTTGGCAAAAATGGTCGATGGGATAATCCCAAAATATGAAAATGGTCGACAGGATAATCCCAAAGTACTGATATTTATATAGGAAAGTTATTAATCTCCAGTTATTTCTCTGTCTAATTTAAAGGAAGAGGAAAGAGAGTTTGGCAAGTGAGAATACCACTCAAGGTTTAAATTTTCAACAGGCTCACCAATGGAGATAATATTATTATGCCTTAGATGTAAAAGTGAAATGGTTATTGCAATGCAGAGAGTATATATTCACATATTAACTCTTATTTGTTGGAAGAATGAATTTATATTTGGCATTATTCCTTATGTTCAAGGTGTTCTATTTGAGAGTCTATGTGATCTTAATGTGTGTGGTTCTAATGGTTATGAGCATTCAACCAATTCTTGGAATAAGGCAAATGAATTTACAATTTCTGCTTTAGAAGGAAAAAAAAAAAAAAAAAAAAAAGAACGATAAAAACAAGGAAATTGAAATTGCATATATGGTTTCTACTTTAATGAGCCATTTGAGAAAGGTTTTATCCATCCTAATGGATAAAAGATTTTTTTTTTTACATGTTGAGTGATAAAATTCAAAAGAATTTTCAATATTGTTAGTAAATGTAGGTAGTTGTAGCCTGTATGGAATTTTGGACCTCTGTCTAATGTGTATTATTTATTCAACAATTCCCTATCAAGAAGAAAAGATTATATTATAAATTTTGAGAGAATTTGAAACTTCTTAAGAATTTTTAGAGAAGAGGTGTGTAGATATGAAAATTGAAATGAAATGAAAAATTTGAAAAGGACAATTTATAACAATAAAGTCTAATTGCAATCATCTTACAAATTCTCGAGAAAAGTTGTTACTAATTCTCTATGTCAAACTGAGATATTTTTCATCCTTATCCAAAACTATCCTTTTTTTTTTTTTTTTTTTTTTGTATTCTTATATTTTAATGAAAGAATTCTTGTTTGAAAACTTAATGCCATGAAAATACTGTGAACAGCATTTCCTTGATTTTTCAAATAAAGATTTGTATGCCGTTATCAAAAATATTATTACTAGATTATTTGGTAATAAAATGTTAAAAAGGCTTATTAACCAGGAAAAAAATTAACAATAGCTAACAGATTTGAAACATAAATGTCAGGATTTCATATTACCTTCATTTGTAAAGTTTTGGGTATTTTTCATCTTAACTATATTCTTGTTCATACGAGATTCAGATTTAAAGAGAATACCCATATAAGCTCTGCTGTAGTAAAATGAAAACCATTCTTTCATTTCATTCTATTACAAGTGCCTGCAAAAAAAAAAGAAAAAAGAATGTGATTTTATTGAAATAGAATTGAATAACTTTTTGAATAATACAGCTTGCAATTCAATAAAATGTCAGGAGTTGAAATATCCAAAAAATTAATTTAAAAATTTTCATCAAATTATTGAAAAAGTCAAAAGTCTTATCAGAAATTGTAGAAATTAAGACTCTAATGATAGAGACCTATGATCAGGCCATATTTGAAAGATAATTTTTCTTAAATTAAAATCTTGAGGTTGAAAAACTTAAAAAAGAAATATAACTTGTAAAATACATGGTTTCAACTGTATTGAAAAAAAAAAAAAAAATGTGGGCTCGAGTAGAGTATTTTTAAATCACAAAAGAATTAGTATATACAGAAGGGGGGAAGGAAAACCATTATAGATAAAGTAATTGATTTAAAATGAAAATTGAAGTGATGATTTAAACTGCTGAATTTGAATATACTAGTTTAAAAAAACAGATGATAATAGAAATTTTTAATGCAAACTAGAATCAAATAGTTTTAGGAATTAAAGCTTTAATAGAGTAATTTAAAATATTTCAATTGCACAGTGTTTCCAGTTCATATAAATCCAAATAAAGATTTCTTAATTCATATCTATCTCTTGCATTTTCACCTTAATTTTACCAAGCATTGATCAAAAATAAGGCTTAAAAAGTGGTATTAATTTATTTTAAGGAATTCGGTTGTTATTAATTTGTGAGTATGTTTGTAATATCAGCATCCTTTAGTATTTTATATGAAAAATTAGCATGTAGTAATTGTAGTGAATAGCAGTTAAGACACTTCTATTTGATCTTGAAACTGTCTTTGAGTTAGTTTTAGCTTATTAATTGAAGATGAGCATAACAAATCTCCTTAGTGCTCTTTCTTTAGGCATTTAGAAATAGTTGGTAAGAAAATAATCGTGCATTTGAAAATTATTGGTGAAAATATTTTATTTAAATTTATCATTTACATTTCTGTGTCTAAAGTATATAATTTTATGGTCCTTGAATGTTTTAAAAAATATCCTTAAAATCCTTGAATTTTTTTTCTTTGATAAGAGTGGACACTTTGCTCTAGTTATGCCACAGCAGCAGCTTTTGTCAAGCAAAAGTGTCAGACCAAAAAGCTGTTTATGGTATAGTGAAAGTTGCCAAAAGCTTAGGATACAATATTTATGAATTTGCTATAAATAGAGAATAAATTAACCATCAGAAAACAGCAAACAGCTCAGAAATGTATCATTTTAAAGACTTAAATTTCAACCTAATATGCATCTTGTTATCCACCGAGTCAGCAAATGAATTTCTGGTCTTGGAAAAGATAAAGAGAATCATTATCTGTACCAGTTTTTGAAAAAGGAATTTCTCCGTTGTCAAGCGTCTATCTGGAACAGGAGAGACACATGCTTGAGCAATCTTAGGAGCTATTAAAAATTGGGGCATATCAAACAACATCTTTGCTATGTGTTTTGACTAATTAAAATACTGATAATAATGCTTGTTCTGTATTCTCCTAGAGTAAACATTTAGAAAAGAGTTCTTTTCTCTAGCATGTAGCATCATGTGATGGAATTGATCATAGATTTAGTGTTTGAAGTGTACATGGGAGCTACATCTTCTCCCAAAGTTTTACTATTTAAATAGTTTAAAATGTTTGAAATAATATTGGACTGTATTTTGCATTGACAAGAACAAAACTGAAATTTCAATTGATATAGTTGTTGAAGTTTTAAAGGATATTAAAGAATATACCTTTAATTTGTGCAAAAACAGTCAGTCTCACAGCTACGTATGAGATGATTATAAAGAACTTGTTATTATTGCTTTTGGAACTATCTTCTCATAGGTGTGAGATTTATGTTACCTGCAACCATGCATCATGCCTGTTAGATGCCAAAATATATTTATATTCTAAAGATTTGAATATTTAAGTTTGAATTTAAACTTACATTCAAAGAGGAGAAAGGATTAACTGATGTATATATTTCAAGGTGACGACAAAACCAGGAAATCAGGGATTTCTGGGAAAAGTCTGAGAATTTTATTAATCTGAAAAAATCAGGGAAATTGCATGTGAGCATTTTGCACCAAGTGTGTGCATGATCCGCGATTTAGCATTAACATATATATCTTCATGCTGCCAAAATAATCATAGCAACCGAGAAAAGCTTTCTTTCAGGGTAGGATGACTTTTTGGAATTTCATTATGTTAAGAAGAGGTCTAAGCTGATGAATGTTGCTATTGCAACCATTATGGAGCTTTCAGAAAGATCGATTTTTCCTTTTAAATAAACAGTGTGAATAAATGATTTGGTTTCATTTGCTTCAAACTCAAAATATCTTTATTATAAACAATATGATATTTTCTCATGACAACTGTTATGTTGAGAGTGGATTTTTGATAAGTAAAGATTTTTTATGTTAGAATATGGAAGAACAAATGCTCATTGCAAAAAGAATTGTGTATGACTGCATTCAAGTAAATAGAGGAATAAGTATTTTTAAAGTGTAAAAACAATTGATTTTAATTGTCATAAATTCTTGAACCAAATATGAAGAGTATAAAGAAAAGGAAATATGCAAAAATTTGAAAAGGAATCAGAATATCACTGCATAGAAGAAAAAAAAGGGGAAAAAATTAAATTCTTGAGACAGTTAAAAAAAAAAAGTTCAAGAATTAAGAAAACAATTGCAAGCCTCAAAATTTTGCTAAAAGAAGGTTTTTAAACTTTTTAATTCCCTTAAAGCTGGACTGCATGTTTTATACCAAGAATTTTTTTATTAGTATGCTAACAATTGGTATTTCAATTTTGAATTTATTAATTGATTATTATTTGCATTTTTTGAATTCTAATTCTATTATGTAGGTATTTGTTATTTATGAATTGGGATATTATCTTTAAACAATTAGTTTACGATTAGTATTATTTTTAATAAAAATGAAATTAAAATTCTTTTATTCCTTTTTAACAACTTAAGTTGTGAACTAGAGGAAGTAATTTCTTATGATTTGTTAAAGAAGGACGATTGAAAGTAATATCTGTTGTTTCTTTTATTTGAATCATTACTAAAATATATGTTATTAGGTGCTTATAATCATATATTTATGCTGCAACATGCAATTCTAGCACATATGCAAAAAGCATTAAGTATGGAACTATTTTAAAATTTTTAAAAGAAATCATAATAACCTTTACTGTTAATATAATTTAATTTTTGTTGTAAAGAGTGTTTTTAATGCTTCCTTCAATTCTTATGCAGTTTTAAAAGCAAAATTTTTTTTTTTTTTTTTTTTTTTTTTTTTTTTGTATATAAGTATAAGAAATGTAATATACTTTTTACAATATTCATTCCTTTTTTAAAAAATTAAATTTTATGAAAATATATTTTTTTATATTAAATAACTTGTAAAAAGTTTTGCAACAATGAATGTAGTACACATACGGTGATTATGAATAGGGAAAACACCAGGGAACTAATATAATTAACAGCTTTAAATCAGGAAAAAAGTGCAATTTTAGTCAGTTTTTTTTTTTTTTTTTTTTTTTACAATTTTTGTAACTATCCTGAAGAAGCTACCTACCTGTCTGCAACAGTATTTTTTTTTTTTTTTTCTGGAATTGAGAAGTTATTAATGTTTTGAGGGATCACTAAAAACTTAGTTATAAAATGGAATTAATGGGTGAATTTGATATGAGAATTATTGTAATAGTAAAACATTTAATTGTAATAATGTGTATTGTATCAGCTAAAACTAAAACTGAATTCCAACAATTACAAGAATTATATTACCTACAAAAAAAAAATAATAACTGAATATGATGCAATTTGAGCAATGGGAATATGACCAATATGCTTGTACATATATATTTTAAAAATTGTGTAACAATAATTGTTCTTTTTTTTTGTTTAGAAGTTATGCCAGTTTTACAGCACCATTAATATGTTGGTCAAATATTATGATATAAACTTTGGTTTGTTTCCTTCATATGTTTCAAAATGAGATTTCACACTAATAGTGGAGCTTTAGAGATTGCTTAATATTAGTACTTTGTATTTGGTTACTACTCTATTAGTGGTTTCCATTTATCATTCAACTAAAATGCTAATGTTATTTCATTATATCAAAATTCATCACCAAAATTTGACAATAGTAAATAGAACTAAATTTAATAAGATTTTTTTTTTTTTTTCCTTGTACTCTACCAGTGGAATTGTGCCAAAGTCAAATAAGATATGAATTGTTGATAAAAATTCATTATTATATATCTTACTGTTTATTGTATACTTGTTAAGATTCATGAAAATATATTAAAAAAATTGATGGTTAAATGAAATTTTTTAAAAATGAGTTTTATTTTGTAGGAAATCTACAATTAAAAATATTTCTGGAAGCTAAAAAATGGTACGTAAAAAGAAGAAAGAGGATGAACCTTTGGTGGTAGAAGAAACTAAGAGAGGAAAAAGGAATGTTAAACCTTTGCCTAAGGCTGCTAATGAAATCAAAAGAAGAAAGATTCAAGGAAATGATGATGCTGAAAATTCTTCAGAATTGAAAACAAAACCGATTTCTAACAAAAATAAGAATGTAAATACTAATGTGAAAAAGGATGAATCTTCAGCATCTAAAAAAACAAAGCAAAGGAGAAAAATTAGTAATGACGTTGATAGTGAGACTGAATCTAAGATTCAGTTATCAACAAATAAAAGACCTAAACGAACAACTACAAAGAAATCATTACCTAATGAAAATGAGCCTAAATTAAAGAAATGTAAAATGAATATCGAAAAATTAGATATCAAACAAGAAGTTGACCATTCTGAGAATGAAAACAGTTCTGGCAGCTCTGCTGATAGTGGTTGTTTATCAGATCCTGTATCAAAAGTTAATAAAAATGTAGCTAACGTAAAATTAGTCAAAGTAGAATCACCTAGTTGTTCTAATTTAAATAGCTCAGGAATAGGTGACGATTTTTCAAGCAGTGAATCTGAATGGGAAGAAGTTGAAGAAAACGAAGAACAAACACTTGAAAATTACAATCCAGTTATTCCAAAAGAAGGGGTTGAAATAACTATTGATTGCCCTGATTTGAAATTCAAACGACGTAAGAAGAAAGAATTTGATGAAATGGAATGGACTAGATTATATATTAATAGAATGCGTAAAGAGGCTCAATTAAATGTACATAAATGTCATTTATTGTTTCTTCTTGGTCATGGACTTTTTGTAAATGATACCATTAATTCATCTCTTTTACAAGCCATTTCTCTATCGCTTATACCAATAGGCATTTTAGATTGGACTAAAGGTAAAAAAGTGGACAAAATTGATGTTAAGGGGATTGAGCAAATTATCAAATGGTTTCGAACTTTTTTCCGTTTTGAGCCTGAAGAAAGAATGTGCAATGATCTACATACAAACTTGACTAAAGCCTTTGAAACAAAAACTGTTTTAAATGCATCTGAATATAATGTCATGTTCATAATTATTACACGTGTCTTAGGTCTTAAAGTTAGATTTTGTATGTCTTTGTATCCTTTGTCTCATAAAGCAAGCAATTTGATTAAGAAACGCAAAATGAAAAGTGAGGAAGCATCGGAGCCATCAAGTTTTAGTAAAGAAAAACAAATGTCTGAAGGTGAAAATAAGTCATCTTCTGACATTAAACCAAAGAAGGAAAATTTACCTCAACAGGAATCACAAAACAAAGAAAAATGTAACAAAAAAAGTGATAAAGAGTTAACTACAGCATCAAATTTGGGCAAAAATAAACAAGGAAATGAAAGTAAAAATAAATTCACCTCAAATATTAAACCAAAGAAAGAAAATGATTCTAAACAGAAATCCAAAGTAGAAAAAAATGCTTCAGTAAAAAAAATACAAAAATCGCCAACAAATAACGAAACCAAAACTTCTCGTTCACGTCGTTCTACTGGAAAAAATTATAAAATAAGTAGTGATGAAAGTGGTGAAGAACCAGATGATGATGATTTTAAGGTGGAAGAGGAAAAAGATTTTGAGAAACCTAAAGCTTTCAGAAAGAGTTCCACAAAAACGTCTAAACAAAAATCTGCTAATAGAAAAATTCTTTCTGACTCAGATTCTGATAGCCTTTCTCTGCCATTGTATGCTTGTTATCATCCTGATAAAGTTCTATACTGGGCTGAAATTTTTTCAAAACCTGATAAGAAGTGGATTTCTGTTGAATGTGTACATAATATTGTGAATGATCCTTATGAAATTGAAGCTGTTGTACCTCAACCTATTAGCTATATTATAAGTTTTGATAATAGTTCTCACATTAAAGATGTGACTAAACGTTATTGCAAAAATTATATGACCTTTAACATTAAACAAAGAGTAGTCCCTGACTGGTGGGATGAAACCTTGGCTCCATTTGCTCCTCCAAATACTAAGTTAGACAAAGAAGAAGAAGAAAATATAGAAAGTGTGTTAATAAATCAACCCTTGCCTCATACTGTTTCTGGGTAAGTCATGATTATTTAACTTATTTCCTTTGTTGCAATAAGATAGCGTAAAAGAAACTCTGCTTGAGGTGGAAGTTTTCTTATTATATAATGAGGATTATTCAATAAATGTGCAAATAGATCTAAAATAGAAAGGATTTATAACTCAAAATTTTTATCATAACTGATATCTTGAACAACATATATCAGGATGATAATTGTCTTAAACTCCTAATACTATTCCAAGAACCATTTTCTTCATGTCTATATCTAACAAGTTATTCCCTGAAAACTTTGTTTAGGCGATTAAAAACTACAAAATCGTAATATTAAATGTATAGATTATAGAATAAAGGAGATTCCATGTGAATTTGGAAAACTTTTACCATTGTTGAGAATAATGTTAGTAGATTTTTCCATGTTATTTCTATTTGATTTCCTATAATTATGAGATTGTCCTTCTTGCCTTCCATACTGATTCATAATGTTGATTATATTTCTTAATATGAAGACAAATTTGGAAGGTGTATCTTGTAGTTGGGCATCTTCTCTTTGCATGCCATATGATGTTAAATTCTTGTGCTGCGATTTTTCGGGAGTTATTCATTTATTTTCAGACGTTCATTTCATTAGCATTGTTCCAGTTTGCTGCATCTGATAGCAAACCTTCAATTCATTATTTCTTGGTTGGCTCTTATATTAAAATACCTAGGTTTCTTAGCATTAGATATATTAATCTTTATCTTCTATTATTTAGATAATCTATTAAAATACTTTAAAAAAAGAGAGAAAATTAAAATCCATTTAGTAATTTATTAAATTCCTATAGTTATTTTTAGTTAACATTTTAGCTGTTTGTTTAAATTTCCCTACACGAAACTGCTTTCCTTTTGCTTAAATGATCTTTTAGGAAATTTAGGATACATGTGCACAATTATTCTTAATTAACTACCAATAATATAATTGTTTAGAGTAGACAAAATTTTTTTATTAATACTGGCATGCTCATGGCTATAAAATTATCTCTTTCAGGTTTAAAAATCATCCACTATATGCACTCAAGAGACACCTTTTAAAATTTGAAGCTATTTATCCACCTGATGCCGCACCTGTAGGCTTCATAAGAAAAGAACCTGTTTATTTGCGTGAAAATGTTGTCCAGTTGCACTCTAGGGAAACTTGGCTAAAAGAAGCACGTGTTGTTCGTATTGGAGAAGAACCATACAAAATTGTGAAAGCTAGGCCTAAATGGGATAGGGTAATTCTCATATTGCATTTTTATGATTGTTTTGCTCATGTATATTTAAAATTCCTGATATTTCAGATATTTCTACATTTTACAATTTGCCGTGAAATTTTTCCCAAAAAAATTATAAATTTTTTGTGAAAATGAATTTTTATAATTATTTCAGCTTTTCAAAATAGCTTTGGCTTTTTTTTCTTAGTTTTAATACATTTTTTGATAATTGATAATATTTATTAATTTTTATTGATAGAAAAATAATAAACCTGATATTTACTTATTATATATCATCTTTTTCTGTTTTTTTTATCTCCATAATTTCTATGAAAGGTAGATAATTGTATAATTTTGAGATAGAAGTTATGAATTTAAGCATTTGTTAATGAGATTAATATGTATGATTTTATATTAAAATTTAGGAGATAAAAAGTAAAAGATTGGCCTTCCTGCAATTTTTTTTATGCTTTATGTCCACTAAAAAGATATTTTATATGCCATAATATATTATTATTATTTAATCTTTCTTTTCTTCCAAAACTATTAGATTGCTGGTGTTCTTAAAACAGATCTGCCGTTAGATATTTTTGGATTTTGGCAGACAGAGCCTTATGAACCACCCATTGCAGTTGATGGAAAAGTTCCCAGGAATGAATATGGAAATGTTGAATTATTCAAACCATGCATGTTACCTAGGGGAACTGTTCATATACAACGTAATTAGTTATTTTGCTTTATTAGTTTTAAATCATTGTATTATTTATACATTTTAGAATTTTGCATTTCTCAAAATAACATTAGATTTCTAAATATTTTATTTTGAATTTGATACTATATAAAACTTAACGTTACTGGGTACTCCTTAAAACTTATAGGACCTGTATAAAATTACTTTAACAAATAGTAGCTTGTATAAAAGTTTTATTATCCATGTAAATTTATGTAAATGTGGAATATCAGCTTTTGGATGCTTGCTGCTTCTTATTTGTTAGACTCACTAATGAAATTGTAAATATTGCTAAGTATGTAAAATGGCATTTGTCTGTGTGATCTTTCAATGATTACTCTAAAAACATTAATTTTCTATAAATATTATGTTTGGATTTTTCCACAAATGCAAATCACTACAAATTTACATATTTCTGTTATGTTCTGAATGAAATTCATCTATGAAAAGTTTGTTCGTTCATCCATATCCAAATGAACACAATAACTCAAAAGCACAAACAGCTGAATATATGGAATTGAGCATGTAAATTAATCATAAGAATTGTAAGTTCTGTTTTAAGCGCTGGACCCAATCTGTCAAAGTATTGACTATTGCCACCTTATTAATTTAAGAGTATGTAATTATAATTGGTAAATGCACATTGCAGATAAATGAAATTTGGTATGTATTCTTGACTCCAATATTATAGATCAGTATCAAATTTTTAAAATTATTTGTGAAACAAATCAATAAAAAGAATGATACCTAAAATCCATATTCAGTATTCATCATTGTCTCATGAAGTGCAAAATATACTTCTGTGCATATCTGTGGAAAGTACAAAATTACTGCAAGAAAAAGTTGAGTAGAGAATGCATAACTTTAAGTTTAACTCATAAAAATTTTAATAAAAGACAAAATAGCTGAAATTTGGGTAAACAGTTTTGTATTCTTGGTTTGGTGAAATTGTTTTAGTAAAAGTGAAAATCTTTTTGATTGTATACTTATCCAAATGAAAGAGGAACTTGCAATTTATATTGATATTGATCATTTTGATGTTAAATACTGTAACATGGAAAAAATCTTCTGAAAAATAAGATGTTATGCTTAAAGATTAAAACAAATGAAAAAGAAATAAAAAAATTTTAAAGTTATGAAGAATTTTTCAATCTGTAATAAAAATTTATTTTCATTTTGCAACACTGAAAAAATTTCCGTAACCTAATTTGTTGCTAAAAAATAATGAATGCATTATTTTTTATTTTTCCATCACTTGATAATATATATGATGTTCTTTCCTACCATATAGATACCGTTTTTTTTTTTTTTTTTTTTTTTTTCTTCCTCTCTGCTGTTTTTGTATTAAGACATTTAATTTATAACTGTAAATATCGCATAAGTTGTACGTTATGATTATAACTTCTTTTTTTTTTTTAAATCCATTTCTGAATAATTTGCCATATAGTCAGTTAAATTGGTAAAAGGTTCTAGCTCGAAACTTTTCTTTAAAGTTTATGTTTCCTTTATACTAATTTGACGTAAATATTTTTTTTAACTTACATTTAGTGTCCTAAAGATTTTCTCATAAATGCACTCTTTTCTCTTTTTAGTGCCTGGTATTAACAGAGTTGCTAAGAAACTAGGTATTGATTGTTCACCTGCTGTGGTTGGGTTTGATGGTCACAAAGGCAGTGTTCATCCTGTGTACGTAAGATTTTATCTCGTATCAGAATAAATCATTCATTGTTTAAAAGTTTTAAAAGTAATTTTAGTAAATAAAAATTATTTTGGATGAATGAAAAACATAAATGTTTATTTATTTACTGTAATGGACATTTCATTAATTGTCGTAAAATAGAATCCTTTAAAAGCATATTTTGTTTTTCTTTCATAAGCTGCATGTTTTAAAATTACACAGAAATATGGACATATGACTTATTTTATCACTGTAATTCTTAATATTTATAACTTTGTTGTACTGCTCTATGATAAACAAAATTGTACATTTATCTCTATATTAATTTTTTCCTATAACAATGTGTATATAAATTTTTATGATCATGAAAATAGATAAATTTTTAAATACTAGACATAAAATTGATGATAATAATAGGGATTTGGACCTTGTTTAAGAGATCTGGAGGAAGTCAGCTCCTTCAGTTTATTTAAAATATTTTTGAAAAATTAAAGTATGGGAATATTTAAATTTATATGACATAGATTGCAAATTTTCAATATGCAGTTTATGTATACATTCATATACAATAAAAAAAAATAGATTTAGAAATCTTCCATGATATTAATATTCCCAATATATTCATTTTTATTTTTTTAAAGCTTTGCAACTAATGTGGAATAAAAGCATTTGTTGTCAGTTAGTCAACAGATATACTGCCAGGATGTAAAAAAATGTGATACATATTGTGTGATATTCAAAATAAAGAGATCAAGTTTATTCTTGGACCCTACACATTGTTTTCTGTTCAAAAAACCTTAGAGAGGATGAGACTGTAAGGCATTAAAAAGTTGTTATGGTATTGATTATGATTTGTAGAGAGGAAAGTAATCTCATAAATGATTGTTATTTCTGTGTAATACATCTTTGTGGAATATTTTTCATGGGTTCATTCAAAACATGTGTTGATATATGGAAACATGAATAAAAATCCGTGAACACTTGAAACATTTGTTCAGTCACCTTTAATGCAGCAAGTACAGCCAGTATATTTGTTGAGATTAGGGAATGATAAATATATGCATTAGTCTTCAGTTAGTATATCTGCTTTTTTGGATGCAGGAAAATAGGCATTAAATTTTGCATTCTGTTAAAAAAAAAAGTGATTTACTAAAAAAGCATAGAGACTGGTAAGAAGAATGTATTAATTCTCCCATTAATACAAGGAAATAAAAAAAATCTTGCATCTGCCTTCTGCATAAGACTTGTCTTAATGAAAAATTATTTGAAAACCAAAGAGAATAATATTTCAGTTACTTCAGTTACATAAATAATAAATTCCTTATAATCAGCAACACTGAATTAATAATCTTAGAAATTTATCATTGAAATCTAATTATCTAATGTAACTTTCTGTTAGAAGGATGCTTATACAAGTATTATATATATATTGAAAATTGATGAATAAACTTTTTTGTTACACTCTTATAGTAACTATAGCAATTACATTTTTCATCTAACTATTAATTTTAATAATCATTTCTAAAGTGATATCTGCAGTTGCATTTGCCTTACCAATTTTTAATAAAGAAATACAAAAGGTAAATACTTTCCAGTGAATTCATCCATCTTAGTAAACTTTTGTCTTGATACCTTCCATAGAGTAGCACCTTGGCCAATTGTCATTAACCCCTTTTCGCTATTCTACTGTTTTGTTTTTATTATTCTTATATATATTGATGCAGTCAATATAAATGAGTCGTGTAAAAGTCTCTGATTCAATATAAATTTAAATCAAATTTTAATATTCAGTAAATTTTCTGACTTTTAGTTCTGTTATTTTAGATTTGAAGGCTTTGTAGTTTGTGAAGAATTCAAAGATACAATTATAGCTGCATGGGAAGAAGAACAAGAAAATATCCGTAAAAGAGAGGAAGAGGTATATAAAATTCTTTTTCATTATTCTTTAAAGTTTATGCTTATTGTAAGTGCAGGCTAGAAGTAAGCAGTAAAATATTCTTAATTTTTTTAAATTTTAAGAAAAATAATTCTTTTTCCATCTTTTAGAAATTAAATAAAAAAGAATTATAACAGTTTTGAAACAAAAACATTTTAAATCACTATAAGAATTTCTTATAATTATTGTTTTATATCATTCAAATTCTCTTTGTAATCTACAGGTAAATTGTATTCACCTAGTATAGGTTTTAGAAATTGGAATAAATTTAATGTGATAATTCTTAATGTAAAGTTATTTTAAAGTCTTTTACTGACTACAAAAAATTCTTACAAAAGGATCATTCAATATAAAATTGTAAAATTTTTGCTATGAAATAATCTAGCACTTCAATTTGTATTAGTCCAATAGATATTGCAACTAATGTGGAAATAGTGATTTTGCATTAGATTACTTTTAAAGAAAGAAGAAGTTCAATATGTTCTTTCTTCCATGTATTTAAATCGGTCATCAATGTCAATTTTAGGGTTACATTAAGAACAACATTTCTGCAATATCAGTTGAAGATATTGATATATTTAAAGTTAGGATTGCAGATAATATGTTTAGTGTGGTTACTGAAATGCCGAACAATACTTAGTGAGAAATGAAATAATGTCTTGAAAATTCTTGAGGTACTAAGGGTGTTCACATATAAATTTATTAACATAAGTATTTTTATCAAACACTTAACTTAATAAACGATTTTAAGATATATTGAAATAACTGTATGCCAAATTATATATATATATATATATATATATATATTACAATAATATTTTGTAATCAGGACAGACCATGTATGTCTAGCTTTTAAAGAGATTATTTTTAAAAATAAATTTTTTGGACCATGATTTTTTACTTTTTCTTAAACAAAATCTTAAAGCAAGCTCCCCCCCCCATGTTAAATTTTTTACGAAATTTATGAAGCAGTAGTATTATCAACTTTTGTGTATTAGTTATTGTATTTGATTATCTTGAAAAGTTTTTTATTTTTATATTGAATCAAAAGTGAACATATTTCCCCCTCCCTTCATTGAATTTGTTAATATTAGTAACCAGCTATACAAGCATACAGTTTCATTTTATCTTACAAATCCACATCCCCTTCCTCATAAAACTGCCTCAATTTTTATTTTTTTTAATAAATATATGTACATATAATCTAAAATGAATGTCTTCTTTTTTTCATAAGAAACTCTTCAATTGTTATGTCTGAATGCTAGAGAAGTTAATTATACTGTACTGCAGTTTCCATCTTTTAATATATATCTGTATTCTAACTAAAAATTTTGTTTTAGAAAAGAGAGAAGCGAATATATGGAAACTGGAAGAAACTAATAAAAGGATTACTTATACGAGAAAGAATCAAGCTAAAATATGATGTATAGAAATGAATCATTCGACATACCTCTTAACACAGCAACACATTCCATTTTGTGTAGATTCTGATATTTATGTTAACTAAAATCATTCATTGGACATAAAAAGGAACATTGGCCGGTTATAATTAAATTATCTTTAAAAAAAGGAGAAATTTTAATTTTTACCATCAAGAAACTGTTCTACCTCACTTATATCAATCAAATGGAGAATGGAATGTGATATGATCAGCAATAGATACTAGCAGTTATCGTACTACTTAAATATGTGTTATTTGCTATAAAATTAATTTTTATTAGGATGCATAGCTCTGTCACAGTTTTCGGAACATATTTGCATCTTTTTATTACCTCGTATTTTAAAATGCAGCCAAGTAAAATATATCATTCATATTTTCTCAAATTTAAATAAAGATAACTTTTTTTTTTTTTTTTTTTTTTTTTTCATGTACCTGAATTTTAAAGAAAGAAATTTTTAACCAAGATCTGGTTCTGTTTTGATTTTGTTGTTGTTCTTGATAACCAAGTTTTCAAACATAACCATAAACAATGTGATTGTTGAAGCGTTAAATGATTACTCCGGTGAATTTATTTGCGAGTTTAAGATATTTTTATTGGTTTTAACTTGAAAATGTTCTTTAAACTACTTCTTTTTATTATGCGAGTCTTAAGTCTCAGGTCTTTCAAAAAATGTAAATTTTAAATTGTTTTTTGCTTATTGTAAAAAGAAGAAAAGGGATTGTGAATAAAATTATTTTAATAAAGAAATTTTTAGACATATTTTTTTGTTTGAATTAAAAGTATATTAATCAAGATGAAAGCAATGATAAATTAAAAATACATATATCCTCAGCTACTTATGTGTGGTATAAGTTGAAAATAATCTATAGATATTGCATATATTTAACTATTTTATCGACCTTATTATATCACAGTAAACTCCAAAGCACTATTCACAAACTAAGGGGAGAAATCAGAATATCCTAACTAAGCTTTAATTTCATGAGATATATATTTAGTCATTGTAATACATAAGGAACGTTTTACTAAATGATAAATCTATTAGCATTATAACCAGTGCAAAAAGTATTTTCAAATCATTGTTTTTAAAGATATGTTTAATCATTCTTAGAAGATCTTATATTTCAAATAGCATCTTAATTCAAACAGGCTAGCTTTTAACTCTTCTTTCCTTTCTAGAAAATACTTAATCCCTAAAAGCCAAATCATAATGAACTTGATTTTTTTCTGAATATTTAACCTATTAATTATGACATAATATTTCAATGTGAAGCAAATTGAATTCAAGTTAATTAACTGATTAGCAAATTAAAATAATTCAAAATTTTTCTGTGAGATATTAGAAAATTTTAATCTCATACCTAATTGAATTAATAAACAATTAATATTACTTGGAACTTGGCTTTACAGTAGCTGTTGCTTAATACTATCACTTTGGAATTAGAGTTTGATAACATTTACCAAATTTTAACAATAATTGAATTGAGTAAAATCAACTATATTTTTATCATATCAAGTATTTCGTTGCAAACTTTTTTAACTAACTGTTTCTGTCAGAACTATTTAGTTTTTTATCTCTCATATCAGTTCTGTTTAATGTTTGCCTTCATAATTCAATCACAGACAGTAATAGTTTATGACTGGCCAACATAACATGGCTTTCAATTCAAATTAAACCTAACCACTAGTTTGGAGAAAATGTTTCTCTCCCAAATGTTTTAAATGTTGCAACCAATTCAATGAATTTCATTCATTAATCCTGGTGGAGAGTGAAGGATTAGTGAATTATCTTCAAATTGATAATGTTTTAAACAATGTATTTAAAAATAGACATTTAGTGTGATCACTACATTTGAATACATCTGTTCAGGACAAAAGGTTTTAGATAACATTAACTGCCATCTCTTTAAGTGGCATCCACTAAAATTAAAAGTAAATCACTTAAAATATTTTTTATGCTCATATACGTTTGATGTATGCAAATGAATTCTTACTGAAGAATTTTAAAATCCCATCAATAGGGATTATGCAAAATTTTATAGTTAATTATACCTGTAATATTCTTGTATGTACTTGCCTGAAAATTTGATTCGCTCTTTATATGAACCAGATTAGGTATATTTTTATCATAAATCTTTACTATTATCATTAATTACTCTCAACATACAATTTTCATTGAAACTTTTCTGATTAATGATATCAATAGAAGCTTATTGCATTTAATTTTAAAATACAGTCTAATAATACAATTAGTTCAAAGTTTAGCCATATTGTATATTTTAGTACACCAAGCTGAATTGCTAAGTGTTAACTTATATAACACATTCTATTTTATGAATTCATGAATTACTTGAGATACTCATGAACTTTCTATTAATTTACAAATTGCTTGTTTTCTATTAATTTACAAATTTAAAAAAATACAGGAATTTGATGCACAAGTCAAATATCATTAAACAATCAGAATTTTACAAATACAGTATATATGTCTGTATATAAAACGGAATTCATTTTTTAAAATTGCAAATTTATCGTATATAAAAAGATAAAAAGTTTCAATCTCCAAACAAATTTAAAACACAAAGTGGTATTAAAAGTTCCGACTTAAACTGCAAGATATAATAAATCATTTATGAAATTGGATAAAAAATTTCATATATGATATATATTTTTAGTTTAACATTAGATAAACTAACCACCTTGTGTAACCTTCAACTAATTTTACCTTTTAATCATACAATATACTGAAATGTAAAAGCAAAAATTCAATCGCCCCATTTCAAAATAAGTCATTCAAAAGATAAAAAGACAACTTCCACATTTCAATTTATCCAATCTATTATTAACAAGATTTTCACTACTTATTATACTGCTTCATACAGCAGGGACGGGAAAAAAATTCCTACAACATTAATCAGTAGTAACTGTTGAAATGGATTTAAAAAATTCAATCTAATTATTTGACACACTAAGAAAATTGCTTAATTTATGAATTCCATTTTTAAAAATTACTTATTAATTCATTTAGTTTCAAATGGAGCCTTAGTATTTCTAAATATTTGTATAAAATTCAAATATAGATTTATGTATATACGAAGGTAAAACTTTCAATCTAATGTGATACTTTCATTTAATGACAATTCATCAGATATTTTCTTAAACTACAGAAGAAAACTTTCAGTATTACCTGTACAGAAGTTCTAATAATAAGAAAGCAAGATATGAACTACATAAATTACTCCAAATTTTAAGAATCTTTCCAGGAAATGAAAGCATTTCAAATATAATTTAAACCATTTTCAGGTATATGTATATATTTATGTCATTATATAAATTCTTGTACATTTGTGTTATAGTAAAAATTGTTCAGCAGAAATGCATACAACTTCATAGAACATTACAATTCAAGACATCACAACTTTATTGTTTCAACTAGGTAGAGTGCAGCTGCCATACAAGTTTGTACAAAGTAAATTTTGTAAATATTACCTTGTTAGTTGGCAGAACATTATATTATAATGAAATGTATATAGTTCATTCTTAATAAAGCAATTACAAAATATTTTTATTCTACATGGACGTTTCACTACACAATCCAGGTTCATGTTACTGGCATATGATCTTGTATATGAAACTAAATACATATCATACAAGAAAATAATCACATCTAGCTTAAATAAGCAATTTCAAGATATAACAGGCATTGTTATTTTTAACTAATACAAATTAGTTATTTTTTTAGAAAAAGGTCAGAACAGATTCTTTTAAAAATTGACAACAGTTAAAGGCAAAATGATAAAAATAGTAAATGATATTATTAAAATATCACCTAACTTGAACTTTCCATTTAACAAAAAAGATTTTTAACCTTTCAAGCAAGTGAGTGAAATTTATTAAAATAGAAGACATTCTAATAATTAATATATTTACTATATAAAATTTTATATATATAAATATTACTCAGTTAAATAGAAATATTAAAAGATCCTGTAGGCAATAAATTCCATTAATAAAACTTGAAATTTCTTTCAAGATGAAAAAATTTTCAACTAGGTCTTGATAGATGAAAAATACAAAACCATTCCATATTAATATTTCAACAAATAATAACTATGGGTATAGACAATATAAAAGAATTATAACTAATAAGACAGTCATTTATCAACAAAAAATTAAAATAACTAGCTTGGAATGTTCATTTATCTAGTTGAAATGTTTATGACATCATCCCTAACTTAAAACAATATTTTAAAAAAAATGAAAATTGATTTATTTTGAAAGAAATGTTAGGATATGATATAATTTTAAACATTATTTTCAAAGAGGAAAAATCAATCATTCAAATAAAACAACATTTTTACACGTCAAATACACATAAAAAACACAATCAAAAAATCATATTTAAAAGCAAAACAAATTCCATTTCTTAAGAAATTTAAAATAGAAGTTAGACAAAAAGTATTAATATAACAAACAAAAATATTTTTTAAAATCATTTATGAAAAAAATTAGCAATAAATTATTAACTTGAACAGAATAAGAATATTTAATTTTGACAAAGCTACGTTAATAGGGTATCAACAGCAACTGCTTAACGACACATGCACATGAAGTGAACTTTAAAATGTTAGTGTGAGTGCATTAATTGACAGAAGAATGCACAGCTTAAACTTTCTCAAAATAGAGTGTCAGTGAAAATAAAGATTTGATATATAATTATACAACATCTATTTACATTATGTGCAAAAATATACGATCTATTGGTACTATATAAGTGATTTCAACATTTAATATCAGTGGTGGAATGATAAAAGTTATAACAAATTGTATAATATTGGACTTGCAAAAAGAGTATTAAATGTTATACATTAAGAAAATTTGAACTTGAAGATAATGACACAAATTTTGGCATAGATTTCCATATTTTTAAAAATTATGTTCATTTTAAGAGGAATGAATATTTGAAAAGTCATTATATGAGAACTTCAAAAAACATAAATGTACATTCCATTTACAAATTACATTCTTAATTCAAGCTAATGCATAATTCTACTCTTGAATAAATAATACTGATAGTTGAATTCAATAATTTGGAAGCCCTTTTTTGAGATTTGATAGATGGATGCCATTTGATAGTACGAAAAAAAAATCAGCTCTGATGATATGGATGGGAGAAAAAAAAGGTGCATCATATTCTAGTAAATTTGAAGTGTGCCAAAGTTAAATGAATACTAAAAAGAAACTGTTTTTGTAACATTTCAATATTTACGAAAAATTCAAGCAAATTGTATTAAACCATTATGTAAAATAACTTAGGGCACAGTATTAAAAGCATAAAACATTTTATCAGAAATAAATGTTTACTTATTTAAGATCCAGTTGAAACAAATACAAACAGAAAAATAAAATGCCAGCAATTCAAATGGAAATGCAGCATTCAACAAAGTAAAAAAGTTTCAGCATTTTAAAACTATTTACATGCTATGTTATTTACAAATATAAAAATTATTAAGAAGAAAACAGAAGTAAAGAGATTCACAACACTTGGAAACAGTTTATAATGTGAGAATAGCTTCCAGAAATAAAATATCAGCTAATGAAACAATGAAAACTATATATATTTGAAACAATTTAATAAAAACAAATAACAAAATAAACAGCATAAACATTTCCTGAGGTTTTCCCCCAAAAACTTACTTGCAATTAATATTTGCAAGTCTTTTTTTTACAAGAAAATATATTGGAAGACCTACCTAACCAGTATAAGCTCCACTGTCCTATTCCCATTTTATTTACAGAAACTCCTTTTATTAGGAGTGATAAATAGGTGAAAATATATATATAAAAAAATTTTTATTTGTTAAAGATATTAAAGAGAACAACTTTTTAGCAATAATGTTCTATTCTTCAATTTAATTAATCAAAGATTCCAATAAATGACTAGCACAAACTACTTTTCAACTGCAAAATAAAACAATTTAATTGTGACAAATTACCTTCCATTGTTAATTGTAAATTAGTCTTGCTTCTTTAACTTCTTGAATTTTAGTGTGAATTAGAAAAGGACAAAATTATTAAAGGGGGGAAAAACTGTTTACATTCTATGTTTCCTCCGAAGTGTAAAGAATATATTATATATATATTCATTCTCACGATAAAACAAAAAAAATCTTCTAAATAAATAAAAGTGCAAAAAGTCGATGAGTGGTTATCAATTAGTAAAATTGCCAATTATTTTGAAAATAATGCTAATTTAGCACAAAATCAAATTAATATTTGCAGACACTTGAAATAAATACATAATAAAGTATAGAGTATTTATAAAAGAAAGCCTGCATAAAAATACAAGCTTAATATTCAAAGCTAAAGAAGGTATATATCTTCACAAAATAGTGTAAAATACACTACAAGAATCATAGCAACATAAAATACTTAAATTGCATCATAATTTATGTTTTTATTTATTTATTTTTAGCATTATGACTTGGAATGAAGTTTTTTAGTATATAAACAATAATTTCCAATTAAAACTAGTTCTCTTATTTTTGACTGATGAAAATGTAAATGGCAATCACGAGATAAAGAATTATTAAATAAACATGAAATATTTTATAGGCATATTAACATTGTGTCTAAATGATAGTGTTTAAAATGCCAAATAATTTGTGAGCAACAACACTACCATATTAAAATGGACATGAGCATTATAATACTAACTAAATATTCTAATGAGAAATAAGACACAAAATTTGTCTTAAATTTATGCAAGCAGCCTTGGAATGATGGTAATATACATATAAATAATCGTAAATAGATAAAAGATTTCAAAATTCAAGACTTCCATTTTTCCATACAAGACATTATCCCAAAAGGAAAGAATATCGTAAAAATCTATAAAAATAAAATTCACAAGCTATCACTGCATAATACTGCTTAATCACACTCATAGAAGAACCAAACACATCTTACAAATTTCAAAAGCAAATTAATGTACAATATTAATTGTATACTTAGCTGCAAAAAGAAGCAGTTTTTAAAACTGAAAATATTGGAAATGCCTATGGTCCTCGTGCTTATTTCTATAATAACTGCACAACCACATACAACTAATTTGGGAAGAGGTACACAAAACCAAAAACGCTCGAATGTAATCTTGAATACAAATAAAGTGATAGAGCTTGTATTATAAATTAAAATACAGCAAAAGAACTGCTCATTTTTAATAAAATATTTTATAGTAGTATACTAAAAAAAAGAAATTCATAACAATAAGAATAATACCGCTAAAGGAATGTGTAGGACACAGATGACAAATCTTATTTTACAACATTGCATTTCTAGAAGAAAATAAAAATTTCAGCAGGTCCACCAGAAAAAAAAAATCATCAAGCCATCACATAAATAACACATAACAGTTGAAATTAGACTTCAAAAAAGAAATAACATAAGAAATGCATTGCACTCAACATAACTGCTTACGAATTTCTTCATAGCATTCTACATATTTCATTTAAATTCTACAAAAAGATAAATTAGAGGAAAGTATAAAATCAAAATTATATTGAGATTCAAATAAAATTATAGTCTGAACAGTAAATCACTTAAAATAAATGCACTTTATCACAAAACAAAACTCCTGATAACTATGAAAAAACAATATCTTGACAGCTGATTTGAAATGCATCTATTTATATTTGTTTTCACTAAGTTTTATTTTTAAGATAATTATAATAATACTAAAGCTAAAACATTAGAATAAAATAATACCTTTCCTAGCTGCGATTTGCATGAGACAAAAGTGCAGGTATCAGTCTAACAGTGAATGGCTTTTAATATGGGAATTTTAAAATTGCACAAAATGGACAAGATGGCACTTTCAGAAATTATTTATGTGATAGATGTGTGAGAAACAGCAATTAAAAGTCAAAAGTTTCTTCTCAATTATTAACAAGCTCAACATAGTTAGCAGGGTACAGTCCAACTCGACCATCTTTACGACCTTTACACCAGCCTTGCTCATCTTCATCTTCAAGTTTTTCAAAAACATCACCTGCGATAAAATATTTCAATATATAAAAAACAGTATATAATATCACATTTAACCACTTGCAGTGGCAAGAAATTTACATGCGTACATGCCAAAACAATCCACTGTAACTCGCAGCAAGTGGTTATGGAAGAAAAAAACAATTTCCAGTTGTATCAATCATTACTGAAATAATGACATAAAATGCAAGCAAATCTTAATTTTTTTTCTTAGAAATTTCTAGATATTTCACTGTGAGCTTTACTTTTGGTATTGCAATGTAAAAATTAATCTGCTGTTAATAAAATTTGTCTACATGATTGAAATAAGCTAAAAGCTGAAATAATAATGTTACACGAAGAGGAAGAAAGAATAGTCTAAATAAAAAGCAAATTTTTCTAAAAAAAAAAATGTCTTTTTCAAATTTTTTTTGTTTTTTACAGTTAAAATTTATTTAATGTTTTAAATAACTTAAAATTAAATACTTTACACTTAACACCATTTTTCAAATACTATAGAAGTTTTCATCATTAGAAAATAAGAAAGTATTGCATAGCATTTTTAATGTGCTATGATGAATTCAACATGACAATAAGAGAAATATTTTAGCATGAAATAGAATACAGTGACAAAACTTCTTGAAATTCCATATTCTTTATCGAATAATATAAGAAAAAAGGTTTTTCCCTCACTTATCCGAGTAAGAAATTACCATACACTTTATACAGTTCAATTTATTTCAGTTCCTTATTATCTCCAAAGGCTACAGTATTTAAGAACATGAATGAAAGAGTGTATTCCTTAAATGTTTTATTTTCTTCAGTATCTAATGAAATAGCAACTCCAGTTTTAAATAACATATTTTTGTAACAATTAAACCAAAAGTCAACTGAACACTAGAGATGTTTCTTTGATGACACTCAGTTTTTGAATCAATTTACAACATTTATAAGTAATTTAAAAAATTTTAAAAATGTAATGCTTGCATGCATATGTGCAAGATAGGAGATCATTTGGTACCTGCAAAACCTCAGGTTCCAAATGATTCAGTTTTTAGGGAAAGAAAGAAAACAAGTATTACCACTGAATTTTAAACTTCTAAAAGTCTAAGTGAATTTGTTACCATGTTTCATAACCATATTTAATTTTATACTTTATGTTCATATTTTGAAAATGTTCAACTTAAAAAAGAATTGAAAGTAAATAACTTTAAAAAAAACATTTAAACTGAATCTTATAAAACTAAAAAAGGATTTTTGTTTATCAGTCCCCCCCCCCCTTCTTACAGAATATGACATCACTCACATTTTCTCTTTTTATTCTTCTTAAAAAGTAACATCACTTTTTTAAAAAAAAAATTGATATTTTAAAAATCTTATCTATAAAAGTCTTACAAATTATAAAGTGAGCATCACTAAATGTACATTACCATGTACCTCATTTACAATTAATCCACTCTACAACACTGACAACAAATTGAACAAACACAAGGATATGATATTTTCCAGAAGGGATAAAATGCAATAAGTAACAAAACATATGGTAACCCTTTAGATAAAATTTTAATAAGAAAAATATCTCACCACATTTGAAAGTTAATTCATCTTCCTCAGCACCTTCATAATCATATAGGGCTTTTACAGGGACACCAGGTTCACCATTATCAACTAGAGCATCATTTGAGCCTTCATCCCAATCTTCTTGATCATCATCAAATGGATTATTATCTTGCCCTCCATTTCTGAATAATACAAAATTATAAAATATGATGAGCATAAAATGTGGATGGAAACTTATTCATCATGGTAAGATTACATAAAACCAAGATAAAGCACGATTTTCAAAATTATTTCTACTTTGACAGTTTGCTTATAATATTACAAAGAAAACCAAAGCCTGCTTTGCGATTTTATATAGCTTCTTTCGACTTTCATGTAAAGAAATAAACCAAGGTATAATTTTGCTTTGAAAGATAATATACTAAAAATCCAAAGCAATATCTAACATAGTATTTCATTTTAAATTGAAACTGCATTGTTATTATCCTTCTATCTTTAACTTTTATAATTTGCAATCAACCACAGGTATTAAATATCATAGAGAAAAATATCTACACAATTTTGTTATTTCCTAATTAATATTATGACTTCATTGATCTGGAAGATTTAGAATGATTTAAAATTAAGTTTATTCCTCCTTATTCTTGAGAATAATAATTAAATTTTCAATGAAATTAAAAAAATGATTTTATAACAGTTTATCATTCAAACAAATATTTATAGAGAATAATATCAAGGCTTTTATTTCAGTGTACATTCTTTTATGTATGAGATACATGTAGAGTTTTACTATTCTGATTGTTTAAAAGCATATAGTTTTGTTTTTGAAAACTCTAATTTTTAATTCATTAATTTTGCTTTCATTGGTCTCCTATGAAGCACATGTGAGCATACTTAAAATATATTTTATGGAATGTTTTCTCCAAGTTCATTAGAAAGTAATAAAGAACAAATTAGAAAGTTTTCATTTCATGCTTAAAATAGCAATAGAAATTAATTTCAAGGATATCCAATTAATGAGGTCATATCTCAAATTAATTTATCTTTAAAAAATCTAAATTAAAAGCAGATATATAAATAATATTACTGTAACAAGATATATACAAAAAATTTCCAAAATAGGGTTCTTTGTGTTGAATGTAATCTTTCAAACTTGAAAATTGAAATTATTTCTCAAAGCCTTGCGAATCACACAAAATCAATTTTTAACTGATTGTTCCCAAGCCTTTTCTGCTTGATGAAAAGCCTTCCGAGAGCAAATTTGCATTATTAAAAATTGACATGCAGTAATCTGTAATTATAAAAAACAATATTTATTACTTACGTACTAATACCAGAATTCCTATTAGATAAATTTTTTTCCTTCCCATTTTTGTTTTGATTGTTTTGAATATTAGTAAGGGTAACACCATCATTATTCTTCTTTTCCTTCTTAGAAACATTATGGAATTCTGGATTATATTCCTGAAAAGGTTCAATTATATTTCAATCAAATCAGTACATGCATACAGACAAACACGAATACATCTGAATAATTCTTTTTAAAATGTGTATGCAGTAACTCTTTAATAAGAAGTTTAACTTAATTTAAGAATCTAAAAATTATTGTAAATATATATGACACTAAATATAACAAAAATATTGCTTTAATTAAGAAGCATTTATTATTATATTTATTGATTTTAATTTACATGAAAAAAAATTCATCTTAAACCAATATTATTCTTCAGCTAACTGATTCCTTCTTTAAAATTTACATTTAAAATTTGATTCATTTCACACATAAAAAAAGATACAAAAAAATTTCCTTATAATTGAAAAATAAAAGTAAAAATTCTTTAACTATATTTTTGTAGAAATTTACCTTCTACATATTCATGTGTAAAGGATATTGTAATTTTTAAGACCAAACATAACTACTGGTAGATATTATATGTAAAAGTTGATCAACTTTTTGGTATTCAGTGGAAACTATCTAATCGATAAAATGATTAACTAAATTAAGCAAAAAAAATCAAAAAAATGTTCGAAATTAAAATAAAATGATACCATTCATATGGTTTACTATATATCTGTTTTTGCACATTTAATTACATATTCAGCTTTATTTTTGATATTATATTATCAAAAGTAATTCTTTATTTACCTAACCATGTACAAAATTTAATTACAACTAATACTAAAAAAATTAAAATCTCAACAAAATGAATTAACACAAATTAAACATCTCTGTATATAAAATTTATAAAAAAATACAATGTAATAGAATTTATCAAAAAATGCAATACAAATATCACATTTATACAATAAATTATTTGAAGATAAATAATGCAGGTTTAAAAATAAAAATATTCTGCATTCTATCAGAATATCTCAATGTTAAAAGGTTATATAAGGTTAATCTAGATAAGGTAGGTTATGGAATTTTTCTACAATACATTAAGATGTAAAATGGGTTTGTCGACTGCAAGTATGAGACTACCACCTAGTAAAAAGGAAGCTAAGATAAATGTTATAGCAGCAGACAACACATTTTCTATACAAATTCATAGACATAAAAAGCTGCAGAAGCAGAAGCAAAAGTAGAAAGATTTTTCCCCAGCTTCTATGAAATTTTAAAAGAAAACCAAGATTTACAGGAAGATCTTCATTAATCCTGTGCTGATTGACAAGCATAATGCCACTTTCTGGAAATGGAGCTTTCTTGCTTTTTCCTACAATATCTCTGAACTCTTCAGAATAATCCTGTAAAAATGCACCACAGCACAAAGCGAGCACACAAGAAAGAAAACATTAGTTTTTTTGAGCATTTGTATTTCCATATCATGTAGTACAAAATTTAGAGAAATCATTACAATATTAAGAAGATAGATTAAGATTAGAAAACCAAATAAAATTACAATATAATGAATTAGACTATTTATTTTGAATAGTTTTATTTTTCAGAGTTAAATTTCAATGTGTTCTGTGAGTGCCTGAATATAAATTATTAAAAAAAAAAAGAATAATCTAATGCCTATATTATTTGAGATCTTCACAGCAAATTGATTTATAGCCTAGTGTAGAAAATGTAGGAATAATCTAGACAATTCTTAGAAATAAAAATCTCTTGTGCATAGAAAATGTAGGCATCTCTTAGGCAGTTATTATTTCTGAAATTTAATAACCTAGTAACCTTATTCAACTTTAATTTTAAAAAGGCAGCCTTAAAATAAAATTTGTCTAGCATGTTTTTTATTATACTAGCTAAAACTGCTGGACTTTAAAATTTTTGCAAGCTTCCATAATAAAGTAGTAGTAGTAATTAACTTTTTTAGATAGCTTGATTAAAGTATACCTCAGTTATTCCAACAGATTAAAAGCCCAATAGAGTTAATCAAAATCCCCAAAAATAAATATTAAAAATATAATACTCTTCTATATTATTTTAAAAAAGCAGCTAGAAAAGAACTTGTTACAAAAAAGATTCAATTTTTATTATACTACCACTTTAAACATAAAGCTCTAGTATCATTTTTTTTATTTAAAAAATTTATTGGTTAAATTTGTAAAAGTAAATAAGTAAAAATTATCTAAATTTATTTAAAAATTCCATTACCAGATGATTTAGTATCTTCAATATATAAAAATATATTTGTGATTAGTTAACTGGAAATTCTACATAAAAACAAATTACAAGCTGTTTCAAGCTTTTAGATCTATAGAAGCATTTAGTTTATTTTATACAA
Organism: Argiope bruennichi; assembly: GCF_947563725.1. Lineage (NCBI taxonomy): Eukaryota > Metazoa > Arthropoda > Arachnida > Araneae > Araneidae > Argiope > Argiope bruennichi. Next base: position 119,344,343 of record NC_079156.1, read on the forward strand.
TATTTCAACAAAAACAGAATAAGATATTACTCTTAAATTTTCGTATTTTGCATGTTCACGAAGTCATACCCAAATACTAGGTAAATTGCACTATATACTTCTATGAAATGAAATGAAGTAGTTTTAAATATTTGAAAAAAGGGAGAATTTTATTCTATTATAATATTACCAAATATAAAGAAAGGATTTTGACGGATATCAATCATTACTTCTTTCATTTACTTTATTTTACTAATTCATTAACAAGCTATTATTATGTATATATAAATATATATATATTATCCTTAAAGCTCGAAAGCTGTTAATGTGCAAATTACCAAGCTAATCTATATATTAAATTATTTGTTCCAATTAAGTGTAAAATCAAGAGTTTTCCTCATTTTAACTAGGTGATGTGCACATTAGCAGATTCCATAGAGTTAAAAGTTTCTCTCATTTCCCCTCCCTATTCCTTCCCCATCTTCCTTCACATTTAGTTAGGTTTTACCAGCGTCCGTTCATCACCAGTTGCTTTCATTTCTCATAATTTGCATCAGCTGCCAATGCATAGCATAGCTAATTCAATTTTCAAATTCATTTCTGCCTGTTAGCGCATGAATTTCCATTGTGAATGTATTTAAAAGCAGAAACTTTTTAAAAGATTTATTATTTAATTATTTATTAATTTAATTAAAAGCACAGAGTTTCTTTGAAAAAAAAGTAGTACATCAATTAATTCTTTCAACTAATGTTTTGATTGATTGTATTAACTTGATTCTTTAGAATAAAAATAAGCATTTAATTTAAGCATAAAGATGCATTGCTGTTATTCCAGCAAAGAACTTATTTTTGCTTTAATGTGTGCCTTGTAGATAATGTGCAGATTATCTAGGTAATTCATAGATTACCTAGGTAATTTGAGAAATGTAACAATTTTTGCCACAGATGACCCTAGTTAATGTGCAGATTAGCTAGTTAATCTGCAGACTGATTTCTGCATTTTAGCACTAGCATATACATTTCACAGAATCAAGATCTAACTATGCTACTACCAATTCAATTTCTACATCAAATTTAGGGGACAGGAGGAGATTTGCAATCTTCTCATCTTTTGAAATTTTATGTCATCTTTCTTAAAATCAGTACTGAGCTGCAAATAAATAGTATTAATCATTTAATTTACAAGCACTGATTCACAATTTTGCTAACATATCACAAAATTTAGAATCAAAACATAGTGTTCCTTATTCAAATAAATTGGGGAAGGGAGAGTACAGGTGAAATAAGTTTTATTTTAGATTTCTAAACATACAATTTCTAAATAATAAAAGTAAATATAAAATTAAAAAATGGTTTTAGAGGAGGGGAATCAAACTAATGGAAATTACCTCAAAAACAGGCCAATTCATGGCCATTCCAACGCCATGATTTGTAGACCACCATTTCAGATCTTTACTTGCATCTGCATTTTGAATAGAGTGCCTAAATTCTTCATATATTTGAGGAAGCCTAGTAATACAAAAATGCAAGATATAAATATGCCAAAAGTATTAGGCAAGAATATGAAATGGCATTTCATGAATAAATATGTACCACAATTCAAGATACTAAAGAAAACTTCTGCCTATAAATGCTTTATATATTTGAGGAAGTGTAGTAACACAAAAATGCAAGTTAAAGACATAAATATTCTAAAAGTATTAGACAAGAATTATAAATCAATTTAAAACACAATTCAAGATACCAGAGCAAATGTTCTACTATAAATGTTCTGTTCTAAAAAAAATTCCATTTTAAAAATATACAACTTCCTTGCCATATAAATACAATTTTACATTAAATGGTGATAAAAACTTATTTAGAACTTGTAATGCCTAATACTGGGGAGTTTAAAACAAATTAATAAAAAGTTGCAATCTCTTTGCTAAAATATCATGAAATAATATTTTGATGTTATGCAATGTCTCAGAAAGTAGGATTAAGAATAAAATAACATACTCTGGATCTGTAGAAATATTAAGGCAGCCATTTATGCCAAAAAGCATTTCTTTGAAGAAACCCAATCTCTTTTCTTCAAACTCTTGGCATTTATCAAAGACAACTGTCATATCCTCCATATATTTGGCATTATAATCATTGATTTCTCTCAGAGCTTGTTCATAACGCTCTTTTGTCTTCTGAACTTCATCTTTACATTTTGAAACTCGATCTTGAAGTTTTTTAACCTATGAAAAAGAACACAGAAAATGAAATAAAAAATTCAAGCAATTTAAGGAGTTTTTGAAATAAAAATCAAATGCATATATTTCAAAAATACTTTTTTTACCATTTGAAAGCGTGAATGACTAAAAAGTAAATAATTCAATATTTAACTTTTATTTAAAATTTAAAAAAATAGTTTCACATAAAATTTTAAATTGGAAAACTGTTTCCTAAAAATTGCAGTGTATCAAACAACTGTTATGACAGAATTTTTTTTTATAAGCAATGAAAGTTAATAAAATATTAAAATAAACAAATAAGCAATCCATTTGGCAGTACTCAATGAAAAAATAATATATTAAAATGAGAACAGCACTTAACTGCTTTCACAAAAATTTCAGTTTAATTATATCATTTTCACATAACTTGCTCTTTCTGTGGAGGATATATAAAGGATGAATTTAATTTATTTGTACAATTTCATATAAAACACATTATACTCATTAAAAAAGAGCTAATAACCTACAGAAATTTGATAATTATTTGGTAGTGTTAATGTCAATAAATACAATTAAAAAATTTTCAAAAAAAATTTAACAATAAAAAAAAAGTTTTGCTTTTGAAACCAAGAGTAATTTTTAAAAATGCAACACTTCGAATCCTACTAACCTGATCAGGGGAAAGAGATGTATCACTAGAAGCATTTCTTTCTTGATTTATAGCAGATCTTTCATTCTTGCATGCAGCATGATACTCTGATTTACATTTATTAACTTTCTGAAGCAGCTTTGCCCATGGTTTTTGAGCCTGAGAAAAGGAAAAATCAGTTTAGAATCTTGCATTATAAATAAGGCAGGTAAGATACAGGTTTTGAATCATAAACCTGAACTTTATAAAATTATGAACTGTGTCAAACATAAACACTGAGAAATTGAAATAAATATTATTAATTGAATAATAAAATGAATAAATTTGAACAAAAAGTGTTTGAAATATAAAAAATACTGAAGAATTATCACATTAAAAAAAAAAACTGATCATCCAGAATGAAACAAACAATTCCAAAAATACTGCAGAAATGTATCAGATCTAACAGTCATCAAGGAACCTTTTTAGTAGTCTAGAAAATCATTAGTAGATGATAATATCAAAGGTTCTATATACCAACAAATGGGAACAAATTGTTAGAGGATTGAACAGAAGGAGAAAATATCAATATTTAAGATATTTATTGTTCCCTTATCAAAAGTAAAAACTCAGAAGTCAATACAATACATAATGAGAAAAACAAATGATAAATCTTATAATAAAAAATACATTACAACTTAAATAAAAAGAATATTAGCAAAAAAAAATATGTTTCTTTGTAATTTCCCCACATTACAACATTCATATAAAAAGTGTGGTTAATAAAAGCAGGATAAATATACTAAAAAAACATACTTATGTCTCATAAAATTGCATAAAGAAGAGTAATATATACCTTTTTGAAAGCATCGTCCATTTCTTTCCTCTCTTTAAGAGTCATCATAGATTTATGGTAATTATCTTTTTGCCATTGTTTTATCTGGCCGATTACATCATTTACCAAACGGTCTCTAACTCTAAGATGCATATCACACCTACGATCTGCTTCAACTAAAGCAGATTTCCAAGCTGCCTCTGTCGTGCCATACTCAGGACCTATAAACAAAACACATTAATTCTCAAACATTGCAGAAATTAATGACACAAAAATCTAGAAAGGTATTTTAAGAATTAATTATAGTCAAATACTTAAAACAAGTGAAAAATAAAAATTGATGTTCACTACACTAAGCAGATAGTTATGTACGTCAACTTATAAATAAGATAGGGAAATGATAAAATAAATAAAATTTGATTAACTAATACGATTTTTCCCAAGACAATAGGAGTAAAACTTTTAGCTGATAAATGTTTATATTTTAATACATTTAAAAAATAAAATTCTAAATAGACATTCATCTATTATATCTTCTCCCTTTATTTTTAACAACCAAATACTTTTAATACAAAATAATAAAAGTATAAGTAACAAGGCAATACATAAATTTTGAGAAATCAATAGAAAGGCATAGAGATTCCTTTTTTTACTAAATTTTTTATATCTTATAGCCCCTTGATACAAGATAATAACAGAATTAATTTAAACCGGATAATAATATGGTACATGGTTTCAAGCTTATCTACAAAATGAAGCAAACAAAAAAAATCAATATTTAAAATGAAAATTTAACAAAGTTAATAGACACTAGAAGAAAAAAAAGCACAAAACTTACAGATCACCAATTTTCAACAAAAATATGAGATGAGGTACACATTTTTTTTTTTTTTTTGAAAGATGATTTTTAAATTTAAAATAGCAATAAATTCAATCACTTGAATACATCAAAACAAAATTAGCAGAGCCACATAGTTATTAAAGTGCAAAAGAAAGAGCTACATGCATGTGAAATAATACAAGACATAGCTTCAGGTTATAAGCTAAAAATAATAGTGACACCCTCCTTGCTTCATTATTTCTCTCAACCTTAACTACTTTGTAATATTTATGATAGAACATTTTCTTAATATTTAAAATTCAAAATCTGAATAAGATTTTTAAAAAATAAATATCTGATGTGTGCTATAATAAATTAATTTTTATTCCCATGCAATCCTGACCAGTCAAAATATATATATTCAAAGATATTTGACATCACACAGAATATAATATGAAACATATGCAAAATAATTATAGTTAAATGCTAACTAAAAAATTATTCAGCCCACTTCATGTTTATATTTTAGATTAGAAAAATTTCTATTTTCAACTATTAATAAAGAAAACAGGATTAAAATGTATTTTATTCAAATTAATTTTTTGATTTGATTTTATATTTAATTAAAAATACACTCTATTCTTAATTAGATAAGAAATTCAACCAAAAAGTGAATATAAAAACATCAGCAGCAAAGTTAATTTTTTCAGTTCTTCCAGTTCAAATTACTAGATATATTTTTATTTCATACGAAAACCTAAGTATATATAATCATCAATAACTGCCTGCTACTTAACACCCTAATCTTTTTGAAAATCACAAAATAAAATCTTAACACAGTTCCAACAACTGAACTGATCTTGTCAATTATTTTTGCCATTTTAAACAATTAGAATATTCTATGCTTATTGTGCAAATACAAAATAATACTTTCTTTAAGAGTGGTAAAGTATATTCAGAGTGCTTGATATAATTTAATTAATGCTATTAACATGATAGATAAATAGCTGATTTCTGAAAGTGACGTCAGCATTAAATATGTTTCAAGAGCATTAAAAATAAATTTTTAAGATACATTATATAGCGAAATTTAAAAAACCTTTTAGCATAGCTCTGGTAAATGCTGACAAAACTAAAACAAATACAAAAAAAATATTTTATTCCAAAATATAAAAACCCAATAATCCAATTTTATCTTAAATAAGTACCCCATTATTTAAAACTACTTTATTATTTATACAGAACAATCAGCTACATTATAAAAAAAAGAAGAAAGAAAAGAAAATTATTACACACCGCTTCATTAACATTAATTTAGCACTTTCCTTGAAAGAAAAATAAAGATTAAGGATATAATTAAGCAAATCTAGAACAAAATCATGCATATTAAAAAAGTTTCTGCTTCTTTTTAAAAATTTGCTTAACTAATAACTGTCCAATTTTCTCACTAATTTTTGGCAACTCGTTAGATCTTGTTAGTAGATTAAAGTCTAATTTGTTCAACTTGTTGAGAACGAGCATTACTTTTACATTGAATTTCAGCTATATTCTTTTCTAATTAATTATACTTTTATTTGTAAAAATATGTAACAGCAATTTCATTGGCTTAGCTTGTTGCATTAACCATAAAAAACTGGTCACTATATTTGCTTCTGGATATTAGGATAAATCAATATTCACATTTTTTTTTTAAATTTAATTTTGTGAGGGAAAAAAAGTAGAGTCATTGAAAACTGTCTATAAATAAGTACCCTTCTATCTCTCCAAATTTTTTATCTGAAAAAGTCCTATTCAGCTCACTTTTTCTTCTAAGATTCCCTATTATAAAATATAATTTTCAGATAAACATGTCAAAAATTAAATTTCAAATTAACATTTTGCCTTTATTACTAAGCAGGAGGAACTTATTTTCCAAATACTATCATTTGATGCGCTTTTTAGGAACCAATCATCGCAGAATAAATTTATTTCCTTTTTCACATTTAATTAAACTTGAGCATTAATTAGTACTTAAGAGCATTCTCAAATGATTTTTTTACACCTCTCAATCTTTTTTTTTTTTTTTAAATAATTCAGATATAGGTCTGAAAGTTTTATCAAAAATTTCCTTCCAAAACTGTAATACAGACTTAAATTTTACTCAAATGCTCCACTTTAAATAATTAATCACTATTTTGTTTCAAGGTTTTAACAAAATATATAAAGATAAACTAGGTGCTTCAGACCAAAACACTGAAATTGCATAAAGCTATTTGGAGAGCCATAATAAACAGTTAAATAACTTATTAAGACAATCACAAAATTAGAAAGGCATTTAGTATCCAGGGGTGTTTGTGGGACCCCAAAAAATCCCCGGAAACTTTTACGGACTTACTACCGACATTTTGGAGTTTCGAGAAGGGGGGGAGAAATGAAAAATTACGATTATGAAGTATTGAATGACCTAATTATAAAAGTTCAATGAATTACTTTTTTTGCAAAATTAATACCTTTGAACCAGGTCACGTGATCGCACATCTGGTCGAACGAAGTCTCTCCCTTTTTTTTCTGCCGCGCCGAAAGAATCCAGAAGAGAATGTCCGAGAACCGGGGGAATGAGTCATAACTCGCAATAAGGAAAGAACAAAAAAGAAGTTTTTTCCCCCTTTTCACGCATTATCACTGCCTTTGGAGAAAGAAAGGAAAAGTTTTCACCACACACACTGACCTTGCGTTTTCTGCTTTCAAAGCAAACAAAATTACCCAGATCAAAATAAATAATTCATTATTATTCCTACTTCCTTTTGAACGACGATCCCCGGAATTTCCGGGTATCGAAGTTCAAAATCCCCGGAATTCCGGGGTTTCCCCGGAGCACAAACACCCCTGAGTATCACAAAATTAGGCTGTTCTTTAATTTATTATTATTATTATTATTTATTTGTGCTTCACTAAACTTACATATCTTTCATTTTATATTCCTAGATGCTACAAATTCAAGACTATAAAAATATAATCAAGATTTTTTTTTAAAGCCCAAATATCATTTTAAAAACCAAAACATAAAAATTTAAAGATTCCCTGCTATAAAATTGATGTGAAATATTGGTCAACCTAACAAGCAATGGGCAAGAAAAAATATATTAAACATACCTTTCTCAATTAATTCATTCCACTTTTTGGACCAATTTCTTAAGCTCTTAGCAAATACTTTTTCAATTTCACATCTCTCCTGAATCAATGTGATCATATCATTTGAAAGGCGAAATCCATCTTCAACTCTTTTTGTAGTTCTTTTATAGTTACCAGGTTCCCAGAAGCTGTCGCTTCCGGCAATAAGCATTCCATCATCGCTATGATGAGACATGCTGAGCTAGAAAGGGGAAAAAAATAGATTATAACAAACAAACAAAAAAGGCTCTGTTGTGATTGTAATGATCCTAGAAAGAAAACTCAGTATTTGTGAATATTTACAACAAATACTGCCAACAAATATCAGCCAAGATGATTGCATTAAATATAATGAAGCCTGATAACCTTAGTGTAATCTGAAAATTAACAAGTAAACTAAGAGATGTAGATATCCACAAATACTGAAAACACTATACACAGATAAAAAAGATGAACACATAATATGAAATCAATATTTATGTCAATATTTAAATATAAAGCTTTAAAAATGTCATTCATAAATATAAGCCCTATTGCAAGTGCATTTTAAATTGTTTTCTACAAAAGTTGCAATCTTTATGTTGAATACAGTTTGCTCCCATAAAAACAACCAGAAATGAGATTTAAAAAAAAAAAAAATTATATTCAGTCCTAATTTATTCACTTTCAAAAAATATCTAAGACAGCAACTCTCTATATATATTAGGCATGGAATTCATAATATTTGTAGTAATAATTGTAAATATTTGTAAGTAATTAATTCTGTAAATATATTTTAATTAATTTAATTTTAATAAATTTGTAAATAATTGTAAGTAAGTAATTTTGTAAATATTTGGAAGTAAATATTTGTAGCTGAATATCTATTTCGTGGAGAAAAATATGCAAAATGTATATATATTTTCCAAATAGATTTACCAATCAACATATTACAAGAACATTAACTTAAAGATTTGAGAGATTAGATTCATAAAGGACAGCAACAGGTAAAATTTCAGCATTAGACAATCCTAGAGTAGTGTCAATGGATGCCACAGAAATAAGGTGCTTGTTTACCATATTACAAAAATTTTCTTTCACCTTGGACATTACATCAATATTGATGCAGTATCAAGAGATTTATGTGCAAAATGAAGCAACTGCTAATACTGTGAAAAAAATGAGTTTGGATTTCATTTGTCATCAAATACTTTTTTTTCTATTATTACAGATTACACTACTGACACTGCTCAACAGGGGTAAATGATACATTAGCATGTTTTATGGGCACCAATAGAAAAAAAAATTATTAATGAATATTGCTTAAAACTTGTAGACATAGAGAAAAAGTAGAATACTGTCAAAAGTATACAAATATGTTTCATAGAAAATTTAACTTCACTACCTGGACCAATTTTACATCATTATATTTATATAATTTATATGCAAATCCCAAAGCAACATATGTACTTTATAATTCATATTCACTGAGTTAAAAGATGATTTATGCAATTAATAGATAACACTGCACTTTTCATTAAAATGCATTGTTAGCATTACAGTTTTCCCAATTTGACTCACAATAAAAGATACTTTAAAAAATATAATTAGTTTTAATCTTCGACTAACCTGTAATATAAGTTATAATACATTGAATATTTGTCATGCAATATAAAAATATTTTTCAAGGTAATTAAATGACTTTCAGATTACATGACTAAAAATGGAAGCAAATAGCTTTAAATAAAGCTTCAAATTAATAGCTTTAATTTAATGCACTTATTAAATACTGTATGATGAGACAAATTTTTGGTCAAAGTAGCAAAGATTACAGCATAAGTGTCTAATTAAAAGAAGGAGAAGAGAACTAGTTTAAAATGATGCAATTTATATATAAGCAAAGTAACCAATGTACTGATAACTTTAAACAAAAAATGTTTGATTGACTTTAATTTTCCTCTTACTGCAACTAATGTAGCAGCTATTGATAATAATCGGGGCTTTCGGAATTCAGATATTGATAGAATAAATTTAAGCAATTAACTAATAATAAAACAATTTCCAATTACATTTTAATAATAATATGTCCTCTCATATGTCTCTCAACATAAAATAGAAAACAGTTTGATATTTATTCATTGTTTTAAACAAGTATGTTTGCAATAACAATTTAGAGAAATGTTTCCTGAACTAATTATAATTATTAACAATGTTTTGAATTTGTAATTTAATTTATTCATATTCTTGTTTTGATAAAAAAACTTCGCTTTTACATTTATAAAAATGTAAGTGAATTATAAATTACAATCTAAAAATATCAATTTTAAAAGTACTCAAGCCATGCTCATAATTTCAACAAAGTTTAAAAACAGTAGATTTGTTATAAAAGAATTATATTTATAATATTTGAGACAAAACATAGTAAAATTCTAAATAAATTTTGCATGTTTTTTTAATGACTTATAACAAGCATGTCAAAATATAAAAGTCATTATGTAAAAAGTAACCTAAATAAAGAGTTTTGGAATTTTTTTAAAAAATGAGGAGATATTTTAATTTTATTGGAAGAATAAAAGTTGTCAAAATGAAGTTATTAAAACTACATTAATTAAATAAATAGCAGTGTACTTCTATAATAAATTATATTTTGTTTATATTGTAATGCATTTCTAAAATGTAAGTATATAACAGATCAAATTGTTAATTTCTTTTCTCTAAAGAATTATTATAAAGGATATAAATTCAAATAATTCTTAGATATATATTAGGAATAAGTCAGCTACTTTATATCAAACAAGCTCTCTATTAAAATCATTTTTTAATTGAAAAACAAAGAATTCATTACAATCAAACAGTTGTAGCTCCATTTCTGTTATCAGATAGTAAATAACAGTTTGCTCAACTTTTAGACAACTGTCAAACTATATCTATATTACTATCTAACAGCAGTAGTTCCATTTTTGTTATCAGATAGTAAATAACAGTTTGCTCAACTATTTGATAATGGAAGTTGAATTACAGCAATCCGTTATCATATATATCTTTGTCTGCAATATATTAATTCAAAACAATTTTTGTTAAATGAGAAGCTGGTGAAATTTAGTCTAAAAATTACTATAAAGAAATTACTTTTAATTAATATTATTTTTCACTAAAAATGCCAATTTACATAAACACAAATTAAGGATTTACCTGCTTTTTGACACTTAAAATTTTCTGATAGCTAAATTGATGTTAAATAGCACAATATTAAATATTTTAATGCTAAAGTGCTGTTCCACACAATGCAGAGAAAACTATGTGAAAAAAAAAAAACTGCAAATAAAGGAAGCAATTCTTTAAAAAATATATAACAACAAATATTTGTAAAACACCAGAAAGAGTTACGAATATTCCAAAAAGACACAGTAGAGAAAGAGAACTACATAAATGTAGAACGAGTCGACATTTATACTTTGCAGTAAAAGATTTGCTACATTAGATTTTTTTCTAATAAGCAGACTTGGCCTATATTTTTAATATTCAATTCAATTTGTTAGTATATTTTCTAACAATTTCACACTTAAAATACTTGTCAGATTTTAAAGTTGGTAATATTTATCAAAAAGTTTGATTTAGCTACTAAAAAAATTCATTTCTAAGAACTTAAATTTATTTGACTAAAATAAAGGACCACTTGATTGGTTAACTTAAATTTCCTTTACGGCAATACAAATTTGATTCCCAGATAAACAACAACAAAAAAAAGCTGAAAAAAAAAATTAACTTTACATAAAATTTCAGTTCCAATCAGATTTCTCAAATATTTACAAAAAATTTAAGCTAACCATTAATGTTAAACTAACATCTTCTCCAAATTCAAAAGATTTGAAATAAGGGAAAGAAAAAAAAAATCAGTTTCTTTTAATAAAATTATCCAGGACAAACCTTTTCAAATTAAGGCATAAATACAATTTAAAAACAAAAAATGGCAGGAAGGAAGAAATTATTTGTACCATCCCCAATAAATGTAAATCTAAAGATCAAATTCATATCATATTTGCAGCAGGCAAACTGAAAAATCTAATGTTTTGATTTACATAATGCTACATTTGATAACCTTCAATATGAAGAATAAATTTACAAGGACACTTGAGCCTTGTCAATTGTCACATAAAACCTGATTATTATTCAACATTCCTATTAAATTAGCCAAATTAATGAAACAATTTCCAATGATTTTTGATAAATGTTATTTATAAATAAATATTATAAATAACATATATTATAAATATACATTATAATTATATATAAATATACATTATAATTATATATTTCAATTGATAACAATTTAATTATATGTAGAATTTAGGATTTTTATACTAACAAATCATTTATATCACACTTCTTCTGGGAATTAATCATGGAGATAGTGCACTATTTTAATCATTTCTTAAAATTCAGAATCATTTCAAAATAGATGATTGTCACAAAAATAAAATAGTTTAAAGTGATGGCAAAAAAATTTTTTAATAAGACTAAATATCATTTCAAAATAAACTTTAATGTCTTGCTAATTAACCAAGATTTTATTCAAGCACATTTATTGGTTCATTTGTTAATATTTATTTCACCTAAGTTGTAAAACAAAGATAAGAATAAACCACAAAACATAAGTAATCATTAAGTGTGGTCATCACTTTTGATGGTAAAAATGCAGTTAAATCACAGGAAAATATTTATAAACAATGATTTCATGAAATAAATTTTTAAAAATTTTTGCTTTTATCGTGTAATGAGTAAAATGCTAATAAAAATATGTATTTTAAATGAATAAATCGATGAAGCATAATTTTTATATCTTTTACTTGTTGACAATTCTTGTATTCTGTTGGCTGATTCTTCTTTCATTCAACCATTTACCACTTCCTCAAATAACGAAATCGATTTAATAAGCAGGTACAAAATAGAAATGACTTTTAATTTTGAATATCATCTTTGAGTATGGTCAAACAATAAAAGAATATTCGTAAACATCGATACTGCAAGTATAAATAAATGTGTAAATTACTTTTACTCAGAAACTAGTAAGAGTAATATTCAAATGAGGATAAAAATTTGGAAAGGATAATATAAATGAATTATAATTCAATTAACTTTTTACGCAATACTTTCTGAAAAAATATCTCGATATTCATTGGTATATCAAAAGAATTAATTTTGAAATTTCGAAAGCTTTATTTAAATTGTTATCATTTAACATCTAAACAAACATCAAATCCAGATCAATCATACGTAATTAAATTACATAGAGGAAAATATATAAATCATTAGTAATCGTAGAATATCGTGCATATACAGAAATGGACATTGGTCATCAAATGCTGCTAGAGTGGAATCAAGCATTCCACGTTTAATAATTTACAAGTTCAGTATCTTATTTATATAATAAAATAAATTAAGCTCAACATATATATGTGTAGGTGTAATAAATTAACTCAAAATGGCGTTGAAATTATTACGTCACTAACTTTTCTAATGCTTGTTTACGAGCAATAGAATGTGATCGAGTGCGTAGATATAAGCTACTTTATTTGTATATTGAGTACAGAAGCAAAAACTCACCTTGATATTAGTACTGGTCAAGATTTAGGTAGTCCAATCACCCATCTCTAGTTTTCCTGTCAGAAAAAAAGCAAAAGAATTTGTGTGCGAATGTTAGCTAGAAAACCATTTACTCCTGATTCTGGATGTACTCGACCGAGAAAAAATTTTCTTTGCCGCGGGCGGAAAGAAGCACTGGAGTGACGTGTCAAGGCTAAAGAATGTAAAAACTCCGTGACGTACGTACACCTTAGGCAGAAGAATCGCGATTACACCTGCAGCTATTTCTGAAATGTATAGAATCTGTGTGTAGAGGGCCAAAACACACTGACAGAAATCATCACTTTCGCTAACGCCATCTATTGAAGCCATACAACACTGTGAAATAAAACAAAATGTAGCTATTGCGACATGCGAATGTCAGTATTTCTTGTAATACTGCGCATGCGTAAAATCTGGATTGAGAGAATGCGAAAGAGAAAGAGATAAAAGGTTTCATAATAACACCAATAAAGTTATAAAAAGACGGAATTCTACACAAGATGAACAAAAACCATTAATTTTATCAATATATTAGCTTTCTATTCGTAATTTGAAAAGGCTTACGAGAATACATGACGCAAAGTATTTAATTTAATTAATCACATGAAAAACTCCAACATTCTACGTAAAAATAGTACAAATAATTCTGTTTTTTTTTTTTTTTTTTTTTTTTTTTTTTTTTCCTCAGAAGTGGGAATAAAAATATAGTTAGTTAAAGGAGCTAATTTTTTTAAAATTTAAGGAAAACGTTTACAACTTTTCAGGATTTATTATAATGAGAAGCTCAAATGTTCGATATTCCATCAGCGCATGCGCTGTTACTCAATATTTACTTTCTCTCAATCTCATGTTAACAGATTTGTAGTTTTCTATTCCAAGGTCGCGTGTATATCATGAGATTTGAAGCTGTGCTCTAGATTTTGTTATAGATAAAAAAAAAAGAAAGAAAAAGAAAGAAAAAATGTAAATACTATGGCATGTGATTTTTTTTTCATTTTTTTCTCTCAGTTATTTTTTTTTTTTTCCAAATCTTTTTTTTATGTCATTCTCTGCTTCATCTAAAACGAAAGCAAAACTTGCGTAAGGAAGGAAAATTTTCTGTTTTTGATTTTCTTTTTCTTTCCGATTTGGTTAAAATGAATGAAAATATTTATTTAGATAAAAATGAGATACAGAAAGCTCACTTGATTTGATATATATATATATATATATATATATATATATATCAAATATATATCTTCAATTATGCATATATTCAATGAATTCTTTCTTATGGTGTTACTATGTAAATTTTAACAACAAATAATTTCAACAATATAAAACAAATGTTACATAATAATGCGACAATAAAAAAAAAATTCTTTTCCGTTCCTATAATATAAAAAATATTTTTTCCATTTAGTCTAATATTTAAAAATTGAAATTTAAGCAATATTTTGTAATATAAATGTTATGTTTTACATATTTTCATCCTGACTAATAAAATAAAAATTATTTTTAAGATAATTTTTATTATATTTTGCAAATTTTTTTAGAGGAAAGATTGAGGAAATATATAAATTTTACCAGAGAGAGACATACTTCCTTTTCAAGCCACACTCCATAATCTAAACAAATAAGCAAAATTTAAGGATGTTTTTAAAAAAATTCTCAATGAAATAGAATTACATGTACTGATGATAAACCTGAATGTGACGCATTTTCATGCAGGAAAAAGGATTTTGTAATTGGAAAGATGATTAGTTCCATATCTACATCGTAATTTATTTATTTTTTTAAACCTGCATTGCTTCGCTCTTTATATTCTTGATTAATTTGCTTCGCTCTTTATATTCTTGATTAATTTGTTCTTCTGTTTTAAATTTAACTATTAGTTTACGATTAAGCAATTAATATTATCATATTTAATTTTTGCTTGTTCTGCATTTTAAATGAATCTTATAAATTCCTTCTCTTATCATAAAAATCATATTCTTCTTATAAATTGCACCTTCACAATTTATTATGTATTTGGGATGTGTTTCAAATAAAAATTGTTTTTGAATTTAATATGAAATAGAAGTTGATTGATTCCATTTCATAACAGCGATGTATTAAAAAGAATAACGGACAATCAATTTCTGGTTTAAAATACAATAAATTATTTACTTTAATCGAATGATATAATTGCATATAATTTCATAATTATTTTATTATTATGCTTATAATATCAGAATATGTTAATAATTTTAAAGTATTTTTGAATGTTGAAATTTATAATTTATAACAATGCAACAACAAATAAATATAATTACTAGAATTTTATTGCAATTGTCTTTTCTGAATAATATTATAAACATATTTATTCCTTCTTGAACTTTTATTATAGATCGTATCAAAATGTAGTTCTCATTCTTGAATATATTGCTACATTTTAGATTATTATTACAATAGACTGAATTTAGAACAATTATTTTTATTGTAATAGACCTTTTTGCTTTTATTTCTTTTATATGGAAATTTATAAAAATGAGGGGAAAAAAACTTGGATCTAATTAAATCAATCAATGGAATTTATATCCTTAAGATTTTGTTTTTGTTTTTTATTTCGATGTTATATTTCTAGGGATTAAACACAACATCCACTCTTGTGCATAAATATATTCCAGCAAACGCCTGATATTTATAAATACTATAATAACTAAGTGACAGCAATAAAACAGATAGGATTCTGATCATTTATACTAGCGAGAGTTTTAATATTTATCTAATATAATTTATAGAATTTATATTTTTTAAATTTATTTATCTGGTCTCTAGGTAAGTATCATTTTTTTAATCAATCTGCCTACAACCATTTCAACCCAGTGGTCCTAAACAGCTGCCTATTCAGAAATTCGCATCTGTGCATGAACACTAAGTACAATTTTGTTCTTCAAGTTCGGTTATACATGAATCACCTTACAAATAGACCTACAAACCACAATTCATCCAATTCTAAATGGGAAAGTAACCAGGAGGAGTGGTCTCTCCGAAAATTTCTCATATACCCTCCAATAGAGGTCTTGTGGTGAATCTAATAAGTCAGATAATAGCTACGAGACGTGAGTAATTACTTTTGTCCTGTGGTCTTGTTATTCGGTTCCAGCCAATGTCTCATTCCCCTTCACAGGTATAGGATTGTGTATCTTGGATATAGAAATGAATGTCTTGCATAGCATTGGCAAACAATAGTTGCAAGCTACAGATTTTTGACGTGAATTTACTATTTTTATTGAATCTATCATTCAAATAGGTATTTGGGATGCTATATCTCCATACCATTGTAACAAAATATGGATGGCATGGATGTAATTGCAAAATCACACATCAAATTTCATTGATTTAAATCCTTACATTTATGTTTGAATTACTGTGTTTACATATATGCGAAAGTACAGACCGACAGTCTGTCAACTCTTCAGCAGATTTGATTCAAAAATTTGATAAGACTTTAGATTTTGTATGCTAAACTTGAGTACCAAATTCAATTCATATACCTCTTAACATTTTGTAATTATCGTGTTCTTTTATAATCAAACAGTAAGACAAACAGACTGACTGACTCTGAATAGATTCCGTTAAAAATTTGATAGAAATCTAGAAATTAGATGTCAAGTCCATAAACCAAATTTCATCAGTCTAGCTCAAAGCGTGTTTGATTTATAGCATTCACAGACAGACAGAGATAATACCAAAAATAAGTTTTTCGCTCTCAGAGATGTCTGAAACATAACGAATCGTCGGAATCACGAGTTCGAATTATTACATTATATTACTTTCTTTTTACTATTCATACGAGAAAGTTAACGGGAAATGAAGTTAAAAACGATTAACATTTCCAAATAGCAAAGTGGAAGCTTCAGCTTTTAGGTAAATAAATATTGCAAACATATTCCGTTACTCATGTGTCTCAGATGTGTTGTTTGCGTCTCCGTTTCATTATTCACTTATTTTAGATTAACGGTTTTCTAGATAAAAACAGAAAGCACCAACGATGAAACGGCAGATTATGTCAGCTTAAAGTAGGTTCCTGGAATATTTTTCTTTTTCGTTTGCGGATCGTTATTAACCTGTCAGCATGAGGCTGGAGTTTGTATGAAATAAGCCGATTTTCAGATAATAGAATATGTTGAGAAGGAAATGGCATCTAGAATATCAAAAAGATACTTTTTTTAAAAAAAATATTTAGCAATAAAGAGATATAATTTTCGAATACAAACTAATAATTGTATAAAAATTTTTAGAATGTATTTGACACTTTGATTATACTCATTGCCACTTACAAATTTATAATTCGCTTTAAAAAAATTATGCGGAATGTTTAAAATATGTGACTACGTTTTTGAATATTTGTATAAAAAAGAATAAAAATCTGTGAAACAAAATATTCCTTAAGTATTTACTTTAAGTTCTTTAAAAATTGGAAAAAAGTGCCTTTTTTTACGCTAAAAAGAGGTGTAAAGCAAGAATCTTGTAGTTTAGAGGTTTAAGAAATGATTTGTTTAAAATTTTGCAGATAGCTTAAGAAATATATTATCTAGGTCCTGAACTAAAAAAATAAGCTGTATTTCTATCCATTCTTTAAATATTGGGGTTCGACTGATAAATAACACAAAATTTCAAATCTTTTTGGGATTGTGAAGAATTAAAATAATTATAAAATATTTCTAACTTAGAAACAATATTCTAATAGTTTTATAAAGAAAACTGTTCAAACATTAAGAATATTAAATTTTAAAAAGTCATAATTTTACAAAAAATTGATTTTTAACGTAGTTACCTACCTTAATTTTATTACTGTAAAAGACATAAATCCTTTTTTTTTTTTATCGTTTCTTAATTAGAAAAATCACAGAATCGGTCTTCCAGCCCCAATCACCGGGGGCCGATTCTGTGATTTCGCCGATTTTTATAAATGAAAGTTCATATCCTCTAGTTGTGTCATCAATTGTCATCTTACCTACTTCACCTTCCATTTGTAGAGAAGCTTTTAAAATACTGCATCGATACATATTTTCTGTGAGTAAATCCCGCTTCGTGAAATTCAAACCACAACACTTGAAACGATTTCGAAAATTTTTATTTCATGTGAAAGTTCATGATTTCTAGATGCACCATCAATCGTATTTTTCTCTTCACCTTTCTCCTATCTCGAGAGAAATCGAAAAAGCTCTACTTAATGTATATTTTCTAAAAGGAAAAAAACCCGACAGAGTTCCTAAACCGCAACCATTGTCACGAATTCGAAAATTTTTGTTTCACATAAATGCCCGTTATCCCTAGATATACCATCAATGAAAGTCTCATTCGAACTCAATGAAAGCCTGCTATCTTCCTTTCGTTTTTAGAGACATTGCAAAATAAAACTCTCATACAGTATTTAACTTTTACAACTCAACCGACTTCTCTTATTTTCAAAGTTTAGTTAATCAATAAAAATATTCTTTCACCATTCTCTAATTTCGAGAGAAATTTTATTTAAAATATAATTTTCTCTCATTATGGTAAGATGTAGTTAATTAAAATTGATTGATATGGTTGCCTTAATCTTATTAATACAAGCCTGCTTCGTCGATCATACTAATAGTATTAATGGGCTACGAAAATTGAAGAAATCGATGCCGTTATTAGAGTTGTTAGTTCTGTCTAATCTTTCAGTCCGTTAACAAAATCTTTTGAAAATGGCGATCTGGAGGTCATGAGTTTTCTTATTAAATAGAAATTGGAGAAATCGGCGCATTACATATTTTATTTAGCTGTTATGGCTGGAGAATTCTTGACAGAGTTTTCTCCATAGAGAATATTTAGGAAGTAGTGTTATTCTATCGAAAATTAATTTTCATATGAAATGAAAATTAGTTGGCTGGGGTTCTATGACTGACAAATATTTTAAATATAAACAAGATAGCGAACAGCTTATTCTTGAAAGTAGCTTGTTTAGTATTTAAATTACTTAGAAAAAAACTGAAATAAAATCAGACTTCTTTATTCTGGTTAAAATAAAGTCTATCAAATTTAATAATTTTCTTTTATCAAATTTCTGAAAAAAGTAAATAGAATTAAACTGAAATTGATGCATCAATGAGTACGAAAAAGCACAGGAGAAATACATGTTTTGATAATTACTATAAAATTTATAAATATTTTCAGATTTTATTCTGAATATAATTCTAAATTTATTTTCTTTAGCAATTTTCACCATGCGCTTTTCGAAGAATTTATTTCTTTTAAAGAATCAACGTATTAAATAATGTAAAGAATGAAATAATATTTATTCTTGTAGATAGCTAAAATAAAAATGTTCTCAAAAATATAAATAGAGTTATACGAACTAGGAACAATTTATTCGATAAATTCAAAAAGTTTTAAGAATGAAGATTTAAAAATGATTTTTTTTTTTAATTTTAAGAATATTTTTATATTTGTTCTTGGAAGTATGTTCCTACAAAAATTCAAAATAATTTTCATAGTATCATGCTTCGTGTTTATACACAGTATTTATATTTTGTTCCATTAATAATCAAAAATTTTATTTCCTACATAAACACAGTTTTTCGGAATGTTTGTTTGACCCTGTCCCATTAACCGTAACCAAGCTCTATTTTTTTCCCACTTTCAGCTTTATTATCGTCTGCTTTGACGAAATGCAACCGGCACACGCAATGTTATTTCTCTTTTTAAAAGAGACCAAGGTTGATTTGGAAAATTCCGCCTTTTGTACAAAATTTATAGTAAATTTGGTTGTTATTTCAATCGTGAAAATTTAATAAAAATATGTGACATTTAACCTCGGTTTTCATTAAAAACTTTAAAAAAATAAACATGAATATTTGGAAAAAATGTGTTAACAAAAATATTTTCTACAATAAGTTGCAGACGAATGCTTATCATTTACAATTTTGTTATTGAAATAAATTCTTGATTTTCTTTATTTCGTGAAATTTATTCACGATATAGACAATATACCATAAAATTATTTTTTTTAATGAAATCGAACTCAGTTCCCACAGTTTTTGTATTTGTAATGAATATTTGATGTTAGTTATATATTATGGTTTTGTAATCTGCGCATTTTGATCATAGGCAGGATAACTTTAAACCGGCAATAATGTAAAAAATTCCACGTCGCATTCTTATTTTAGACCCTTCGATATCTGTAAACAAATATAATAACAAAATCGTTTTGAAACGTATTAGGACAGAATACAGAATCCCCGTTTTTTTTAAATGCTATTAGATATTAAAATCAAGATTTTTTTTTCTAAAAAGGCTCATTAGAAAAGAAAAGTGTAAGAACCCCTATTATAATACATGTTTGAAGAAAAATAAGCTGTATTGAGCTTCTGTAAAAAAACGTTTTTGGAACTACTAAAATGGAAAAGATTTCATTTTTTTTTTCTTCATGCAGAATTTTTTACAAATTTTAGATGAGTATTTACTAAACAATATACTGATGAATAAAAATCGAAAATTTTATTTCGATTAAAAATTAACTAATATAAAAATTTTAGTCTACTGTTCAAATTCATAAACTCATATAGTGACCAGCATTCATTGTCTTTAATTTGAGGTCGCAATAGAATAGTAAATAAGAATCTCACTATGAATTTGTCAACAACAATACTTAACTATCAAACTTATAAGGATCATTCTTAATGTAGAGCTTCTGTAAGATGACTAGAAAACTAAAATTGATAAATTCTCATAACACAGCATGCAAATATCTTCTTTATCATTGGTAATTTCTATTATATAAAGAGTTTAGGATTTTTTCACTCATTTTCTCGATATGAATATGTATAAAGTGATATACATGCTTATGTTTATAAAATCGATGCCTGGTAAGGTTTAATCACACTTTTTATTTTCAATATATTTTAACTAATAATTTCCTAATAATATTTTCTAGGTACAGAAGTTAAGTAAAATCAGTGTATTAAATTATCAGGTACCCGTGATTCAATGGCCCTCCTGTGCTACAGATTGTTATTAGATAAAATAAGCCTGTATTCGGATAGAATCTCTCACCTGGCTCCTTATTAAAAGTTTCTTTCAAGAAAAATAAAATAAAATAAATAATAAATTCATAATAATATTCATGTATAAAATTCAGAATTTGAACTTTCAATCCTTGTTATGCCTCAAATACTGCCAAGATACATTTTTCTAGATTTTTACTTTCTCTTATACATACTATAGAGAAAGTATAAAAACCGTCAAAAAATTCGAGCTCTAGCTTTTGACGAATCTCCAC
This sequence comes from Argiope bruennichi, assembly GCF_947563725.1. Classification (NCBI taxonomy): domain Eukaryota; kingdom Metazoa; phylum Arthropoda; class Arachnida; order Araneae; family Araneidae; genus Argiope; species Argiope bruennichi. Next base: position 119,365,835 of record NC_079156.1, read on the forward strand.
GTTTTAGAACTCCCTAGGTTCAAAAAGTACATTTTTTAAAAATGCCCCTCCATTTGTCTGTTTGTGACGAAGATAATTCAAAAATCCTTTGAACTAGACGGTTGACATTTGGTATACGGTCTTTATAACAAATTTGCAAATTTCTATCAACTTTTGAGTAAAATCTGTTCAGAGGAAGTCCGTCTGTCTCGCTGTTCGAGTATAAGTTAACGCGATAACTACAAAACGAAGAGAACTAGAGAGAGAAGATTCGGTACACGTATTTAACATCTATAGTCTAGACACCTGTGAAATTTTGAGCCAAAACCAATAACGGGTTGACTGTCTATCAATTTGTACTTTCAGAAACATGTAAACATAATAATTCAAATTCGCAATGACTTAAATATATCAAATTTGGTGAAGGATTTTGTGAATACAAGTGCAGTTTTCTATCAAATCTGTGTTTCAGTCGATTGAGAAAAACGTGTCTAAAGTAAAAAATTTGATTTTAGAATACTATTAGCCGCACACCAAGGATTAATCGCCAAAAAACTCGTCAAAGATTACACGATAGATTCAGTAAAAATATTGAATACATGCTAAAAGTTAATATTTCGTAACTATTATATGTCAGTGCCATGCAATGCGTTCTCTGGCATGGCAATTTTATTAGAAAGTATGCGAGAAAGTTTTTGGGAAGACCACTTTTGCTGGTTTCAATATAAATTTTTTGGTAATTTACAAAACCCTGCTTACTAAATGCTTGATTGCTTCCATGCCCATGTTTCCTCTTCCCGTTCAGTTCCATTTCAGTTTCACTCATTGCTTGTAAATGGAAAAAAAAAAGTACAAATTTTAGAATTGCTGATAGATATATCTTTGTTTCTATACAAATATTTCCTCTTTTATTTCGTCTCAGATAATATGGAAAACTTGTAACAAAGTTATTTTAAAATTTCTTCATTCTTTGTCATATACTTAACAAATTGCTTGACAAATTCTATTACGATGTATAATCTGAACACTACATTTCCTGAACAAGCTTTTGTTATATTTTAAAACGAAATTTAATATAACTATATAGTTACAATATCTTCATGTTACGGTTCTTGGTTCAGAACATTGAAAAACATCGTGAGATGTCGCACAATTTCTTATATTTCTTCAATAGGGTTGGCAATCTCGATTTATCTATAAGTAAAAAGAAGCATGCATATTTCGTATAGTCTTCTCGTTGCCTCAATACTATGTGTAAAATTGTATTCTAATTTAACTGTGCATATAAATTTTAATTGTATATTTTTTATACTCGATATTCTGAAATCAACTCTTGCGAGTGATTCGCAATTAAATGTTTTCTATTTCAGTTTGTCAAAATTTGTTACTTTAAAATTCTATGAATATGAAAGGGAGCTGTGGCCTGGTGGTACGGTCTAGTCTTCAGGAACTGAGGGTCCGAAACCCGATTCCACCGAAGACCGTCGAGTAAGCGGGTCTGGTGCACGCTAAATCTGTCTGGGCTAAATGTCCTCTCGCTGGTGTGGCGTGAAAGTTTGGAAAGGGACTGACAGTTCAGGTGGTGTCTTCATCATCTGACGGCGATTCAAAATTTCGAGGTCTAAAATGACACTAGTGTTTCTTTAAAACAGATAGTTAATATAACTAAACTATGAAGATTAAATTAAAATAAATAAAAAAAAGAATTAAAAAACTGAGTTAAGGAAAAGGATCACGCGATCTGCAATACCTAAAGACCCCTATTGCCATTAGTAAAACCTAAAAATTAGAATCCCTCTAAAATTTCTCCTAAACTATGTTTTAGAGGAATCTCTATAAGCACTTTTTGTCAGAATTATATAAATTTTGAAATGGCTTATTAGTTCTGGTACTTAATACAATAAATAAATAGAGTTAAATCTGTTTTTTTTTTGGGGGGGGGTACACTAAATTTTATAAAAACTATAAACTAAATTTTACTTTTGCAGCGGTGATTGAATCTTTTTATTATATTTCCTGTTTTAACATGAGAAAATATATATACTGTATATAGTTTTTTGATTACTCACATATATTTAATCTATACATTTACCGCAATAATATTGCAACACTGCTCCTATATAAAGAGTAAAAATGCATAGGCAGCAGTTCTATACAGGGTGTTCATTAATTATTGTCGGGGTTTCCGTACCACATAATTTTCGAATAAAAATTATTACGTAAAAACCGATTACGTATACGTAAATTACAACTCAAAGAATTTTATTAATGATATTAAAGTGTAAAGATTGCACAATTTGCACTTTGTAGGTATTCAGCTGAAGGCGATTCTTTGAGTTGTACTTTACGAATACATAATTCTTTGAGTTGTAATTTACATATTCATAATTCTTTTAGTTGTAATTTACGTATTCATAATTCTTTGAGTTGTAATTTAGGAATACATAATCGCCTTCAGCTGAATGCCTAGAAAGTGCAAATTGTGCAAGCTTTACACTTTAATATCATTAATAAAATTCTTTGAGTTGTAATTTACGAATACGTAATCGGTTTTTGCGTAATATTTTTTATTCGAAAGTTATGAGGTACGGAAACCCCGACAATAATTAATGAACACCCTATATTTTTCAAGCACAGACATTTTTATATAAATAAAAATTTGAAATTTCTGTCCCACATTTTTTGGGCAATTTTCATTTTTAACTCAAAAAAGGAGAGGAAAAAAAACAAGGAATGAATACTAAAAGAATTACTTTTAATTTTTTTATAAGAACTTTTTACTTACTTGTTTCAAAATCAACTTAAAATGCGGTTTTTTGCAGTTACCTAGAGCAAAAAATTTTCTAATATTTTTTTTTAATATTATTATTATTGTTCCTTTTAAAGGAGGCAGTTACACACTCTTGTGTAAAAGCTATGTTGCGATGTTTTCATATTGTGTTAATTTATCCTATAATTAAGCACTGAATAAACTATTCTTTCAAAAAAATTATGGAAAATTCTTGATAGGATTGTTTTATTCAACGACGAGATTTATTCAATAATTTAAAAACTTTTTTATTAAATTATATACAACAAGATATAACTGACTGTACAACTCAACAGGATCATAATTAATTGTTCGGAAATATAACAACACAGCTTTTTCAGTTAATTGTACAAATTTTTCCGTTAAAAAAGAATTTTAATATAAATTCCAGCTCTTTCCATGAAAACAAAACTTTAAATTAATATATTCATCAATTTAAATAGTTTTTTTTTGAAAACTGTGCTTTTATGGAATATTTTTAAAACATAGACTTATCAATAACATCCTATATTTAGGAATTCGCGACAAAAAAATATTTTTAAAAAGTAAGATTTTACCGAATCTTCAAGAATTTATTTCTGTTTCTCTCATTTTTTTTTCCTTTCCTCGTGAAAAGAGCCGAAGTATTTATTGAAGAATAAAACAAATACAATGCTTGTAGCTGTATGAGACTATAAACATCAGTCATTTCATCATCTCTGGTATGTGCGCAGAATTTTATATTCGTCTTGTCTGAAAAAAAAGCATAACTGCTTTATTTCACGCTGTGATGTTACAACATGTTCCATGCAGGCGTTCAGTAAGAATTACATAAATCAATGTTCTGCTTTAGAATAAGACAGATTCATGTAATAACAATCTTTTCTGCAGCAAATATTTTTTTACTGTACTTAATTTATGTATTTCAGTTCCAAGACTCCATCATTTCTTGCTTCGTCTTCACAATAGTTCCACATTTCTATTAGACGCGGAACAGTTTTTAACGCTATATATTTCATCGTTTCTATTTATTAAATAAATTATTTCGTAGGTTTAAGATATTTTTGTCGGTAGTTTCCATACGCTAAGTCTTGCGGATTCATATGAAACTTCTTTCAGTTTTTTTTCGTAATAAGATAAAAAAAAATTAGAATGATCTAAGAAGTGCTAGATAAAAAAAAATTAAGAGCATGAAATGCTGTTAATTTTTCTTGAATTCCATAAAACACTATTTGGGTGAAAAAATAATTTACATATGCAGAAACATTCTTTTTTTCAACTAAAAACTTACTTTTTTCTAATAAAAGAATACCGTCAGGTAAAAGTATAAGCAGACCACAAAATTTCATACACTATTTAGTTAATGCAATCGAATTCAGTTTCAGTTTCGAATAATTACTTCTAATTTGAATCATTCAGGTATTTTTCAAATTTTTAATTCATTTTACTTTAAAAGATTATGTTAAACATGACTATTAAAAAATCGTATAATATGTTTTTATATTAATTCACAACTAGGTTCATTTTTAGTTTATTTAATCATACTGATCGAAGGTAAATTTAGACACCGAATGCTCTTTGATTCATCAATATCATTAAACTCTTTTAACAAAGATGCTCTGTCCGATTCTGTGAATATATCTATGTTCTTGAACAATAAACTAAAGATAATTATTCATAAAATTAATTTTATGTTATTGAATGTAGATGTTGATGATTCATTCCATCAATGGATTAAATTCGATGACAATAAAATGCAATTTTACTTAGTTCAGAATCCTTTCTGTAGCTTGTCAGCAAAATCGTCTGCTATTTTTAAATTACGTATTTTAGAATTTTAACTGGCAACATCCGCATTGACACGAATTCGTCTTCTCAGCAAGGGATGAACTGTAAAGTCGCGTTATTGCGAATGAAAAGATGTTGCCTTCTTTTTTGTTGTCAAAAAGAAAGCTAAATCCATGGAGCAACGTCCTTGAGTTGCATCAGCGGCTCCGACGAAAATTAAAGTTAATGACTCTCAAATGAATTAAGTGAAAAGGAATCTAATGGACTCAGACGTCCGCTCAGTTACAGTTGCGAGCACTTACAAGGAAATGAATGATACTTCTAGAAACTCTCCTTAAGCGATCGGAAATATCTTTATAATTGTTATAAATTTAGGTATTCAAAAATGATAGCTGTATGTTCGAAATATTTTTTTAACATTTAAAAGGTGTTAAATTCTTTGAAACGAGTTACTGTAAAATATTAATTGGCTTTTTTGGCGTCATTAAATCAGTAGAAAGTTTTTTTTCCTGTAAAATTAAAGATTAATTACGTTATGTTAAGCTTAATTATTAAGCTATCTAAAGGAAGGAAAATAACAGATATCATGAAAAAGAATACTGAAATTTGCATTTGTTGAAATTTATCAAACAACGTTTTATTTTTTAAAGATTTGTGTAACTTATCTTAATTAGGGCCCGATTAAGATTGTTAGGGGTCTTTAGACAACATAAATCTTAGAGAAGGGAGCTTTTCTAATTTCCTATGCTATATAATTTTAATTGATCTTAATTTAATATATAAGTAGCTTTAAGTAGGAAATTAGCATAAAGCATTTTAAGCATAGAATCGTTCAAGAGAGTTTATTTCAATAATTCTCGTATAAGAAAAATAAAAATTCAAATTTAAAACAATTTTAAATAAAATAGAAAATAATAGCTTCTGAACATAATCTAAACACTATTTCATAATAGATTCCGAAATTATTTATAAAATATAAAGCGTTATATTTTTTCAGTATTTTTACAGCTCAATATAAAGCTTGTAAATGATAAATAATTACTATTATTAGAACCATTTTTAGCCTTAAATCAATGCTTTATTTGGATTTTAATCAATAGGACTGCATGACTCTTATAAATTACATAAAAGCATTTTATTCAAAATTTAGATTTAAAACAATTTTAAATAAATTTTAAAAAAACAGCTTTTGAACGCAAACTAAATAATTTCATTATAGAATTCGAAATTATTTTTTAAATTTAATGCATTACATTTTTACACCGTTTTTAAACAATTTAATAAAAAGCTTGTAAAAGATAATTGATTACTATTATTTAGAGCAATTTTTAACCTTAAAAATGCATGATTTGAATTTTAATCAGTACGACTGCATGACTCTTGTAAATTACACAAAAGCATAAAAGTAATATAATAAGAAAATATTGCAAAAGAATATATCGGTATTTCTTGGCCTCTAAACAAATTTCTGTTTTGTATTCCGATTCTGATATGCATATTAAATTTTCTCCAACCCAAGCACTTTTTTACAAATCATGTATTATTTATATATGAAAAAATGAAACAAATCTGAAAAAATAAATAAATTGCAAAAAGAAAAAATAGACTCTCAAGTGTGAACAAAAGGCGAGCTTCTATGAATTCAAAATAGCATATTCTTACAAATCTTATTTTTGTTCATTTTAGTCTCGAATTTTTTTTAATTGTAAAATCTTATTTTTTAACTTTTGAGCTGGGAAATGTCCCAGTTGGAACAATTCAAATCAGAACCGTCTATTTTCTGTTTATATCACCATTCATTCATTTTCTTAGAGAAGCGTCGTGTTAACACTTGATAACAACAATGTCACAGTGTTGATGGAATAAATGCTTGATCTATTGTTTCGCATATGTCGCAGCGTGTTTTTATTTATTTATTTATTTACTTTCTCGTGTACGAAATATAGAGAATGTATCGTCAAAAAATTTGAACTCGAAATTTTGACAAATCTTCATATAAGACCTTTTTCAGTTCGAAAAACAATTTTTTAGGAAATATTCGTCTGTCTGCGACAGAGATAACTCAAAAATGCTTTGAGCTAGACGGATGAAATTTAGTATATGATCTTTATACCAAACTTATAGATTACTATCAAATTTTGAGAAAAATCCGTTCAGTGGAAGTCTGTCTGTCCAGCTGTTTGACTATAATTCAACACGGTAACTAGAATCGAGGAGAATTATGCGGATAAAATTAAGTTACACTGATTTAATATAGTGTAGGCACTAACAAATTTTGGGCCAGATCCAACAAGAATTATCGCATTTACGTGTTTCTGAAAGTACAGACTGACAAACAGTCCAGAAATATGTAAACGTAATGACTTAAACAGATCAAATTTGATATGGCACTTTGAGACGGCAAGTGTAGTTTTGTGTCAAGTTTTCATCTCAATGGATTGGGAAGAATGAGTCTAAAACACAAATTATATTTTCGAATGATATTAACCACATGCCAGGGATAAATCGCTAAAAATCTCGCCAAGAATTATAGGAAGGATTTTATTATAGAAAAACTTTTCATTCATTAAAGATACTATAATTATTAAACTGATGATTAACCAAAAATGAATTTAAAAATTAATTAAAACTGTAGAAACGAGCAGGGGTTTAAATAGACTCTTTATCATGTGTTACCTTGTTGTCTTAAGTTTCTAATTATGGCAACAATGTCAATATTAAACATCTGCATTTTTGAGGTTTTATTGTGTTTAGAGAATTTGTAATATCGTAATAATATATGACAGCATTTTGTATTACTTGCGATCATACTTAACAATTACATCACGCAACACTAATACAATGCTAATATTCTTTGTTTTATTGCTATTTATCTCTAAAATTGTTCTATTCTTAATTGTTTGAATATTTTCAGAAAGAGGATTTATTTATTTTCAAGAACTATTCTTTTCAAAAACATTCTTATTTTTTTCACGTCTTTTTTTTTTTTTTTTACGAAACTTTTTCTTCGAAAATATAATGAATTTTTTTTCTGTAGTTATGGAACAGTAAATTTGTACATGATACGTGTATATATATGCTTCCTTTCGTTTATTCTAGCTTTTACCATTTCATTTAACATCTAAAAATGTTTTTAAACTGTCGTGGCTGGTTCGTGAGTGCTTTGAAAAAAATTAGGCAAATAGAAAACTTAACAGATTTATTTCAGATTCGTTCGAGTTACTCTGCTCAGTAACTCCTTCCCCTCCAAGAGCCAACACTCGAATGACATCACTCTTTGAATTACACTCGCGCTAGTTGCCTAGCGCCATCTATGAACGTTTATTTTCTTAACGCTTCAAAATCCAATCACTACACCCCCAACGTAAGAGTAGTGTTTATATGAAAACATAAACATACCTCTGAATTAAAATTATGAATTGGATTTTAAAACGTATCTAATAACATCAAATTATCCAAATAAAAATAAACACAAATGCAAAGTTAACTCGAATGAATAACTAATTACTAACAAACATTTAAGAAAGCAACGAGGTAAAATAAGAAATGCACAATTGAATACAAATACCATCTTGATAATAAGAAACTCACTTATCAGTTAATATATACTTAATAATGTATATAATCACTTATCAACTAGTAAACAAAAATTTATAATGAATATAATCACTTAGTAAACATTAATACATAATTAAGAAAGGATTTCACTTGATAAACATTACTCAAATAATATTTCAAATATAACCAAAACTGCTGAATGAAAATTTATAACAAACACTAGAAAAAGTTATATTCCTGTAACCAATCCTATTTCAAACAGTTTTGCACATTATACTCTTAAACTTGCGAATACCAATTATTCAACATATTAAGAAAATGATAATAACAAAAAAAAACATTAAAACAAATATACATAATATCAAGCATAAATTATTATTATTTTATAGTCACTAATCCCACATTGATATATAAAACAGAAAAATGATATTAGTACTAAAAAAATGTTTTTCAGTCTATTTTGGTAATAAACGTGACAGGGCATCAGCATGCGGCATTTTAGAACCAGGGCAATGTTTTAATGTTATGTTGAATCTCTGCAAGGCAAATACCCACCTTTGTAGTCGAGATGACTGAGGAGCGCACTTGGTCAGATAAGGAAGGGGGTTATGATCGGTAAAAATGTGGATCTCGGATCCAAACACAAGGGTTTCAAACTTTTTCAAGCTCCAAACTATAGCAAATGCTTCCCGTTCGATTGTCGACCAAGATTGTTGGCTTTTGTTTAATTTTTGACTTGCATAAGCGATAGGGCACATTTTTCCACCAACAGTCTGTGATAAACACGAGCCAATCCCGATTGACGAGGCATCACAATGGGTTTGCTCATATTCGGAGTGTGTAGAGTAGGAGCGTGTAACAATGCTGATTTTAATTTTTCAAAAGCAACACTATGCATTTCACACCACGTTAATACATCAGGGCTTCTTTTCTTTGTTAGTTCCGTTAATGGAAAGGCAATCTCGGCGAAATTCGCAATATAATCACGATAATAGTTGAACAGGCCAAGAGCACTACGTAGTTGTTTCTTGGTTTCAGGTACGGGCAAACGAGAGATCGTTTCTAACTTAGCTGGATCAGCTTGATGCTTTCCTGAGCCAATTATATGTCCCAGGTATGAAATTTCAGATTTCGCGAAAGCACACTTTGAAAGATTAACAGTGAATTGCAGCTCTTCCAATCTATCCAGCACCAAATGAAGATGTTTCAAGTGAGAGGAAATATCATTGGAGAATATAGCAATGTCATCAATATAAGCACGGCAAAATTCTCTGTATGGCGACAATGCTTTGTTCATTTCCCTTTGAAAAGTTGCAGCTGCATTTTTCAGCCCAAAAGGCATTACCTTAAAACGATATTGTGCTCTATGGGTCTTAAAAGATGTATAATCCCGCGAATCTTCTTCCATGGGAAGCGAATAGTACCCCTTCAAAAGATCTAACACACTAATCACATTTGCCTGTCCTATGGAATATATTAATTCCGTTGCGTCTTCCATGGGGAAATCGTCGGTTTTAGTCACTGCATTCAAAGCTCGATAATCCACGCACATCCTGATAGATCCATCCTTCTTGTTTACACAGACTATAGGATAAGCAATGTCAGCTGAGCTCTCTTCGATTAGATCTAGTTTTAGGAGTTCTTCGATTTGGGAGTCTATTTGAGGTTTCAACGCTTCAGGAATCCTGTACACGTAAGGTTTTTTCCTTTCTTTATCGTCCTCTAATTTTATCTTGTGATGACCAACCTTTGCAACTCTAACTTGTCCGGTAAATATTGAATGATGATTCCACAATAAGTTCAGGATTTGACATTTCACTTCCTCAGAAAGATGTCGCAAATCCACTTGATCAAATATCTCTTTCCGGTAACATACATTTTTATAACTGGGGGATGAATAAACTTCTCCAAAGTCTGCATCATCTTCAAAGATCATGCCTACAGCATTAATTCTAGGATAGTATTTCCGAATTTTATTTGCATGACAATGCCGAATTTTTCCATCGCTAAGTTTTACTTTATATGAATGTGGACGGCAATGCTCGATCATTTCTCCAGGACCAGTCCAACGGGCATACAATTTGTTCGATGAATCAGGTATTAATAAATAAACTTGGTCACCTGGCTTAAATTCCTTAGAAGCGGTTCGGCGGTTAAAATATTCTGCATATGCCTGTTGTTTACCAGAAGCGATGAGAGATGCTTCCTCTGCAGCTCTTTCTAAGTTTATTTTTTGCTCCTGTAAATAATCCACAACTGATTTCTCCATGTTTAACGGAATGGCAATATCACCACACCAGCTCGATTTTAGAACACTGAGAGGTCCTCCTGCTTCACGTCTATACATCAACTTGAATGGTGATACACCCGTCGTACAGTTAGGAACTTCCCTGTACGCAAAAAGCATATACGGGATGTATTTATCCCAATTACTCGGATCAGTTCTGATAATGTGATGGAGTGAATTTTTGAACACCCTATTATATCTTTCTATAAGGCCATTCCCAGCTGGATGGTTAGGCGTAGTAAATCTGGGAGCACAACCTAATCTTTTCATAAATTCCTGGGTTAACTTAGAAATAAAGTTCGTTCCATTATCACTTGCAATAACATTGGGTATTCCAGTCCGCATGAATATCTCCAATAAAGCATCACACGTAGCTTTAGCCGTTAACGAACGAAGAGGGATAGCCTCAGGCCATCGAGAATGCTGGTCCATTAGACATAATACATACTTATGCCGACGAGCAGAAGGGGGTTCAATGGGTCCTATTAAGTCTATATTTACTATCTCAAATGGCAATTCCGGACGGAGAACAGGAGTAATAGGAATTTTATCAATCATTTTTTCCGGACTCCTCAACTGGCATTCTTTACAGGATTTACAAAAGTTTTTAATATCATCTGTCATATTTGGCCAATAAAAACTGTATTTAATTCTTTCACTAGTCTTTTTTAATCCCATATGGCATCCGAAAATTGATTCATGTGCTAATTTAAGAACTTACTGTCTCTTATTTTTGGGCAAAACCAACTGATTCACTTTTTCGCCTAATATTTTATCCCGGTGGAATATTAATTCATCATTCATAAAAAAGTTTCCTTTTCCAAGGGATAAATTTTTTCTTACTGACAGCAAAGTATCGCATTTTCTTTGTTCTTCTTTCAACGCATTAATTTTGTTTTTCTTATCCAAAGAATCGCTTTCATTTCCGATCGGTTGTTCTTCGCTCTGACTAATTCCACAACAAATCATAAATTCATCAAAGCTCTCTTCCATCGGCGCCTCTAATCCAGACGAGTTTTGGCACGACCTCCGGCTGCGGCTGTGGTTTATGCTTTCTCCCAATAAATTTAATACAGAGGGGGGGATGATGAATTGCTCTTGAATTCTATCCGTGACAGCTGCAACTATCTCAATAGGTCTGGAAAATCCTTCGTTGTTTTTATCTTTTAATGATATTTGGAAACTCGAAAGAGTAGCGTTAATCCTTTCTCCAAATGCACTTTTTAAAATGATTTTTCCTTTTTCTTTTTGTTCACTCGACACATATTTAGAATTTAAAACTGGTATCATAGCACCTGAGTCAACTAGGGTTTTCAGTTCTCTATTGTCCACACAAATATCAACGTATTGTAAAGGGTTGATATTTAAGCTTTTTTCACCATTAATTAATTCCGACTGAATTTCCGCGGTTAAAATGTCTTCCCGTTTCTTTTCTGCCGCAGATTCTCTCAACTGCGATTTTTTATGTCTATTTGGGCAGTCTCTAGCAAAATGCGACAATCCACAAACGTAACAGTCCCTTGTTACTTTTCTTGAATTTGTAGTTTCGTTTTTATGAAAGTTTTTGTTTCTGAATTCTCGTTGATGCGGGGGTACATATTTCCGTTCCGAAAAATATCTCTCTTCTCTTTCGTCGTAGGTTTGATGTTTAGAACAGTTATTCTCTTGATATAGTTCTTTCTTTTTCCTCACACTGTTTGATCGCACATTTTCATAATCATCTAATTTGCTTGCAGTTTCGTTTGGATTCGTGAATTGTGACCAAACATCAATAAAATGTTCTTTAATATCCGTAGGTACTTTTCGCTTTATCTGTTCTGTTATGATTAAACCCGACAAACTTTCAAAAGTAGTTATTTCCAATCCTTGAATCCATTGCTCAAAATAATTTTTAAGTTCGTAAGTAAAATCGCACCAGGTAGTCTCCGGTCTTTTAAAATGAGTCATAAACTTTTGCCTGAATTTTTCCGGGCTGAGTTTAAATCGTTTCACTAATAAATTCTTGATGTGGTCATAGTCCTTAACTTTCTCGATTGGCTCTCGAGCGATGAGTTGGGTTATATCCGTTGGCAATAATCCTAATAGATGCGACACGTAATCTTCTCGTTTTATTTGAGCCCACTCGGCTTGCCTCTCGAACAACAGCAAATATAAACTGATATCACTGTTCTTTTCATCGAATTTTTGCATCACGTGCCTGAGTTCTATCTTGGGAGTTGGTAATTCGACATCCACGGGTACACTGGAATATTGCAGCTTCAGTTTCTCAAGTTCGAATTCTCGTTCTTCTTGTGCCTTTTTCTCCTGCAATTCCCACTCTTCTTTAATTTTTCTTTCTTCAAATTCTCGTTCTTCTTGCTTTCGTTTTTGATCTTCTTTAATTTTTCTTTCTTCAAATTCTCGTTCTTCTCGCTTTCGTTTTTGATCTTCTCTCTCTTTTCTATCCTCTATGATAACTATCATTTGTTTCTTCACAAACTCTTCCTCGTAATTTTCACTTCCAATAATTAATTTTTTTAAGTCCACAATTTTCATCTCTAATGAAACAGTTTCACCCAGCTCTTCCGCCAACAACTTCAAATCTTCCTTTTTCGCACTGCCTAGGAAGGCCATATCGATAACGAAAGCACACACCTTTATCAAATAAAGTTCGATTTCAAGTTCGTCAAAAATAGCACTCGATTCTCAATCTGGTCGACTGCGCCAAATGTCGTGGCTGGTTCGTGAGTGCTTTGAAAAAAATTAGGCAAATAGAAAACTTAACAGATTTATTTCAGATTCGTTCGAGTTACTCTGCTCAGTAACTCCTTCCCCTCCAAGAGCCAACACTCGAATGACATCACTCTTTGAATTACACTCGCGCTAGTTGCCTAGCGCCATCTATGAACGTTTATTTTCTTAACGCTTCAAAATCCAATCACTACATAAACATTTTACGAAATGTAATATAATTTATAGCTATTATCAATCTAAGGAAAAAAAATTAGATGTTTAAAAATGTTCATATTGTTGACATTCTTTTTCGATAGAGAAAAATATTAACAAAATTACCACGTAAGAAAAATGAAAAAACAAAACTCTAAGTATAAAAAAAAATGTTAAAAAACATTTCTTTTCCTTTTAAAGTTTTTTTTAGTAACATGTTTCTTTGCACAATTCTTTTTTTTTTCAGCCTAGTCATAATTTACAAGGCCATTACACGAAAACAGAATGCGCTAAGTTGCCAGATAAACACATTATTTAAGCAGACGATTTCAATTCTTACAACGTTAAATACAAATTAACCGTGACTCCGTCCAAAGAAACTTGTTTTTGGTAAATTCGTGAGAACTTCTGAAGAACGCAGCAAACGAGCAGTATGTGATAACAGAAAGCTAAGATATAAAAAAAACAGAATGTTGGAATCACGATAGTTCTATATAAGAGTTCCAGAATAGAATACACAATAGAAAAAGGAAGTACTCTGAAATATTTGCTGGCGATACCACCTTGAATTGTTTACTGTTTATTTTTTAGCAGAAAAGGATAAAGTATTTTTGGCAAAATGTCATAGCATCCTGTTAGAAAATATCCTAAGCTTAAAGTTACTGCTTTAAATTTGTTTTTGTACTTTCAAATCTTTTTTGACATTAATGTAATAAAATCTTTCCTTTTCAAAAAATTTGGGATAGCTGACAGCAATAATTTTTTTGAAATTTCTGTCTATTAATAAAATGTTGTTTATGGATTAAATATTATTTCAGGAAGTTTCTCAGAAAAAATATAAAAATAACATAAATCTAATACAAGAACAGTCACAAATTTCCATTTAGACAGATTGAACATGGCTGAGAAGCACCACTAGGCTTAGAAACAGGTCTATTAGAAAAATTGTTATTTGTCTAGTTGTAAAATAAATAAAATTGTATAAAATATTAAAAAATCTATGAATTTAAAAGTAATAAAATAAAATTAACACTGCATCAAGACTTTGTTATAACTGATCAATTCGCTATCTATTTCAACAAACCAGTGGCAATAACCCCAAAACTTTCTAACATCGGAAATGCTTTACAATGGCATTAACGAACAATAGCTAAATAATATAGGCGTTAGATCACTTAGGCGAAAATCTAACATTTTTACTAAATCTGTCGTGCGAATATGATAGAAAATCAAAAATTCGCTCAAAATGAAAACATAATTTGGCACGTAATTAATTGCAGTCACCAGATTTACCAAATTTCATTGATTTAAGTCAGTCTATTAATGAATTATAACCTTATATTATCAGTTATTTATGAGTTTTTGCCACCTCAGATATGATGAGAAGCTTCCTGTATGGTGGCTGGTTCTCTCCGCCCAGTTGGGTATAGAAATGGTGTGGGATCGACTATCCCTTACCAATGACGGGACGTGTCACCCCCGGGATGAATTGTATCGTGGCAGATGATTGCCTTTAGGAGGTGATTAGGAGTAGCCAATGTGTGGTTGTGAGTTATTACGTTTACATGCGTGCGAAACTTCAGAGCGACAGACAGTCAATCCTTTGACAGATTTCATTAAAAATTTGATAAGAACTTACATTTTTGAAGCTAAATCTGTGTATTTAATTTTATCTTTTTACCTCTTTTGTTTTGTATTTATCGTGTTCATTTGTAATTGAACAATAAGATAGACAAACTTCTGTGGATTGATTCCAATAAAAATATGATAGGCATCTACAGATTTTGTTATTATTTTATATATTAAATTTCCTCCGTAAACAATAATTCAAATCCTTTTTGAATTATCGTTTTCACACTGGTAGACAGACAGACATAATTCCAAAAGTGAGTTTTTCGAACTCATGGACTCTATATAAAAGTTCCAAATTCGATAAAATCTGGACTTTTAAGTTTTTTGACGATTACAATACTTCCTCTTATTTTTGTATACGAGAAAAAAATAAACGCCTGCATAAATATTGTTATGTAAAAATGTTAAATCAATTTAGACTGTAATTTTTTATACGATACGTTGAAAATCTTTTTTTTATCATGTTCCCTCATTTTTCTCTATGCATATATTTTATTCTGTTACATATTTATTAGTACTTGCACACATTCTTATTCTCCTGCCTTTTCGTTTTGTATAGTATTTGTATCTTATCCACTTGAAAGTTATGTTGGCACATTAGAAGTCTTTTATTTCAAATAAAAAAATAAAAACAAAAAAGACAAGTTTATTTTAAGATCGCCTTCAAAATGTGCTCTGCATAGGGCAGAAAACTAGCTATGTGCTCCACTGCATGAGAATGAAATTCTGTCTGCTTATTCGAATGTTGACGTCAGAAAAAATGATTTTGATGAAAGAAATTATATTTTCGTCAATTTTTCATGAAAATTATTCATGCGTTAAATTTCGTCAAATATTTTTTCTTTGGTCAAAAAAAAAAAAAAAGGAGAAATGACTAGTTAAAATTGCTAGAATAAAAGAAATTATTTCTTTGAATTGGGAAAAATAAAAACCCGTTCTTGGTCAAACCCCAGAGGATTATAGTTCCACGCTATTAATATCCGCAGAATCGATTGGAAACTTTATTATTATTCATCACGTACAGGAGCATTTGATAAATTCAAAATTAAAATAACAGAAATTACCGTTATAGGTATTTTATTGAAACTATTCTCGTATCGCTAATTTTATACATATTGAGTTTTTAGAACTTAAATTTTAAAAAATTAAGTTTTGTTATCTAATTGAAGAATTTTCTTTTTTTAGGTGGTAGGACTGGAGGAGAAGAGGGGGATTAATGATATTATGTGTTTAGATAAAAGGAAGGAGCGTTGTTGTACTTAGATAAAACGGAATGAGCGTTGTTGTTGTGCTTAGGTAAAAAGGAATGAGCGTTATTGTTGTGCTTAGATAAAATGGAATATTCGTTTGTTGCCTCAGCTATCGCTTAACGGTAATTGAGACAACAAATGAAATTTCAACTTCAGTTCAATTTTTGAAACTTAACGATTTTCGATGATACTAACTAACGAAAATGATATATATGTTACTTCATGTCCATTCCAAAGAAATTTGATATAAAAATAATTGTAATGATTTTAAGTATGACTGAGCTAAAATTTGTTTTTGGAACAAAAGAAGATGATGAAGTTCGGCAATCCCTTGCAGTCTATAACCGAATTTAATTCTGCATGATGCTGTATACTGAAAACGGAGCATCTTGGATTTAAAATTTGGATTCTATCAAAAATAAATAAAATCTGTGGACTTGGAGCATTTTAAATACTATTAACTGTCGTTTCATTTTCCCTCAATAGTGCAAAAATATAAATTCTTTGTTTTAAGAGTTTTTTTTTTGGGGGGGGGATAATTTTATATATATATATATATATATTCAAGTGATAAATGAAACAATAAACATTTTTCACATTTTTCAGTTTCAGTCATTTTTTGAAACTTTTACATTATTGGTTATTTAACATTTCTAAAATGAACAAATTTCATATCTGGCTTTGAAATTAAAAATCTTTAGTCACTATATAACCCTTACGTTTTAATCATGATATCAAATTATATTTTTTAACACATTAATTTTTACATCTCTCAATACTTTCAGCAAAATGAGAATTGTAGTGTTCTAATCCATTCTCTTACAAATCATTACCACCTGCTGTCATTTTTCACTTTGGTCTAGTGGCGGCCAGTTCAGTTCAAAAATTAACCTGCAGAAAACATCGATCAAGAGATTGCGATTTTAGAAAAAGCTATTTACTTATAAGTGGCCAAAAGTTTTTCATTTCAAACCCAGATATAAAGTTTGTTGCATTTCAAA
The DNA here is from genome assembly GCF_947563725.1 of Argiope bruennichi. Classification (NCBI taxonomy): domain Eukaryota; kingdom Metazoa; phylum Arthropoda; class Arachnida; order Araneae; family Araneidae; genus Argiope; species Argiope bruennichi. The sequence goes on from NC_079156.1 coordinate 119,383,043, forward strand.
AATCTTAAACAACCAATCTAAAAAGAAAATTCCTTATTTTTTATAAATAAAAAAAATTATGAAAACTCTTAGAAGAAACTGTTTTAGAAGAAGCTAATTTACCTATAATTTCTTAAAAGTTTTTGATTTCAAAATCTAATATGAAATTTTTTGCATTATCACGTATACATGTTTCTGAAAGTACAGACAGTCAGCTCTTTGTTGGTTATGAATCAGACTTTGATAAGTGCCTACACTATAGATATTAAATCTGTGTACCGAATCTTATCAATCTAGCTTTTTCGTTTGGTAGTTATCGTGTTAACATATGTTCGAACAGCTGGATAAACGGATTTCCTCTGAACAGATTTTACTCAAGATTTAAATAGAAATCTACAAATTTAGTGCAAAGACCATATGCCAAATTTCAACCGCCTAGCTCAACGCTTATTTTTTTACTTATCTTTCTCATAGATAAACAGACATTTTCCAAAAATGTGTTTTTTTAACTCAGAAAGGTCTAAAATGTGGAGATTTGTCAAAAGTTCGAATGTTTTGATAATTACAATACTTTTTCTATACTACATAAGCGAGAAAGAAATAAAAATCCATACAAACCGGAATGACGCGCAGTCATTGAGTCCCAGTAAATAAGTAAATAATATTTTCAAAAAATTGCTAAAATAAAATAATTAATCAAACAAATAATTAACACGTTGATTTTGTTATAAATGTAATTGGAATGTGAAACTACATTAGTTTATTAAAAGAAGAGCTTCATAATGAATATTGTCTAGGACTACGAAATGCCTAGATTCTCACTGAATATGTAGTCAGTAAGAAAAAGAAAAAAAAGAAAGAAAAGAGAAGAGAAGAAAAACACTAGCAAACTTCGAGTGAAAGAAGCAAAAAACAATTTGCCACTTTTCAAGGCAGATATGATGGAATTGCATTAGTGTTAATTCTTAATTCAAAGGTAGAAAACATTGGCTCTAATCTTCTCAGAAAAAAAACCCATAAATACTGTAACATTAAAAAAAATTTCGGGGAATGCTGCAACTCTGCAGCTTACTAGCATGGGCAAGCTACGACAGTTTTGGTCTGGCATAAACATTTCAAGAATGCGATGGTAACTCAAGTGCCTTGGTGGTTATCTAATATCTAAACATGATTCAAATTTAGATTACTATTCTAAAATAGCTCTAATATACAATATACTATCATAGTATATATAATACAATATATATACTTTGCTAAAATATATACAATACATTATATATAATAATATAAAATATAATTCACAAATAGCTACAATAATATAATTTCAAAATGGTGCGCTTATCAGGTTGAACTAAACCGATAATATTTGGATCTTTCTTTCTTCAAACGAAATTTTATACATTTCGAGTAAAAAAAAAAAAAAAAAAAAAAAAAAAAAACCGAATCGAATTCGATTGCGAATGGCGTTTCATTTCAGTCCTGCATCATAATCTCCTAATCCGATGTGTGAAAAAATACTAATTTATGTTCCAGAAAGTATTAAATTTTGGTCCTAAAATAGTTTTCTTTATAAACCATCCACCCTCTCTCTCCTTTTAAAAATTCAATTACTATTTTTAAATGCTGGGTAAACAGAATCTTCCGCCAAACTATATGGACTAAATAAGACCCGATTTCAAACATTGCCTTCGGAAAAAGCAATTCCAACTCATTCATATGTTTTGAATGAAAATAAGTAAGTTTTTATTTTGTTTCAGTTTGCTTCAGTTTCAAAAGAATACCTTTTACGATGTGCAGCGAAATGAAAAGAATTTTCCTTTTTATTCGCTAATCGGCTTATTCACGCATGCGTAAAATTTTGGTGAAAGTTTTCTCTTTTTAGATGATTGTAAGAAATTTTCCTATTTTTTGTTTATTTTGACTTACAATGAGATATGTTTGTTTTTTTCATTTATTAAGAAATAAACAAAATTAATTCCGCACAAATCTTTAAGAATATAACAATAATTATGAATCGAATACATATATATTCCGCTGTTCAAGAAACTGAATTCGATAAGAACTCCATGCTTATCGAAAAGTGGTAGCCTCTTATATCCCAATTATCTCTGTAATTAAAATAAGAGCGACTTTCGAGAGTCGACTGAAGCGGTTTGCAACGATCAATTGGATCACTCAGTGTATACATAGAATTAATATTTAATTAGAGGCTAATAATTAATTAACGGCTTATTTAATTTTTGATTCGTTAAAGGCACTGTTTGTTGTTACTAAAAATTATTCTGTATGGTTAATTATGCTTGTAAAATGGCGAAATCGATCCAGTTGTTAATGTGGAGCGCTCTATCTATTTTATTTTGCCATATCTCTTTAAAATGGAAGGTGGCAACTCGCAGATAACCATAAGATCATAAACATTAATATAAAATAAAAATTGGCAAAATCGGTACAATTATTGGAGCTGCCAGTCTCTATAAAGAATGCTCAAAAGAGAGTGTTTTTAAGATTTCTCTCGAAACTGAAGAGGCGGCTACTGACCACTGTCAGGTAATCATTGATTCATACTGACGGTGATGAACTTTCAAATGAAATAAAAATTCATAAAAAGACATAAGTAATTAGTGAAATCTGTCGAGTGGTTGAGGTTGGAGGAATTATTTTTTTCTGTTAGCCAATTCTTCAATATATGGTATTTGACAAGAATAGGATCGAATGAACTCGATTTTAAACTTGTGCCATGAAATAAAACGAATAATTGTTTTCATAAAGGAAAGAAAAGAATGAATACTGAATATCTACTGCAGTTATTTCCCTTTTGTTCTTCTATTTTTCAAATATTTGTCGACTTTTCATAAGAAGTTTTGGATGATTTATGCAGCTTAATATGGAAAGTGTGGTTTAATCACTTCTTTAATCATACTTTAGCTATTACTTTCGTAAAAGTCAAAAATGCACTTCAAGATGCTAAATTTATGTTGAATCTTAGTCTAAAATCGTTTAATGACAAAAGGATAAATTAATAGAAAAATAAGACATTCGTAAATCCTTAACAGAACTGCAGAGCTAGCAACTCATCGTTTTATTGGAGGGAAAATCATAAATTGTCTTTCTTATAATTTCTTTCTTGCTTTCTTTTATTTGTATTTGCATGCTCTCCTAAACAAATTATTTGGGCTTAATATTTTTGTCATTTCACTTTAATAGTCTATTTAAGAAAATATTTCTCCCTTATTAAATGTTGTTAGTTTTCTCATTATTTCCCTTGAAATAAACAAATTATTCAAACATAAAACAATTGCTTATGAAAGAAAAAAAAATTGCAAAACTTGTATTTGTAGAGAATTGAACCTGGGACCTTTTGGTTCGCAGTCCAGTAACATGACCAGGATACGAAAGCATATGCTCGAGTAGCGTAGTTGTTAACTTGCTTATATGCTATTCACTACATATTCTTAGATCAATTCAATTTTAACTGGGTGCTGAGCAAGGCGCAGAGTATGTTAAAGGCGCAGAGTATGTTATGTACCAGAAAATCAAATATGTATTTTGACTGCTTTCTTCGACCGGTTGAAGTCATAAGATTACATATTAAATTTTATTTAAATCATTGCGTCTCTGAGTTACCGCGTTTACGTACTTGTGAAAGTACCGTCTGCTAGATAATCGACTCCTTGACGAATTTAGTTCCAAATTTGACTTTGGAACTACATTTTAGATGTTTAATCCATGCTTCATATTTCATTTTCTACCTCTTTATGTTTTTAAATCATCATATTCACTAGTACTCGGACATCTGGACAGAAAGACTTCCACTGGATGGATTTCGTTCATTGGCAGAATTCTATAAATATGGTATAAAGACCACACACCTGATTTCATTCGCCTAGCTCAAATCGTTTCTGAATCATCGTGTTGACTTGCAGACAAACATAATTCCAACTAGCGGGAGTTATCGCCCTAAACTTTCTTAAAACAATAAACGTCTTATTTTCCACTTCCGTCACAAAAAATTTGAACCTTGGAAAAGACCGTGAATAACTTGCAAGGCATTGGTGAACAATGGTTACGAAATATAGATCTTTAGAAAGAATCTAGCATTTTTATTGAATCTATGGCGAGAATATGCATTTTGGACGTATTTCTGCCGGCCGATGGATACCAAAATTTGACACGAAATTACAGCTGTAGTCACAAGATAGCATACACCATTTCATCGATTTAAATCATTGCATGATTTATGAATTATTGCCTTTAAGCGCACGCGAAGATAGAGACCATCGAATGGTCAACTATTCGATAGGTTTGGTTCAAAATTTGATCAGAATCTATATTTCAAATTCTAAATCTGTGTACCAACTTTTATCTACCTAGCTCTTGGACTTTTGCAGGTATCTAATTCATTTGTATTCGAACAGCAAGTTATGCAGACTTCTTGTGAATGGATTTTTCAAATTTACAAATCAATAGAAATCTATAAATTTGACAGCAATTCCATACATCAAATTTGAGTCATCTAACTCAAAGTGTTTTTGAGCTATTGTGTTCGCAGACAGACAGACTGACATAAAGCCATTAACGTGTTTACGAACTCAGAGAGGTCTGAAAGAGGAGACTCATAAATATCTTGAGAATTTTGAAATTTTTGAGGAATATAATACTTTCTCTATACTTGATATACGAGAAATTCATTTGTTTGTATTCAGGGAATCTAAAACCATTGAGAGTCCTCGAAATATATAGGTCAAATTGTTTACCCTTTCCACTGCTATCTATCTGTATAGTTCGTATATTAAAAATTAAAAACCGAATTATTTATAAAATTTCAGTACTGAGACTACAATGCCGATTTTATCTTCGTGTGGACTTGTGATCCACATTTATAATGAAACTTTAATGAAGTTGCTAATTTCCTCTTCCGCTTTGGGGAGTTAGTTGAAATAAGAATTGTCGGATGATGTTAATTTGAGACGCCATTACTGGACTGTAGAAGTAGGGCAACTTCCTTTTAGTGTTGTGTTTGAATTTTTACTTTTTGTTTTTCTCGCAAATGAAGTTTTTGTTGAGAAACTATTGTAATCTTTAAGAAATTCGAGCTTAAAATTTTGGTGAATTTCAATTTTTCAAATATTTCTGAGATGTAAAAAGACATTTAGGGAATTATGTCTTTTTTTAACATTTAGGGAATATATATACGAACATTTAACATTTAGGGAATATATATACGAATAGCAACAACAAAAAGGTGCAATCAGCAGCTGGGGTGAACTTAAGGTGTGATTTTTAAGTCAGATTTGTGAATCATATTTTTAACAGAATTTGTTAGAGAAGTGAATTTAATTTTTTAATATCTAGGATATTTTTTTCATTTTATTTAGCGAGGCCATAACGCCATTAAACCACAATAAATTGAACACTCATTTTGTTAAGAGTAAGCAAAAAGGAAGAAAAAAAAAGTCCCACCTCTATATATTTAAAACAATTAAGAAAACCAAAGAACCATCCCTATAGCCACAACCATTGATCTGATTTCGTCACCGTTTTAGGTGAATTCCTATAAGAAGACTACCTATTGCAATAGTTCTCATGATTTTGCCTATGTTGTGAACTGGTAGATAACTAGAGTAATTTTGTTAGGACTTTAACTGGCTTAGAATATGTTAGAAATGTGAAAATCTCGGATGAGTTCGTAAACGGCCCATCTAGCTCAAAGGGGGTGGAAATAATGGTGGAAGAGGTGAAATTTTCATTTCGTTATAACTTTCTTAATATTGAAGACAGAAAAATAAATCCAACTTGCCAAATTAGAGCCTCATTCAGATGAACAACTTTTGTATTTAAGGTTTTTCGATAACTGCAATATATTAGGAGTTAGATGCTCTATGTTCATGCTCTAATTTTGACTCTTTCTAAAATTAACAATTTATGTTAACAGATAATAACTTGAATGAAAAGGAATCTACCTTTGCCTTCCAGCTTGCCGAGAAGAACTTTTTTTCGTTTCTTTTCTATGAAAGATTATCCTCCCCCTCCCAGATATGTTATCAGGGATTACTTATTCCTTTCGACACCAGTTTCAAGATGAATCTCAAAAATACTACCAAACAGTGTCTTCTCTATGGAAAAAAAATAAAACCTAGCATCTCTCCCAGCATCAACATCTGGACCGATTTCACCATTTAATTCCACCATTTTCCAATCATATTAACCAATCACAATGCTCTACGCTTATTTTGTAAGTGTAATTTAAAATATCATGTGCCTTTCGTTATGGTAAGAAGTATTTCATAAAAGATGGTTGGCATTTTAATAATAAAATATAATACAATTATACCTTATAACAATTCTTCCTTTTTATTGTGATAAGATGTAATTCATAAAAGTTTGTTTGTATTACCAAATTAATGCAATTAATATGGTAGACGATTAAATTCGGCAAAATCAACTAATATTTATAAAAATACAAAAAACATTTTTCATATTTCCATTCACAGTGGATAAACATGTTTTATAAAGTTTTTATGAAAATTATTTATCTTCTCGTTGCCACTCCTATATAAAGAATATATATATTTAATTTTTTCCTGTGATTAATTTTTTTCATGAAATTGTGTTTAAATACAATCTCATGGGAATATATTAATTCTTAACTTAGATATCAATATAATTAGATTAATATTATTGTTTTGAAGACATATAAGAACTCTTTTTGAAATTACGATTTTCATGCAGTATCAGTGGACAGACTAGACGACTCCTAAGGAGTTAAGATTCCCCTCCGCACCATCAGGTGATCTAAAACCAGCAACTTCTCTACCACCGCCAAGCTTCAAAACGAAGATTTTATAATCTAATTATTACTGTTAGCTCTTCTATTGTTCAAAGAAATATATCGCAAAAGACCATCTGTAATATTTCTGAAAGATTTCTGATGCGCCATAAACAATGAAAATAAAAGTTTCATTATACAAAGTAATGCAGTTTTTTTTAAGGGGCATTTTTTTTTCTTCTATTTTTTAGAAATAGTAAGTCAACGTCTGAGTATTGAAAAGAACTCTCTTGTCTGTTTTCTGAAATATCCTAAGAATAAATTTTATTTTCAATATTCTATTACGAAATTTCCATAGTATTTCACTTGTAAAATATAACGGATTGATGCATTTTTGTTGGCAAGTAACATGTTTTGTATATTTATTAATGACTTCATAAAAGTTACAAAAGAAAACTTTTCAGAAAAAAAATTGATGGAGATACTAATCTTTAATCCGAAATATTATGATGTAATATTGTTTTATATTTGATTCCTCTATATTTATATTACATTTAAAAATTTATTTTTATTATGTAGTAATAACATGTATAAAAAAATTGTATTTATAACAGCACAACGACATTTGTGAGTAAACGGATTAATCGAAACAAAGAAAAGTATTATTGTAAAGTAAAATTAGAACTATTTTTTAAAAATTTGTTAAATTTAGTGAAAAATTATGCTGAAAATAAAAACTGAAAAATTAATATCACTTTTTTTTTAATTTTTAAGTGATGTCAAATAATTTCGATAACTATTCTAAAATGGCTCTAATATACAATATACTAAATACAAAATTTAAAAATATTGTTGATGCAGTATCATATTGTGATATAACGGCTGTTTTCTGATTAGACGGTATAGTCAGTTGCCTAGGACCCAAAGCGGGGTGGTTAAAAACTGCGTTTTACTAATTGCCAACAAAAAATTTATGAATTATAAAATATTAGGAACAACTATACTTTAGTAAGTATAATTAATCCGATTCTAAAATACTTAATTACCAAAATAATTAGCACTGAAAGAAATTTAAATACCAAGCCACGGTTTCTATGACACTGTGCGTAAACGCAGTTGCTAAGCAATCTAGATAAATAAAAACAAATAATTTTCCTCAAGTAAAAGTTGACATTGTTTAAAATAAAATAAAATTGACTAACTTAAAAGTTAAATAAAATTAAATAAAATATAAGTCAAATGCAATTTATTAACTTAAAATAAATCAGTAAAATGCATTAAAATGTGGAACAAAATTGGTCCATTTATTTAAATGAGCGGTCTTATAAACAGCATTGCCTAGGGCCACAAAAATATCTAAATTCTCCATTCCGAAATTATTGAGGAAAAGCAATGATATTTCGCTTAAATTTTAATTATAACTTAAATTTTCAAAATTCCTTTTTAAATGAATACTTATTATTCATTAAGAAACTATGAGCGGAATGTATTGTATTTAACGATGTGTTCTGTCGAATATTTCAAAGAAACGTGCATCATTTGCTCTTTATAGATTTAAATGTTATAATGTTTTTAAAAAGCCACTGAATTCTTCAATTTTTCTCAAGTGCAAATTTCTAATAGCACAAAAGATTATTTAATAAATCTCACCAAATTTAAGTAGTTTCAGCAAAGAGGAGGTGAAATGAATCAATTTCTTTTTGAAGATTTAAGAAGTGAGAATATTAAAGCGATCATTAGCTCTAAAATGGTTTTGACGTCATTAGCACGTCATTAAGATACTTTAAATATCATTAAGACGTTTTTTTAGGTATTGGCAATTAGCTCCACTCATCAGGAACTTCGTCATTCACTAGTTAGACTTCAGACAGTGCACATTATGAGGTCTTCATCTTAGTATAAATAAACTCATTGTGGCCATATGTGTACTATATATGTTCCATATACCTTCCTACATAACAGTGCCGAATTCAAATACATTTTGCACGCTTAATTATATAAGACATGAGAAAGTACGTTGTCAATTTTTAATGCGCACAAATTATCCAACATTTTGACTTTCTTTTATTTTAAACGATTCTACCACTATTTTTAATTTTTATTTATTTTAATGCGTCTTTTGACAATCATTTAAGGCCACCTCACTCGTTCCCATGAGCAATCCTAAATCGCTTTTTCCCAGGTTTCACAAATCTTGTTCCACAGTTATTCTCTTCTGAGAAGAAGTGCGCTTACACTGGTACTCAACAAACTATCTAAATTCAGTCGTTTAAAGTCGTGCTTTAATAAAGCTTAAAACAAGACGAAAGTCAATTGCTGAGAATAGCTATCGGTTGTTTTTAAAAGTCTCTTGATTCAGTTGATATTTTCATATAAGCAGACGATAAATGTTTTACATAAATAGTATTTTATAAGTTATTTTTTCCCCCAAAGTAGTTTTTACGTTAAAAATATTTCACATGAAAGATCTGAACTCTGAATAAAGCTGGATATATCAACTGGGTTTTAATAACTGATAAATTTAGTTTCACAATTTTTAACTTAATCAACATGTTAATAATTTAGTTTATGTTAATTTTTTGTTTAATTTTTAGTAAAATAAGAATGTTTTTTATTTATTTTTGATAGTATGGGAAAATGACTAAGTAATGAAATCCTCAAAGCATTGATCATCGTTATTAATCAATGACTACAAATAAAAATATTTAATTATTAATATTATGTTTGAAAGAAATTGAAAATTTCCAACAATTACTACATAAAAAATTATTATTCAACAGAAATTATAGCGATGCATATAACATAATGAGATAAATGAATAATTAACATGCCAGTATATTAAAAAAATAGGAAATTTCATTTTTACTTATTCAATAATGGTTCAATTCAATAATAATTCAATCAAAACACATATTGTAATCTTAATATTTTATAATTTATAGAATTTGTAATTGCTGCGAATTTTTTTGGCAGTTAACTAATAGCATTTTTTTTTTATCGACTTATCAACATCCCCTCTTTCTTAGCCCAGAGGCCCGAAGTAGTTGCTGAATCGGAAATCAATGTCATTCAAACGAAGAAATCTATCTGATGCAAAGTTTATGCTAAAATTTTTGTCTTTTGAATAATTTTTGCAACATGTTGTTTGCAAGCTAATCATATTAGACTTAGCAACTGATTAATACAATGAAAGCAAGATTTCAATTTAACTCAGGCAGACAAATCTAAAAGAGACAGAAGAGAAATTCAAAATATTTCGCAGCTGAAAAATTGTTTGTGTTTCAGTTTTCGTATGTTATGAAATTTTAATCAGTTGTTACTTAAGTGTTCATGTAAATTAGTTCTATGAAAATGATAAGCAGGCACTGGATAGAAAAAAAAAACCCTTTTATTTACAGATCAATTTCTGAATATTTTTCTGGTCCTGTTATACTTCGATAACTGAAAAAGAAATAAATTGCTATATTGACAAAATGCCATTGGCACTGATATAGAATTACAACGGAGAAGAAAGTAACAGATGTACTGTTATTGATAAACAAACAAACAAAAAAGAATAAAAGTAATTTTTCAAAAAAAAAATATTTATTTTGTAAAGTATACCATTTATATAATCTTGTGAATAAAGATATGTTTATTTCAGAACTTATCTAGAATTTTAACAGTGATTAACTATCTTTATCTCAATAAAATAAAGTGGGCTGTGGGTTTTTTTAAACAGTTTATTGTGAAACTCAACAAGATATCAAATTATAATTTGATTAATACTAATTAAATTGTGAAAGCATTATAAAATTTCAATATTAGATCACAACCTCGCTTAATAGGAGATAAATGTGAACAATAATAAATAAGAGGATTCCGTCTCCAGCTTAGCAGAGGAACATCTATCTATCTCTTAGTCCAACTCACATGAGAACCCAATCTGAACTGAGTTGTTTCTTCTTTCATCACCCCAAGGGGCTGTCTCAGCAAGTTAAAAATTAACATTTAATAGCTTAAAAATTAACATTTAATATTTACTAGTTAAATTTATTACATACCTAAAGTTACACCAAATGTTTTGAATAACAATTAAAAAAAGAATTAGCAATAAAGTTTTATTAATTAAGTTTGAGACATATTACATTATTTCATTCGTTGATTACTGATCTTGACGTAAAGAATTGCCCTGTTGGAATTTTCTTTATCAGATGATTAGCAAGAGTTAGATGTGAATTTCCGTCACACTCATAGAATTTCGCTCCACTGTTATGTGTATATACATATATATGTTTGTGATGACACATGAAATATTATAGTTATACCAAAACCAGCTAAAACTGGCATATCCAATTCAATCATGCACTTAAATATCCATTGATGCGCTTAATTACTTCTGTTTTTCCATTTAAGAAGTAATTTAGATTCTTTTAATTAAAAAAATTAATTATTTCATCACAGTACCTAAGCCCTTCTTGACTTATCTCTCTAGTTTCGGCTTATCTTCACACGATCAGTGAATTTGCTGAAACAAAGATGATCTAGAAAAAAAGGTTTGCACTTCTCCAAGCCCGGTGTTCTAAATCTATCACATTGCGAAGGTACTGTAAAAAGCAAAAGATCGAAGAACGAGGATTCTACGTTAACGAAGGACGACCTTATGAGGATTCTACAGCAGCGATTGCATCCATTAGTCTTTAAAATATTCATTGTGGACTTGTTTAAGTATACTTTGAGTGTTAACATTTGTTTTTTGTTTTCTCATCTACCTATGATTCATCTTTAAGTCGAGAGGATATTATTAAAAATAAGCCGGGAGATAATAATTAAGTCTTTGGACGGTCATAAACAAAAACTTTGAGCATTTTCAATAACTTTTAAAATTCTGCATTCGAACGAATTTATGTGGCTTTTGAAATTTTGATGTGTGATATTGACTTTTTGTGCAATTATGTAACTTTTGTGCAATTATGTTATTAATAGCAATATAACTTTTTGGAACAACTTATATTGCTATTAATTTTATACAGCATTTTGAAAGGAATCAATAAACTGCGGAAATCAAGGGCTGTAATTACACAAATACCATATTAGCAATATTGAAGATCCCATCTTTGTATTGTAAACTATGTCCATGTAACATTTCCATGGCAAAGCACTGCTTTGGAGAACATGAAGTTTCGAATATGAGCCTTGCCTTGGTCACCAATTTAAGAGTGATTTAAATCAGTCTTTCACTGGATTTCATCTCACTAATGTGGTATGGAAATCTGAAAAAAAAAAGACACATTAGATGTAGTACCAGTTTTTCATTCAAATATAATCACTACAAAACTAAAATATTCAGAGGCTTGTGTCATTAATAGCTATTTAAATTAAATTTAAAAAAATAAAATAAAATAAAATAAATTAAAATCGTTATTTTAGCAAAGAAACTCAATCATCTATAATATCTCAATCTGCTGTTTTTTCAATATATAAATTTAATCTCTATATTTTTGAAGAAAACTGCACTGGATTTCAACCAAGTTTGATTTGCTTCTATTGTGTAGTACTTGCATTTTTTTAAACAAGTTATTTAGTTTTAAATAGAAATTTTTTTATCATTATCACATTCTCCGACAAAAAAAAATATCAAGAAATTTATTTTTTATTGATAGAATATTCCGATTCAAAAGATGGTCTTTTCAGATGCCTTAAAAATACTATGAAAAGTTTTCCTTATATTTTAGATATGCCTGAAACCAAAAACTCAAAGCGCAAAGCATAGAAAACGAGTTCTAGTCATGAATAGATTAATTTTATATAGACAATTTTTTTTTATCATTATCTCATTCTCCGACAAAAAAAGAATTGCAAGATTTTTTTAATTGATAGAGTATTCCGATTCAAAACATGATCGTTTCAGATGGCTTAAAAAATACTATCAAAAGTTTTTCTTCTATTTTAGATCTACCTGAAACCAAAAACTCAAAGCGCACGAGATAGAAAACGAGTTTTAGTCATTTAAGAATAGATTAATTTTATATAGAAATTTTTTATCACTATTCCATTCTCCATCAAAAAAAAGCAAGAAATTTTTGAAATTGATAGGATATTCAGATTCTAGGGTTGGTCTTTTCAGATTTCCTTTAAAAAAATTATTATGAAAAGTTTTACTTTTATTTTAGAAGGACCTCAAATCAAAAAGTCAAAGCGCAGGGCATAGAAAACGAATTCCAGTAATGTAAGAAGAATACGAGAAATCGTTTGTGGACAAATGTTCGCCATAAATACCTTACTGAACTTCTGAAAGAATCGCCAAGAAATCTAGAATTCATAGGAATTTATTATTAATGTCCAGTTGCTATTCAAACTTCAAACAAATGCCTTTATAAAAGGAAATAAACACTCAGCTGCCGTAGTTGTGTGTTGAGGAATAAACAACTAAATGAAAAAAGTCAGACGTTTACTCATATATCTTATGCAGCACAAAGAAAAAGCTAGTCGAGTGTAATAAAAGATTCCATAAACGAAGTAAGGAAAAAATATCGGAATGAAAATAAATAATATCTTCTAAAAAGAACGAATCACAATCGAATCGTCTGTAAATGTAGAAGTACATTCTCGGCTACCTTTCCCGCTTTCACAGGAGACTTTTTTGTGTTCGAAAATGAATCTACTTGCTGCCGTAGCATTCTTTTTGAATGGGGAATTTTTTTTTTTTCAAAGTCACTTCCGTTCTTGTTTTCAGAAGAAACTAATAAAATTAGGTTAGAGAGTTGATGCGAATCAATTCGTCTTTTTTTGTTCTGTTCAGAACGAAATAACAGATATTTATTTATTAATGTATGACAGCGTTTCCCTTTCGATTATTTATCATCATTCTGTCATGTCATTAAAATAAATTATATATATGCACAGCAGCATTTTCTTTCTAGGTTTTCAGAAATACGTGAAATAGTCAGAGAAAAGGCTTTTACAAATAAAGGATTCTTTATTCATTTTATTTTCGTGCATATTTACTTTGGTGTTACATCCTAACTTGGTAATAGAGAAATAGAGTATTGGCTAATCGATGCAAATAAAGAAAATGTTCACACGTCACAGAATTTTCTAACATAAATTTCTTTTTGATTATTCGAAGAATAGAAATAAGATAAAGTACTCAATTGAATTTATTGTAACTATCAGCAATTGGTGACCAGCTGGTTAGATGGGATTAATAATTGTTAAAATTTTCAATTAAATATTATTAGAAACTTGGTCTTTTAATAACATTTTCAGCAAAATATTTTTAAGCTAGAAATTTTGAGCCATTTCTTTTAGTCAAACCCATGCTATTTAGAAGCCTTACTCCGTTTTTGTTCATTGTATTATGCATCTCCAGTAAAAATTGTCAACTCCAGTAAAAATTAAACTGTGTTTGAAGCAGAAGTGATTAAAAAATTAATTTAAATTTAATTTTAAAAAAAATTTGAGACTAAACCTGTTTTTATAAAATTATGAAATTGATAGATAGAAATAGAAAACTGAATCGTTCAGTATTGAAATTTTATGTGCACTACAGAATATTTTTTAAATAATTTATGCAATATGTCAAAAATTTGTTTGATAAAAATTTCTCTGATTCATCATAAAATTCAGTTTTTAGTTTTACTACTAAAAGGAATTAAATGATGCAAATCATAAAAATTTATTTTGTTTCAGTCAATAAATGTACTTTTGAAAAAAATTATGAAATCTAAATTGTATGCAATCATTTGGTCCGTAGGAATCATATTCAGTGAAATATTCTTGACATGCCAACTCTTAAATAAAAAAAGAACGTTTTTGTACTCTACAACCAAATATGACCGAGTTACGAAGTTTTGACTATCACTACTTTAGGTCAATCAATAATTGCATAATTTTAGGTTAATCAACTTTGAGGAAATTCTGGGCACTGATTGGCTTATCTTCTTTGAGACGGTCAATGGAATAGTTTAATATTGTCACTTTTTTATAAAATAGTAATATTCAAATATTCATAAGTCACTCCGCTTTAGTCGCAATAGTGTGGACCTTTCTTTCTATATAAAATGTTAATGTCTCAAGAAATTTTCTATAATCTATGAAATTTTCTATAATCTATTCAAGAATCTATAAAAAGATACAAAATTCATAATTCCTCAGAACATTCATTGATTGAAACTGCATAAAATAGTACTCGTTTCTCCATTTAAACCATTTTTCCTACTCGGTGTATATATACTTATAATAATTGTTTAGACATTAGAAGTTGGAATTTGATTAGAATGGGTCCTATAAATATAAATTAATCATGTTTCCCTTAAATATTATAGAATTATGAATCAATATAGAACTTTAAAATTTTACTGTCACCATTTTCTTGCTCTTTCTTTCAAGAGGAAATTTCATGTTTATTTCATTTTTTACAGACACGTGCTGAAAATTACATTTTTTAAAGATTTAGTTCGCAGCAAGAATTAACTTAATTTTTTAATTTGAGCTTCTGTCAACGTGATAGCAACACATTAATTAAAGCTAATTTTTCCAGTACCCGGGTAATCTTAGCCAGCTCTCTATCCAGTATAGCCACGCATGCGCAGAAATTGTACAAGAGCAAGTATTTGTCCCGTCAAGACAAGAACTTGCTATTGTCCTCTCTTTCAGCACATGCGCAATCTAATTTCCGCGTGTGCGTGACTTACAGGAATCGTATATCTGGCTGAGTGTAAACCAACCATATATACGAGTAGGTTAAATTTTAGTTTTTGTTTTATGTTAAATAAATTGTTGGAAAGTACACTGAAACTATTTTTTCAAATAAAAAAAAATCTTAATTTAATTTAATTTTTTAATTTTTTTTAAATTAAGCGAATTTAAAATAGAAGTTTAATCGATATGTTAAAAAATAGTACCATTAAAAAGATAGCTTTTTAAATGTTAAGAAGATGTAAAAATCATTTTTATATTGCAATATTTTCGGATAATATTGCAAAAATAATTGCTTAATTTATGATTAATTAAAATTTCAAAAACATCCTTCCAAGGTACATATTCTCGCCCTCCAAAGTATATCTGGGTTAAATTTGGCAGTTTTAGATCAAACAATCTTGCCTGTAGATCGCCAACATACATAATCATTTATCTTTATTAGAAGTACTGACTGACTTTAGATGTTTTGTTGAGTGCCAGTGTAAAATACTTCTACTCAGTATGGATGTGACTGTGGTACCTGGATTAGAAACCCTGAGAATTTTTAGCTAAAAAGCATATTAAGTGCGTATTAGAAGTAGAGATAAAGTTGGGCAATCAATCAATAATCAATTCAAGTAACGTCACGATCATATAGCAACCGGAAACGGCGCAAAGAAAATCGAAATTTAATCAGTCTGCTCATTTCACGTGCATCACATGCTTTTACGACTCCATTATTTTGCACTTTTTATTAACTTCTTCAGATTTTAACTTAGTAATAGTAATCTGATAGTATTACCATAAAAATTCATGTGTAGAACTATTATAATAGTTATAAATATCTTAAAGATTCTGTAAAAATTTTCTCCCCTTTACGGCGCAGTCACTAAGTTAAGATAATCTGGTATTGATCTAGGAATCATGGTACTGGAAACCATAAAACTCAGTTCAGTAAACTTAGCGAGACATTTAAATTCTCTTAAAACAGTTTTTAAAATCCGGATTTAGAAGCAAAGCCGATTCCGATCAACTTCGCCTGCATCGTACGCTACTTCAGCTAGAAGAGTTATCAGCAAACCGCACCTGTTATAATTTTTTTTATCTAAATGTTTTGCTGATGCAGAGGGATTGGGTCCCCTCTTTACTCAGTAACTTCCGTCTTTAAGCTCTGGGTAACTGGATTAGTATCACGACAAGATATAAAAAAAAAGGGGAGGGGGGAAGTCTCGCAATTCCTGAGGATTCTTTCTTTCATTGGAGAGCCTTTCAAAGCTGTTCGTCTGCAATTAACAAAAAGAACACGAAGGCCGTTTGGCAAAAGAATCCTTTTGTATTCTATTTTTCTATTATTTCTTATATTCGTAAACTTTGAAGAAAGAAATAAAAGATCCGAAATATTGAAGGTAGAACTCAAGGATTGCAGACTAATGCTTTACAAAATATATATCTATTTTTATTTCAATTTTCTGCTTCTGCGATCTTTGAAAATTTATAAGTAAACAGAAAAGATAAATGTTATCATGAAGGACATATTTGTTGCAAATAATTAAAAGAAAGGTTAAAAAATAAATTGATGTATTATTGTGTATTAATGACATAGAATATGATGACTATTCTTTCATTCGCAACCAGTCATTCGCAAGTGATGCATTTCCTCTAAAATACAAAGGTGTGGAATATTGTGTAATACTGCTCCATCTATGTCATCCCAATAATCGAATTGATATTATGCCATATTGATCCAAAAATAATCTAAATGTCCATCGTGTTGGACATATCGATTATTTTCGCATCGTGGAGGCGAACTATTCGTTTAAAATCAACGACTAATTAAAAAAAAAATGTGAATAGGTAATGAACCCTATGACCTACGAATTTACTGAATTTCTTAATTCAATGGCATATCCTATTAGGTAGATCCCTATAGGAAATGGTAGGGGGTGGAAATTTTCTTTCCCTATAACTTTCTTAATATTGAAGATAGAAAAATAAATCCATTGCCAAATTAATGCCTCATAAAGACGAACTTTTATATTTAAAAGTTTTCGATAACTGCAATATTTTGGAAGTTAGGGAGCTGAAAAGTGATTTTCAAGCCCTAATATTGACTGTTTCAAATCTCAACAATTTATGCTACCTGAATTAATTTAGATGTAAAGGAATCTATCTTTGCCTTCCAACTAGCCAAGAGGATTTTTTTTGTGTGTGACATTTACTGTTATCTCAATCCCTATATTATTATTTTTATTTTTGAGGGTGTTTTTTTACTTAATACTTTCAGTTAGTTGCAGATTTAAATATTAAAATTTTGGTAATTCGATGAATATATCAGACATGTTATTGTATGCGAAGAGGTAAAATCCAGTGTATAGTATTTTCGCTACTTAAAATAATAATAATAATCGAAAATAGTTCACATGTGAAAAGGCTCATTTATTGCTTTCTCAGTTTCTTAAAATGTATTGATAATGATATTCTTTTTTGTGGTGATTCGACTTATTATTAAGAATTTTTTTACTTTTATCTGGCAGATTCAATAAAGAGAAACTAATATATCTGCCCTTTTTTTAAAATTTATATGTAAATATAGTGTCTCTGTCAGTAAAAAGGAATTTCTAGACAGCTAATACAAAATAAAAATTATACATAAGCTGCAATCACTTTTTTCATTTAATTGAAATAAAAAATAAAAGTGTCGATGTCTGGTAAATAAATCCATCACAATTAAAGTATCAATTAAAAGGAACGACATTTCGTGTTGAACCAGGAAACTGATAAACATTTTTTTTTCTCGTTATTGAAGGAAAAATTATTATTCGTTTGTTCGTTTATTTGTTCTCTTTTTCATCAAACGACTTTTAATCAATAATATGCTTTTGCTAAACATTATACAACATCTTGGTATATTTTAAAATTCTGACACCAGTTATTTCATTCCCGCTGTTTTCTTTTCTATCACCAAAGTTTTGAAGAAACACTTTTTTTCTATCTGAGTCTTCACAAAAAAATAATTATTGCAGAATATTCAATGGAAGTGAGGCAAACAATTTTTCAATGTTTTCTAGAACTTTAATGATTAATAAACTGTTTAAAATTAAGTCATTCTAATGCCCACAGTGGTGGTTTTAAATATTCTGTTACACAAGGCTTTGCTATATCATTGTCACTTTGAATATTATTATTCTTGCTAAATAAAGTTAATATAAAATATTTAAAATCCCAGCATGCTGTTTAAAGTAAAAAAGATGAAACAAAAAATATTATTTATAAAAGAAATTAACTTTTTTCCGCAAATTTCTTATTAAATGCGAAAAAAATATCACTCTTTTTATTGACTATCCTATAATTACGATTAGGATTGCTGTAGCACTGATAATAAATTAATGAATTGAAGTTTATTTTAATATAATACCTTAAAGAAAATTAACAACAAAAGTATTTTAATAAAAATAAAAATTACGAGACCGCTTGTTTTAAAAAAAATGAATATTTCATTGTCAAAAATCATGCTTCGAGCTTTGGAAATATCATTTTAATAAAATAATTCTAAAAATAGCATTTTACGAAAAAAGAAGTTACCGAACCTGGAATAACATCTCAAACACGTCTTGTTTTGTCAGTAGGTGGTCTATGCCACGACCTATTACGAAGGTCGTGTCTATGTCACCGCATAATGGTGCCACAACAAACGCTTGCCCTTTAATTGATATTGTCGTTTGCTCCTCGGACTTCCGTGTCTCGTCATTATTACTAAAATGTATTATATGCATTTAATTTCAACTATAAACGTTTAATTATTCATGTTAATGAATTATGGATGTTTAAAATAAAAGTTAGTGAATATTACCGAAAATTATGGAACATTATTAAAATTCTTTTTTATGGAATTTTATTAATATATTTCGCTATTTAAAAATTTTATGAATTTATTATATCGAATTGGTTTTTTTAGATTTAGATATGTTTTTTTATCTATGTATACAAATTTATAAATATACATTGATAAGAGATACATAAAAATTTTATTTGCCTTTCGGGCATGGATCTTCATCTTGAGGCACCAAGCATTCTTGAACCGGCTACGTTCTCAAAGAATGGCGTTATTAATGATTGACGTAACTTTTCCATATTTTTGACTATTTACATTTTTGTACATATATGTCCGCATAATTATTTAAAATTATAAATATAATTATATTATCTTAAAAAAAGATTTTTAATTTCAAAATTAAAACAATTTGGTGTCTGGTCAATAGATGGCACCACAGTTTTTATTCAATTTTTAAGCGAACAAATAATAAATTTAATATACAAATCAATATTGCACCAAATTTGTAAAGCGGTAGAATTTTAAATCAAATCCATCAAAAGGCAGGCGAATTGTCTATCCTAGTGAACGTGAAAGTGACAAATCTAATTTTAGAGTGTCGTTCTTACTCAAAAAATAAATAAATAAAATCTCGGAAAGTATGCTACAGAAAAAGGGAAAAGAAATATTTGATATCTTTTGTTTTAACTTACAAAAATAAAAGCTCAGAAATTGCATTATGATTGAATTCTGAAGAGAATTTTGTAATAGTTTAAGTAAGAATGCTAGTTATATGTCGAATACCGAATATGCCGTGTAGACATTGAATAAGCTACGAAATATCTTTTTTTTTCACATTTTAAGCTTTATTATTTTTTTTTTTTCCTATTTATATTTTTAATCTTTCCAAATATCTCCTTTTTTTCGGTATTGTCTTTACAATATTTGCCTTTTTGATAAATGAAATTTTAAGAAATAATTATTCGATTCTTTAATTATCTTGAAAAACGAAGAATTCGGTCAATTTCAATTTCTAAAATTTAAACTAACATTGCCTGACAATTCCTATGTTTAACTTTTTAAATATACCTTCTTAAGGAAAATAGAATGAAGTGAGAGTTTAATGTATTTTCTTTTTCAGTGACAAAAAAAAAAAAAAAAATTAACGCTTGTGATCTGGAAGAGTTTAAAAGTTAGAGAAATATATTTGTTTTGATACTTCTTTTATAAGCCTGTTTAAGCACTCTCCTAATTTCTGATGATAAACACAGAGTCTCTGTCTGGTATACATGATCTTAGTAATGAAAGGGTTGCATATTCAGAGACGAACTACATAAAATGATGTCCAGGATAAATATCTTTGTATTACGCCATCCTCTATAAAAAAAGAATACTATACTGTTACAAATCTGTAATTTTGCTACCCGGCACGAATAGTGTTATCGTGAGAAAGACCGTTGTACGATCTGTCCTGTGCATGCTGAGCGGGTGCCGCGTCAATGACCTCAAAGCTTGGCGACTAACTTGGCAATCATTTGGCGAGTATGGCGACTAAATGGATCATACTGGAAAGTTACAGAAGTTTCACGATCCATCTAGTAGGAACCGAGATACACCCAGAGACGCCCTGATTGGTCTGGGAGATTCTAGCGAAGTCGAAGTCGAAGTCGTCGTGTGTAAGAAGTCTTGTGTATCGTCAGAAGTCGTGTGAGCGAGTAGTTGAAGTCGCCGACAAGTAACAGATTTTGGAGGATTAGACAGCAAGGAAGCTGCTGAACTAGCGATTAAATGCGTTACGTTATTATGATTGATCGACGGTATTTTGTTGTAGAAAATTTTTTGTAACAATACTGTATGAGAGTTGAAGTTAAACCTAAGTAATTATATATAAAACCTTTTTGGACTAATGTGGATCATCATCTGGTCAATATATCCTAATTATTCAAATAGATTAATGCAACTATTTTAAAAAACTAAGTAATACAGTATTATAAAGGCAAATTTTAGCAAAAATATCGTTAAATCGGGTAAAGGCAATTTGAAATATTTTAAAGTATAATTACTGGCAAATCGAAATGTATATTATATTTGATTGCTTCAGAGAGGGCCTCAAAAAAACATCAGAGTCAGATTTCCTCAGTAAACCTATTCCGAACCTGACCAACACAATGCATACTGATTAATACTGATTATATATATATATATATATATATATATATATATATATATATATATATATATATATATATATATATATATATATTTAAATGCATTACATTTTTCACACAAATATCTGTTCAAGTATTTAATTTAAATCTTTTTTAGCGGTTTAAGCTATTAATATATCAAATATTTTTTGAACGAGGGCTAGGAAAATTTTATTAAAATCTTTTGGAAAGATTTTTTTATAAAAAATTTACATTTTATATGATATATTATTCTGATGTTTTTAAAGATGCAGCTTTCTTCAATATTAATGTTCATCAAACAATTTTATCTATTAAAATCTGGTAAATTCATCTTTTATCTTTCTGTCAGCAGTGGCTTTACTGGTCAAGCTATCAGAATCAAAGTGCTTCAGACAAATATACTTTGGAGGATGGGGATATGCACTTAAAGCAATTTTTCTAGTCTTAAATTAAACCTTAATTAATAAAAAAATAATATGCAATTCCGATAGTTGATGTTAACTTCTAAAAATTTTATGTCACTCAAAAATAATTAAACATTTATCACCTTAAAATTAAAAAAAAATAATTTAGAATTTTTAAAAATATGTTTAATTATGTAATTTCCTTTCAATTTTAACACTTTTTAAAAATATTTCCACGTATGATTTATGACAATAGTTTCATTTGTTGAAATTTAAGTCATTCCTTGCTTTATAAAGATTTGAAAATTTATTTTCTGTTCTTTTGTCAACAAAGGTTATTATATCTCATATAACTTTTCTAAATCAAGAGTTTTTTACTTTAAACAATTATTAGAATTACTTTTAAAGAAGACTATAACTTTAGTATCACACCGAAACTCATTTACCAAATTTCATTTATTTAAGCTGTTGAGTTTAAATTGCATGAGAAGGCACAGATTGACAAACTGTTAACTTCACGGAATGGGTTTAAAATTTGATGCCAATCCACTTTTTAGATGTTAAAACGTTATGCCAAATTGTTTTTATCCAATATGTGTTTAGTAGTTCCCATATTCACCTGTATTCGAATAGACTGACAAATTTCCTTTAAATGGATTCCGCAAAATTTTTTTATAGAAAATCTGCAAATATGATTTAAGACCATATACCAAATTTCACTCGTTTAGCTCGTAGCATTTTTGAGTAATTATGTTCCCAGATAGAAAGAATTAATACCAAAATTGGTATTATTATTATTGTCAAAAAGTTTTTTGACGATAGCAATACTTTCTTTTTGTATACGAGACAGTAAAAGTTGCAAATATGAATTTCTGTTTAGTTTTACTTCCTCATATACTATTACAGAGAAAGTACTGTAACCGCCAAAAAATTCAAATTCGAGATTTTAACGAATCTTTACGTTTTAGACCACCCTAAGTTCGAAAAAAATGTCTGTCAGTGTCCAAGATAATTCAAAAACGCTTTGAGCTAGACGAATGAAATTTGGTATACTTTCTTTATACCAAAATTTGTAGATTTCTATCAAATTTTGTTCAGAGGAAGTCTGTCCAGTTGTTCAAATATAAGTTAACATGATAACTACGAAACGAGAAGAACTGTATGGATGAAATTTGGTACACAAGATTAACATCTATATTGTAGACTCATATCAGATTTTGAGCCATATCCAAAAAGGGGTTGACCGTTTGTGTATCTGTACTTTCAGAAACATGTAAACATGATACCTTAAAAAACACAATGACTTAAATATGCTAAATTTGGTACGTGATTTTGTGACTTTAAATGTAATTTTGTATCAAATTTTTGTTTCAATCGGTAGGGATAAAACACGTCTAAAACACAAATTCGACTTTCAATTACTATAAACTGCATGTTAAGGAATAATCGCCAAAACCCTTGCCAATAATTTTACGATAGATTCAGTAAAAATGCAAAATTCACGTGAAAGGTTATTATTTCGTAACTATTGTACGCCAGTGTTATGCAAGACGTTCTCTAGGATAACATTTTTATTAGAGAATATGCGCGAAAGTTTTGAGCAGTCTCAATCTCATTGATCTTGCTAATGTTTTTAAAGTGAAAAAAACACTTTTTGGATATCTGCACTTTTGCTAAATGCAAATAGAAAGTGAAACGAAATTTTTTCTTGCTTAACATTCACCACTCGAGATATGCGAGGAAATCCCCAGCTAAAGAATGATTGCCATAAAATTTCCCGCTTCTTTCCGCCAAGATATCAGCTTCCGGTTTGTCACTTTATCGAGGGAAATCAAGTGCGTTATCAGTTTACAAGGAATTTATCAGTTGTGCGCGCCGGCCGTCTTTTCAGTCTTAACGGATATTCTTTATCGAGTGTCTGGTAAAACCTAACAGGTAAGTTGGCCTTTAATTTCCTGTGTAGATTGAAATTTATTAAATACTAGTCGTCTCAGGCGACCAGTAGGTCAATCAGGAATATTATATACTTATATATTCGATTTCAGATAATTCGTTTAGATATAATTTTATATCCATGATTCCGTCAAACTGATTGACATTTATATAATGTCATTTTAATTGTTTTACTTGTCATATCCGACAATCTTACTAATGGAGAAAATGTCATAAGTTCAAAATGCTGTTATAAAAGTAAATATCTCTTTCATTTGTCTTCAAAATGACACGATATTTTAATCTTTTTTTTTTTTCTTTTTTGTATACAAAGTATAGAGGAAAGTATTGTAACCGTCAAAATCTTCACCTTTTAGACCTTCCCTGAGTTCGAAAAACACATCTTTGGAAAATGTCCATCTGTCTGTTTATGACAAAAAATAACTGAAAAACACTTTGAACTAGACGACTGAAATTCGGCATATGATATTGTGACCAAATTTGCATATTTCTACCAAATTTTGGGTAAAAATCCGTTCATAGGAGGTCAATCTGTCCAGCTGTTCAAATGTATATTACACGATAACTACAAAACGATAAAATTAGATAAAACACACATTTTACATCTACGGCATTTTAAAATTTTGAGCCAAATTTAAGAAGAGATTATTCGTTTGTCGGTTTGTACTTACAGAAAATGCAATAGCTCAAAAACGGAATGATTTAACCCTTTAAAGGGCCATTTTTTTCTAGTCATATTATGTTAAAATATTTTTAGGCTTGAAATTAGAATAAGGAAAGCGATTCATTTAGCTTATTAGATAAATTTAATTTTATTAATTAATTAATAATTAAATGACAAACCAAGACACATCATTTTGTGTGAGATAAAGAACTGAAGCATCTAAGTTTCTGTCTTTCTAATGAAATTTGTCAGAACTTATGCCAACCTACATAATTTCATACAAAGACTGATCAATTTGGTGGGAAGCATGTTTCCCACGGCCTGAGAAAAGGGTTAAATAATTATTCATATTTGGTGTGGCATTTTGATACTGCAAATGTAGTTTTGGGTTAAATTTTTGTTTCAATTCTGAAACAAAAAATGCAGTAAAAATGCTGAATTCAGGCTAAATGTTATTATTTAGCAACTATTGTATGGTAATCTCATACAAGGCATTCTTTGGGATAACACTTTTATTCGAGAATATATGATAAAAATTGTGGTAGACCAAAAAGACTACTGGTTTTATCTGGTGTCTTAACTACACAGATGGTTTTTTTTTAATCCTTCTTCCTTAGCTTTCAGCAATGGAAGAAAATTACGAGATTAAATATTTGATGTAACAATGAAAACGCTTTGAATTTCAATACAATGATATAACTAATACATTATTGAAAATTTGGTAAATAATTATTTTTAAAAAATTGTCAAACTTTAGGAAAACTTCAAACAACTATTGATAACATTAAAAAAACTGATGTTTCAAATTTTGAAATAGTGTAAAATTCATGTTTGTGTGATAGTATTTTCTGATGTCCGAAAAGCGCCAAATTTTTCATTAATTAAAACATTTTTTTAATTACTTCGAGTTACACATTCCCACCCTGCAATGTACGTATGTACCAAGTTTGATAGCTCTAAGTCAAATAATCTGGCTTTCAGAACTCCAACATATACAAGCAGACATACATTTTCTTCTTTATTATAAGTATAGATATAATTTATTTTTGATCAATCTACAGCTGTTTATATAAATTAGTTTTAATAATTTAACCTGAGTGAGAAAGGGTACAAATTATTAACTACATCAGTTATGTGATATTTATGAAAGTCGTGGTATAAAGGATTTTATTTATATAATTGAAAGTAAATTCAATGCCAAACTGATATTATTCGTTTCATCAGTTCGAAACTAAGATGTCTGGTTTAGCCTGGACAGTCACGAATTCCAATTGTTTGTCCAATATCGAAAGATTTATCAAGAATTTATTCCGAATGTTATTGATCAATATATATTTCTTATTAAAACCAGCGGGAGTGGTCTCTAATAAATGTAACTGTGTATTATTAAAGGGGAATTAGGAAAGAGTCCATTAGCATGCGTTCTTTCATAATTTTTTTTGAGGGGGATGTTTATTACACAACTGCCATAAAACCGAATTTGTATTTTGGACACCTTCTTTCCCAATCGAATGAACTGCATTTGAAGCTACAAAATCATACCAAATTTCATATATTTAAGTTTGAAGCGATAGGGGTAGGAGTGAGGACATAACCTGGGACCTTGTGGTTTGCAGTCCAGTAACTAAAACAGGATACAAAAGCATACGCTCTGGTGTAGCGTAGTTGTTAATTGGATTATATGCTATTCACCACAGTAATCTCCCTCCAGTGAGTCGGAGGTGAGACGAACGATACGGCTGTTGAGTGGTGAAGTATTTATTAAGCTGTTGTCTAATGGGCCTGTACCCAGTTTGAGTAGCGAGTGTGTTTAGGTGAGTGGTTGCCGATGCTGCTGCGCCAAGTGAGTCTGGCGACTTTAATTGCTGCGTCAACTAAATCTGACAACTTTGGTTGCGGGTAGAAGGCGCCACAACAGCTGTACGAAGGTTGAAGGTTCATCGTCCGAGGCCACCGATTTCAGCGATATGAGATGTACGAAGATAGAACATGGAACCTTGTGGTTAGCAGTCCAGTAACTAAACCAGGATACAAAAGCGTACGCTTTGGTGTAGCGTAGTTGTTAACTGGATTATATGCTATTCACCACAAGTTCATTGATTTTTGATTTATTACGTTTACACGATTGTGATTGCAAAACCTGACAGGAGGTCAATCTTTTCACTGAATTTATCCGAAATTTGACACATATGTACACTTTATATAAGGAGTGGGTGCTAAGTTGATCGCGATCGACCGATGGACCACCAAGACATTTTGGGGTAACCGCCTTAACTAAGACTTAATACGCGTTACTAAGAAACATATTTATTGAATATAATATTATTTTTATCTCTTGAAGAAAACGAAGTTTTTCTCCTTCAAAGTGACATAGTTTTAAAATCACGTCGTTCAACCTAAGAATAACTTTTGGAATCTAATAGACTAAGTAAAATATTCTAATTGAAAAAAAAGTTGCGTATCATTTTTGTTCTTTGGCTCTACCTATTTGTGTGAATCTGCGTTTTCAATGATGAATATAGTTAAGATAACACATCGTTCCCGTCTCACAGACGACCACTTAGGATCCAGGGCAAGATTAGCAGTTTGTAATTATATACCGAGATATTCAAGACTGGCGGGCAATATGCAGCCTAAGTCTTCTACTAACTATAAAAACTAACTTTAAATGAAAATAATTTATTTTTTATGTATTTTGAATTGTTTGATATTAAATGCATCATTTGATATTTTTCTGTTCCTGGCTATTATTATTATGTTTGCATCTTGCTATTATTATTATGTTTGTAATTATGTAAATAAGTACATATTCCGCATTTATTATTAAGTTATAATAAATATAGTAGACCTAAGCCGCTGGGTGTACCATAACACTTTGAAAAAATTAGAAGTAGCCCGTACCCTGGAAAAATCTTTAGATGTTCTTGAAACTTTTTTCACCTAAATCTCTACATTTTGTAGTATCGTATTAACTTATATTCGAACAGCGGGACAAACAAGCTTCCTCTTAATAAATGTTGTTCAAATTATAATCGAAATCATTAAGTAATGAACATATAACAAATTTCATCCATCGAGCTCTAAACTGCTTTGAGTTATTGTGTTCAGAGACAGGCATATAGATAGGCATAATTCCAAAAATGTGTTTTACAGAGTACATATGTGTCAGAACCGCGAAGATAGTCAAAATCCAAGAGTTCGAAATTTTCAACGATTGCAACATATTCTCTTTATATACTTCGTATTTATGAAGGTAAAAATTGCTAAATTTATTTGTTGAAAAATTATATTTAAAAATATATTCTATGTTGCAACTCTCTACATATTAGCATGCTTTTCTTGAATAACTACCTGTTTGTCTCTGAATTTTTTAAAACAAAATTATTTTATTTATTAATAACAATATTTTCGAATTTTATACAATACCCTCTACACCTTCCTTAAATTACAGTCCCCAATCCCGATTCCGGGCTAGCAAGTGTTCCGAATTAAAGTTTAGAAAATATGGCCATTTGAGTTAAAACTCACTATATTATGCCTGAGCATTGCCAATATATTTAAGAAATTGTAGTAGAAATGAATAAAAAATTTATATTTTGAAAATTACGTAGATATCTCTTATTCGAAGTATAAGAATTGAACCGCATTTTTATAAAGATTTGGAAGTGTCAGCTTCAAAACCACAATACCCTGGCTTCGAAGTTCGATTTCGCTTGGATCCAAATAGTACAAATCATATCCTTGGGACTAAGCATTCCCTAGCTAGCAAGTGTGGTACAGAATTTTGGAAATAGGATACTCGGTCAAACTTCGTCACGCCATCTGGCCTTGGCTCAAAATTATAAGGGCTGCTCGAAAGCATTTCTAGTGGAATTTGGCAAAAGATTCTAAATCTAATAAATTCAGTTAAATGTATTTTTATAACAGTAATATAGTAAATAAACACATTACAATAAACTCGCTTTGAGCAGTGAATATTAATTTATGAATTCTTACAAACATATTGATGGTCCCTTTGAAGAAACTTTTAAGCAAATAAATAATTTCTGTTTGAAACATTTAAAATATCAAAACGCAATGCGAATTGATTCTATGAACTTTTCATTAACCTTCAAATAATTTGAATGATAAATAACCAAGATATGATAAAGATAAGATTTAATCAACTCAATGAAAATAAAATATTACAAATATTGATATAATTTTTAAAAAAAGGAAACTTGATAACTGATTGATTAATGATCAAATTAAAAGCTATCATGCTCCAAAGAGACTTTTAGTGCATAGGCATTTGGACCACGAAATTATATACCGTACTGCACATGTTGTTTTGTCAATTTTTAGCGTTTCAGAGCTAGAATTTAGATGTTACACTGACACTACTGTGGGGTAAACCTTTTACAGATGGCGAGGACAACACATGAACCAGCAACCACCTCTTCAAACTTCCGCGCCATATCAACGACGTTTCTTTTCTATAAAATGACACTACATGTATTGAATTTGTGGAAAAGAAATGATTTCAAGTCTTTGTAATAATGAGTTATGGATTAAGGAGTAAAAGGTATAAAATAATTAAAGTAAAAGAAACCTACTTTACTGCCAATCCTTTTAATAACAGTATTTTAAAAACTATTTTTAATAACATTATTTAAATTGTACGAGGGTTGGAACTTTAATAGTGGCAACACTGCTGTAAAAATGCCACGCAACAAAGCCAAAGAATGTCACGTATACCATACGTTAGCTACATACCTACCTTACCTCTCAGCAAAAAACTCGTCCTTCCTATGTCAGCGCATGCGGAGTGACGCGAAGAACTGATGCTTGTATTAGCTTGCGGTTTAAAGTAAGTGTTGTCAGGATGTTTTCAAAACAAAAACAACGAAATTGGATAAAAATTGAATGTGCCAGAGGTCGTACAGCACGATAATGTCATGTAGGACTTCAAGAGGCTTAAGGGGAAATCTGCTTTACCTTACAGAACTGTTGCAAGATGGGTAAAAGCCTTCAATGAAGAACACAAAAATGTGGCAGACATGCATCGGCCAGGTCGTCCTAGTGTCAGCGAAGCAGAAGTGCATGATGTTGCCGCACTAATGAACAGTAATCGATGCCAAGGCATTCGTGAGCTGGCCCGACAGACAGATTTGTGCATACGACTATGTTGCACATTCTGAAGGAACGCCTGGACATGAGAAAAATTGCTTCACGATGGGTTCCACATCATTTGACGGAAATGCAGAAATGGCTACGATACGATGCTGGTCGAATCCACCTGGAACGCTATGAGCGCAAAAGAAAGGATTTTTTTATACCGTATCATTACGCTGGATGAGACTTGGCCAGATCGTACCAGCCAAAACTGAAACTCCAATCAATCGAATGGCGTCATTATGGGTCACCTCGAAGTTTGAAATTTCTTCAGAACCCCAGCAATGTGAAAGTTATGCTGATACTTGTGTATGACTGTGATGGTGTCATCCTAACGTATATCGTTCCCCCACAGCAGACTGTCAATGCGCAGTATTACTGCTCATTTTTGGAGCACCATCTCAGGCTAGCTTTGAGAAAAAAACGGCGACACTTTCTGCAGAACGTCCCTATCATTTTGCATGGCAATTCTCGGCCACATGCAGCGCAAGCTGTGGCTGATTTGCTTGATCGATGGGGCTGGAAAATACTTTACCATCCACCATACTCCCCAGATCAAAGCCCTTTTGACTTAATTCCTAATTGACTTTTGACTTAATTCCTAAGATGAAGAACCACTTCGTGGCATTCGCTTCAAAACTGTTCCAGTGATTCTTGCGGCAGTAGACCGGCACGTTCGAACTATCAACAGAACAGGCCCTGCTACAGGTGTTCTGCGACTTCCACATCGTTGGAAATAGGTTGTACATAATGCTGGCGACTATATTGAATATCTGTAAAACATAGTGGCATGAATCACTTTTATATTCCATGTAAATAAATAGTTGCCTCTATTAAAGTTCCACGTAATTTCATACAGAAGATAATATTTTTCAGTAACTTATAAGTTGTTATGTGTTTGTTTTAATATTGTTGATGCCTTTTACAGTATCTTCGAAAAGAATAACTTTAGTTAATTTTTATTGCAGTAGTGTTGATGCATTTAGCGAGATTTTCTCGTTTGGTTTCATTTTTTTTCTATAATAATGATTTCTGACACCTACTTTGAAACTATTTCTTTCGAAATTTGTGTAAAACTCAACTCGTTTGAGATAATTGTTCTCGTTCTCGTTCTCGTTCATTTGTTGTTTACAATAATACCGTTTAAATAACTATGTCGATCGGATGCCTCTTTTTTCCAAACGTCAAACCAATGAACAATGTTGTTAAAAGAATACAAACTTATTTCTTTTGAAAATTAATTTTCTTCGTTCTAAAATACAGCCCGCCAATTAAACAAAACTTAATAATTCCTGTCAACTATGCAAATGTTTTCGAATGATTTGAAAATATAGCTTAGACTGACAAAGTAAAATCAGGAATATAGTTTAAACTGACACAATAAAATAAGGAGTATAGCTTAAATAGAAGCCTTGAAATCAGGGTTAATTTGGAGCAAATTAAGTGCTTATCAATTTGTAATTTTAACTATTTTTTATGCATGTTTACTATTTCTTGTTATGTCCTTTCAGAAGAGAAGAGTTCCCAAAGATGATATTTTACACCTTCATCTTCCTGTCACTGGTTATAGGATTCGAAGCTGCAAGTAAGTTATTGAATTTTCTTTTACTAAACAATATCACCCCTTTTTATTCTATTGGAACATATTATGAAATCAATACCACCTGCTACAATTTACACCACCTGCTACAATCAATTTTACGCCATTACATTTTTTACCGTTTTCCATTTATGAAAGGAGGCACAATAGCGACAAAAATTCCTTGAATCAAAATAATATAATTCACTGTAAAAGGTCACAAACTCAAATGTACGAACAAGTATGTATATAGAAACCAAAATTCAAATGCTATAAACCTAGGACACAGCTATATAATAGTGCGAGTTGTCTGTCAAATTTGGGCATCAATAATGTCGCCAAGTTAAAATCGACGGAACACGATTCCGAAGGTCTTTTACAAGCAAACCGCCCGAAGACTGACATCGTTAGAAATATGGAGATGAACACTGAATCTATTTTATTGGGCAGGGAAAATGTTTATGTTGTCGGACAGCAAGACTGCTTGCCAGAAGTAATTATTTCAAAGAATTCGATCGATGAATCCTCGCGTTTTAGATCTCCATGAATCTGAATAATAGAACATTTTTAGAATTGTGCCATAAACCCGAAGATACAATGAATTAGAATAGTGAAATTTGTATAAATATTAAATGTTGATATTTATTAATATGCAAATCTAATCCATCAAGGTTGTTTTAAATGTCTGCCAATTTGTCTATTGTAAAAGTAACAAAGTAGAAAGGTGAAATATCTTTATTATAAAACTGTAGATCTCTATCTAGTTTTGGACTAACTCTGCCAAATGGGAGTCTGTTTATTTGTATATCGATGTGTATGTAAATAACCTAACTAAATAACTGAAATTTTGTATGAGGAGCTGACTAAAAAAAACTGTATATCTATATTAAATCTAAAATTCAATCGGTCACCAAAAGAGGTGTAAAATATATACTCGATTTTATTTAATACCAGCCATCTTTGTCGAACAGCCGGTTTGCCAATCTTAATGTTCGTTTAAATTTTAATAATTAAATATTTTATGCACTTCCTACTTTAATAGATTCTTCATCAAAAATTTTTAAAACTTAAAATTTTGATAATCATATAATTCGCTCATAATATTTTAAAGACCTTCAGTCATAACGCAATATGTATCTCTCTAATTTTCTGTTAGCTCCCGTAGAATTTATGCTTTAAATTAAAGTGGAAAAGATTAATTTACAATTAATATAATAATATTTTTTTACTGAAACAAGACATTTTTTTTGTAATATGATTACTGAAAACACTGAGAGTTTAAACTTTAATGGCACTAAAGAATATCTTTCTTAATTTATGCAAAATCTCAAGAACTTGTTAATAAAATTTTCTCAGATTCATCATGAACTGATCGATTCATTAACAATGTTTAATTTTAAATGCATCAAACATTAAGAAAATAAAATAAATCGTTTAAAATTATCGGTCGAAAACAGGTTTAAAAAAAAACTACTTAAAAACGATGTACATATATACAAAACGTATACCAAAAATATATAACTAATATAAATAAAATTTAATTACAAAAGCATACAACTAATCTAAAAATAATTTAAATCAAGTCCGCATGCGTGAATTGCAACGCCAGTTATGGTTGGGGTAACGCTATGCAGATAAGAAATTTTTAATTTCCTTTATTTTGTTTTATTTTAATTCAAAAGTTCTTCAGAATGAATCTGAAAGATCAATTAATTAACAATGTTTAATTTTAAATGCTTCAAACATTAAGAAAATAAACAAACAGAATCGTTTTAAATAATCGACTGAAAAATGGTAAGCCTAGCCTCATTAGCGTGGGAAAAAAAACTGAAGTCTTTCTCATTTGGCGGTGGGGAAAATGAAAAGAGTTTTTGGCTGG
This sequence comes from Argiope bruennichi, assembly GCF_947563725.1. NCBI lineage: Eukaryota > Metazoa > Arthropoda > Arachnida > Araneae > Araneidae > Argiope > Argiope bruennichi. The sequence continues at coordinate 119,416,082 of NC_079156.1, forward strand.
AAAATTAGTTTTTAATTAATAAAATTCTAATCAAAAATTCAAAAAAGGGACCCCAGGTGCACATTCCCGACCTCCAAGGTATACATGTACCAAATTTGGTAGCTGTATGTAAAACGGTCTGGCCTGTAGAGCGCCAATACACACACACACACATTGAGCTTTATTTAAGTATAGATTAGACTATACTCAAAATATATCATTAAGTGTAAGTGTACGAGAAAGTAGAAAGGAAAATACGTCCCCTGACTAAACAAATTAATATTAACCTATTGATTAGGGCTAGTTAAAATTTAACTTTTCTTTTAAAGATGGGGATTTTCGAGCATTATTTTCTCCTATTTTCGATTCAATAGGAGACGAGATTTGAATTTTTCGTCGATTATAAAAGCATCCGTCATGCATGTTGTTACGCATTACGTTCAGAGAGACTAAAGATAAACCGCAATCGCTATCTAAAGACTGATTATAAATCTAGCAGAATAGCCCTAAGTGAAGAAAAAGATTCTAAACGCTTTTTAGTATATCATATATACCAGCCCATTCCAAAGGTAAAATAATCTATCGATCCTGAATTTACAAAAACTTAAAAGAGAAAGTAACATTTTGATTACAGAAGGCAGATTTTAAATTGACAAAACTAAATATCTATGATTCATTCGATCAAATTTATTTTTATTTTCTTTACAGCATGCCCAGAAATTGTCACCAGAGCTCAATGGGGTGCCCGAACCGGAAGACCTGTCCCTGCAATGAGAGTTCCTGTAAGTCATGTGTTCATTCACCATACAGATGGCGCCACATGCAACAGCAAAGATTCATGCTCCAAAGTTGCTCGTCAAATACAGAATTATCATATTGATGTTAAAAGTAAGTTCTGAAGGGTATTCCCATAAACTTTCTTATAATTTTTATTGTCCATTTATTAATAAGATAAAAATAAAGAGCACGTATAGATTATTATTATTTATTTATTTTTGCCAAATTACTCCAAACAGAAGAATATTAGTTAAATATAATTAAAAAATACGGTTAGATTACCGTATTCTTTAGCTAATTAAAAAGTTAAAGTAAGTTTTTTTTTAAGTAACAGTTTGGCGAAGTTACAGTTAAGCAGCGTTCACATGAGGCCAACTATTACGTGCAATAGAAGGCATGCCTACCTCAAGATCACTTGACCCCAATGGGACATTGGTAAGTAGTTGTCTCATCGAGACAACTATTTACCATTGTCCCATTGAAGTCACGTGACATTCCTGAAATAGGCATGACCTTCTATTACTCACAATAGTTGGTCTCGTGTGAACGCTCCCTTACAGTTTGACAATTATACCGTATTATTTTGTTTAGCCGTGGTAAAGGATAACTATTTAGGAGTCCTAATTTTTAGAAACTTTAGAACTACAAGTTCTTTTTCATTGACCTCATTTAAAGAGTAAATAGTCAATCTCCTCGCCAGTCCTGAAATTGCTGTTCTGCTAAGAAAATAAGAAATGTTGGTTTTAATAATTAATACATCAGCATTCTTTACTTTCCCAATTTTAGCATTATTGTTAATAAAAGCAAAAGTGATCATTTTCTCTCGAGATTTGAAAATATTCCTAAAATTACTAATAGCACCAATTATGGAAATGTCTTTTCAACAAAAATGAAAAGTTTAAATGCATTTTGAACTATTATTAATTTTTTTTTTTTTTTTTTTTTTTTGTAATTTTCTTTTTTATTATAATCTCTGTGGGTTAATTTCTTTAAAATATTGCTTTCAGCGCCTCTTGCTTTTGAGATTAAATATTGAAGCCCAAATTTGTAATCAAAATTTTCCTTTAACGTTTTAGTACCCTATCTTAGACATTCTCTTTACCTTTTTACTTTCTCTTATATGTAGTATAGAGAAAGTATAATAATCGTAAAAAAGTATGAACTCGAGATTTTGAACGAATCTCCATGTTTCAGACTTCACTTAGTTCGAGAAACACATTTTTAGAAAATGTCTGCATCTGTGACAAAGATAACTTATAAGTGCTTCGAGCTAGACGGATGAAATTTGGTATACTGTCTTAACACTAAACGTACAGATTTCGATCAAATTTTGAGTAAAATGTATTTAGAGGATCTAACTATTCAAATATAAGTTAATACGATAGTTACAAAACGAAGAAAATTAGTTAGATAAAATTCGGCGCACAGATATAGTGTAGGTACCTATTAAATTTCTAATCAAATCCAACTACGGGTTGACTGTCTGTCGGTCTGTACTTTTAGAAATTTATAAACGCGATAATGCGAAAATGCAATGATTTAAATACATCAAATTTTGTATGGGATTTTATGGCTTCAAGTGTAGTTTTGTGTCAAGTTTTTGTTTCAATGGGTTGAAAAAAATCTGCTTAAAACATAAATTTGATTTTTAGATATTGTTAATGCATGCCAAGGATTAATCGCCAAATAACTCGCCAAAGATGACATGGTAGATTCAGTAAAAATATTAAATCCGTGCCAAAGTATGTACGCCAGTGCCATGTAAGGCATTCTCTGGCATGACAAGATTAACAGAGAGTATGCAGGAAAGTTTTGGGTAGACCACTCTTACTGATTAATAGTAAGAATAATGAACCCTTAAATTTCATTGTCATTATTATTTATTTTTTACTTTTTAGTCTTTAATATATTTCGTAATTCATGATTCAAAATATTATAGATTCTTAATTTTCTCAAATTTCGTGCCAAATGTTGTTACACATATTTAGCCAAATGTTAATTAAAATTAATCTATTAATTAATTATTAAATTCTGGAGATATAATAATATTTATTGTTATTACAAAAACATTATACAAATTTCAAAACTTTAGTTCATCAGAAACTGAGAGAAAAAAAAAAGGATTAATGAATATCATCTATATAAATTAAATCTATACAATCATGCCATCGCCACTTTTGGTTATGTGTATTGGGTGATGTCACTGATGGCGGTGGGTTAATTTCATAGAGATTAATTTTACTGTTGTTATTTTTATAATAATGCTGCTGCTATTATTCAATTTATAGGACCAACGCTGTTCTTTTTTAGTCTCCTGATCAACAAATTTGCAATGTTCCTAAGTGGTCATCTAGTTCACCTAGTAACAAAATCGTCCCCGTGACTTTGTTTATTATTTTTTACAAAATATGTTTGTTTTTTTTACAATTTTTTAAATTTTTTAAAACCCCATAAGCATGAGAATATAATTTAAATAGTGAAAATATATTTAAGTATATAATTTAGATTGCTTTCATAATAAAATTATTTTGATTATGATTTTCCTGCCAAACCCTACGACAATGATCCGAAGATATTTCGAAGTTATTGATGTATTTCGACAGAATTTAAGTGCCAATACCTATATTTGTATAATGAAGTTTTGTTCTTTTTAAAAGCCGGTATAAACTGATAGACTTATTCCTTGAAACTTTTACTGAAGTTCCAAGATAACATAATATAACGAAGATGAGGTGTTGCGAATATGATATACCAGCTCCGTATTTTTGGATGGATGAATGTCGGTACTTTATAAGCAGATTATAGTTAATAATAATATTATTAGCTGATATATAATATATATATATATATATACATTAGATGTAGTTAAGAGTTGATAATCGCCTTATTGATCATTCGATAAAATTATACAAAAAAAAAAATGTTAATGTTGCCAGGACTAAAATGTTAAATAAAACTAAGATTATATATAGTCTAGATATTCATTTCAGTGCAATATGAGGTTATTCGTATATCTTCTGCCTATTGCTATGGTGGGTTTATACTCGGCCAGTTATAAGGCCTGCCAGTAGGCAGCACGTGAAAAAAATGGACTGATTTATGTTTACCACAATTTCATAGATTCAGGCATTCCATGCTTGGCTATAAATTGCCATTTTTGAGTTCTTGAATTTTTCTTTTTCACTTCGTATCGAATTTGGGGGTCAATTCAGTTATAACCTGTCTCATATTTGCGATAGTCGTAGCGTTTTGATTCCTTTTGATCAAATATTGTTAATTTTTTTTTATGATGGCACCTCCAACTATTCTCAAATTTTTAATCTTTTTTTAGGTGGAAATGGCTAAAACGTCCATTTTAATTATAAGCAAAATCCTTGCTGAAGAAATTAAGAACGAAATGGATTCCCAATTAGCTAAACCTAGGAATTAATCTATGATAAGTAATAAATTTTTTCACGCCAAAAAAAAAAAAGAAAAATCCCAGCCAAATCTTACAAATGCACTTCGCAATCAGAAAAAATATAATACAGCAGCATGCTGTTGTCCCGTCGGGACAAGTACTTGTCATGGATCGAACAGCATTTTTCAGCTTTTCTACGCATGCACTGCCTACTGGCCGTCTTAAACTGGCCAAATGTAAAACCACTTTTAACTTCAGTATTTCAGTGTAGTTAATCATGATAGGGATATGTTCAGAGCAGTAACTTAGGCAATGGTTGTATAGGTGCCCCGGGCACCAGTTGAGGATGCGCTATGCAGACGAAATATTAGTGAGTTTTTCATTTTCTAAGGAGATGTGCCACAAAGGGATAAAATTAGCAATGTCGTTTAGTTTTGCTAAATCGTTGATTTGGGTATTAAAAAAATGTCCTGTTCCACATACGTTCGCTACCCCTCAGAATTGCTTCTCTTCCCAAATATGATATTGTTTAATAAATAGTGTATATCATGAAATCTTAATATTTTGTAAGTATTGTACAGTAAGTATTTTCTTTTTGTTGCAGAGTGGAGAGACATAGGCTATAGTTTCCTGGTGGGTGGAGATGGTCGAATCTACGAAGGTCGTGGTTGGGAAAAAGTCGGATCTCACACTCTAGGTTACAACGCAAGATCCATCGGCATTTCCTTCATGGGAAAGTACGATACCATAGAACCGAGTCCTGCGATGATCGATGCAGCAAGAAAACTCATTGACTGTGGAGTTCAGCTGGTAAGCAGCATTATACCATAGTTTTATAATATTTCAAGTCGATGGCATACTTGAGCATTTGGTAAAACTTAAGATTAATGGACGATTTCTCGCCAAGCAGATCGAATTCAAGCCAGTCGTCCAAAGCCAGCCAAAATTCATCCATTTTAGATGGTTACCAGAAATGGTAACAGACGCCTTTTTGGGTTACAATAAAAAATTGTCATGATTACATTTGTTGAGAAATCATTCCAAAATAATTCAACTTCAGCCATTGTACATCAATCTTGAGCCTACCCAAGCATTTTACATTTTATTTGGCCGGGCATATACTACATATTATTTATTGCCACATACTTTAATTTTCGGCATAGTTATCCACATTGTTCATGGATTCATTGCGTTTCGGCTCAATAGTGATTCTGCCATCTGTGCCAAAAGTTCCTGAAACCACATTTAATGCTCATATATAAGTTGTTTTGACAATTCAAACATTCCTTCATCTGATTCTCTCATTATGAGACACTGCTTGAATTGGTTTGCTTGAATTCCATTCTATATTATTTACTAGTCACCTTTGGCGACCAGCCAGTTCGCCAATCTTAATGCTCGTTAAAATTTTAATAATTAAATATTTTATGTAATTCCTACTTTAATAGCTTCTTCATCAAAATATTTTAAAACTTCAATGTCATACAATTCACTCATATTATAAAAACCTTCAGTCATAACGTAATATGTATCTCTCTAATTTTCTGTTAGCTCCCGTAGAATGTATGCTTTAAATTAAAGTGGAAGTGGAAATGATTAATCTGCAATTAATATAATAATATTTTTTACTGAAACAAAGCATTTTTTTTATAATATGATATTTGTAAACAAAATCACTGAGCATTTAAACCTTATGGGCACTAAAGAATATCTTTCTTAATTTATGTAATATCTCAAGAATTTGTCAACAAAATTTTCTCAGATTCATCGTGAACAGATCAATTAATTAACAATGTTTAGTTTTAAATGTATCAAGTACTAAGGAAATATACAGAATCGTTTAAAATAATCGGTCGAAAACAGGTTTAAAAAAAACTACTTAAAATACTATGTACTTAAAACTATAACTATATACAAAAAATATAAAACTAACATAAATACAATTCAATTACAAAAGCATACCACTAACCTAAAAGTAGTTTAAATCAAGTCCGCATCCGTTGAAAATAGTTGTCAACAATCAGAACATAAAGCTCATGCGTGAATTTTCAACGCCAGTTATGGTAACGCAAATGCGTGAATTTTTCTACGCCAGTTGGGGTAACGCTATGCAGATTAGAAATTTTTAATTTCCTTTATTCTGTTTTCTTTTAATTCAAAAGTACTTCAGAATGAATCTGAAAGATTGGTTAATTAACAATGTTTAATTTTAAATGCATCCAACATCAAGAAAATAAACAGAATCGTTTGAAATAATCGGTCGAAAAATGTTCAGCCTAACCTCATTAGCGTGGGAAAAACTGAAGCCTTACTCATTTGGCGGTGGGGAAATGAAGATTTTTTTGGCGGGAAAGTTAGTTTTTAATTAATAATTAATATTCTAATTAAAAATTCAAAAAAGGGACCCCAGGTGCACATTCCCGGCCTCCAAGGTATACATGTACCAAATTTGGTAGCTGTAAGTCAAACGGTCTGATCTGTAGAGCGCCAACACACACACACATATATTGAGCTTTATTATAATTACAGATACAGATGAAGTCTATCACAGAAAATACTTCTTCTGTAATTATCATGAGCTTTGGCCCAATTTTACGACAAATTTTTGCATAATTTAATTGCATTTTGTCAATTTATTGTGTTCCATAAATGAGGACTATATTTTTGAGGATATTCGCTCGATCATTAATTGTTACGATATAAAAAGCGTTTGACAGCCTTCACATCTGGTGGGATTCTCTAAATCGGTGCAGTCATTACAAAAAGAAAAAAAGGGGGTTTGGGACATCTTGCTTGACCTAGATTTAACACTGGAATGATAAATAACAGTGATGGGGAAACAAACAAAATTTAGTACAAATAATGCCAAAGACCACGCCAAATACACGCTTTGCTTGTATTTTTTTAGCGTAGTCTAAAATCAAAGTTGCATAAATCATCTATCCTTTTAACTGCTTGAGCTCTATATTTTATTCTGTAAACTACATGAATAATTATGTTGATTTATAATTGACGGTTCTAGTGTAGATTTGGGTGTCCCTTCGATTGGCAACAAATTTCAGTGATGGAGCATCACTTCTGGTTTTCATAATGTTTTATGTTCATTGACGTTACTGTTGGGTTACCAACCAAAACTCCCCTTGGCGCCGATCTTTGCGTCAAAAAAATCGCCAAAAAATCAAGGGGCACCCAATTGTATACTTTTACCAAATTGATTTATTATTTGACTCACCTATTATTGACTTAATTGGTTTTCTAATTTAATTGCAGAAAATCTTTTAGTAACGGCTTTAAAATGCGTTGACTACGAAGTTATTGTAGTTTTTTGAAGATATCTCTATAATCGCGATTAATCGCATGATTACCTTGCAATGATTGCTCGCTCGAGCAGCAAGCAATTTGAATTTGTGGATTAAGATTATACAAAAATCATCTATGAAGGCCAAAATAAATAAGATTAATCACATAACAAGTAAAAACAACAAGATTACACTGTTAGTCTGAGGACACCGAGACTAGCACTTTCGAATTATTTAACTCCACAAAACGGACGGTGGTACGCTAGAAGATATGCGAGCTTCCACATGATACATCATGTCACCATTGTTACCATCTTAAGCGTATCCGTACATTATTAGGCGTTGCCCTTGACTTCCGTTCTATTGATGCATTTTCTTTCATTTCACTTCTATTTTGGTGAAATAAACGCTTCCTGCCGCATGCGTAAAGGCGCGGAAGATTTCCGTGTTTGAGATTCGACAGTAGCTACTTCTAAATTAAATATCATTATTCATGGCGGGGAGCATTTCGTAAAGAGCTATAAAAATAGTTATGAAATCCTCAAACACAACTTCTGTAAATCATTACAAGCACATTTTTTTTTTTATTTTCTAATATGCAAACACCAAAAATATTTTTTAAAATTTGAAAATTTTATTTATTGATTTAATTTTCAATATTTAATAATAGCCGAAGTACCTGTAAATGAGTTTACTTGTGCTGCTAAATGTGCGATAATTATTTCAAGCTGAAGCCTAAGAGTTTCTATTTGGCGCATTTAATAGGTATTTTATTGGCTTGAATGATAACAAATGAAAATAATTTGGCGCAAATTTGTTTACTTCAGGACAAATGCAGTTTAGTTCAGAAAAGAATTTATTTTGTCCGATAATTGTTTTTAGTTTTATTTCTTCTTAAATTTCTTTTTGATATTATTTCTTTATAGAAATTCGTCACAACATCTCGTCAAATCCATGGTCACCGGAATGCCAAATGCACGGATTGCCCGGGAAAAGATCTGTACAATATCATCCAGAAATGGCCTGGATTCGTAGGAGGAAAATTACCCGGGTACATTTGCCAATGAATGGGCTTCAACTGAATTTTCATATTTTTATCTATCATCATAATTATCTTGCTTTTGTCTTTGACTTCTATTGATGATGCATCGCATTTTATTCGTATTTGCTATATACATATGATAACAAAATGTAGTTTATAAAAAATTCCATATTGTTTCTTTTTATAAATAAATTGTTTAATGTTCTTTTAAAGACTTTACTCTTAGTACATGGTTATTGTTTAACAAAGATTGACATAATTACAAATAAAGAATTAAACCATGGAAATTATATACAAATTTAGCAATGACAAATATGTGTATTTATTGAATTTTCAAGTAAAATAGTTCCTTGCTGAAGTATTTTTTTAATTTTCAATAGATTTTATATATTATTTTATAAGGGCCTTTCCAGTATTGAGGAACAATAATTCTATATTTGTAATTACCACTTCCGTTAGAGAGTTCGCAAATTGTACAGACTAACTCTATTTCAAAAGATACCGATGTGCTCTGATTGGTTTATGCCTTGGCATCTTTTTGGCAATGTTTTGCACTCATAATAGTGTAGTTATCGCTTATTTGGCTCAAACCTTGCAAAGCTGTGCCGAACTGTTTCCGATCTTTGTTGATGTTCTTGAATCCATTTCTAAAATATGTGTTACAGAAATGCAAGAAATAAGTATTCAAAGGAAAAGTATAAACTATTTATATATTTATAAATCTAAATATTAAGTTAATAACAAATATCAAGATTAATAATTAGATTGTTAATAACTATATGAATCTAAATATCTTAACAAATATAGCACATTTGCAGATAGACATCTTATGGTAATAATTTGAATACGAAATTAATAAATAAATATCTCCTTGTGTTATTTTATTTCGCATGAATATTCAATAAGAATTATAATTATTTCTATTCCGTTAAATGTCATCTAAATATCGTAATAAATATAGTATGTTTGCATATAAATATTTTATGGTAATGATTTTAACGTGAAAATTTAATTAAAAAATTGGCCGATCATTTCCCGTAAAATAAAAGCTTAATTTTCAAGTCTAATTTTAATAATACTTCACAGAAAAATTGCTACCTGTGCTAATTCTTTATTTACAAGATCTGAAATACGAAAAATAGCGCTATTCTCATCAATCTGAATTATTTTATAATTGTATTTCTCTGGGAGATTTAATTTCTCCATTTTGAAAAATGGCAAGCAAAAAAGTACTTAGAAACTAAACAATGCAACAGGGTTGCAGCAGCTACAGCATAGAAAGTCTGTGCGAAAGAAATCGACCAATCAGAGCACGTCGGTATCTTTTGCCATAGAGTTAGTCTGTACAATTTGCGAACTCGCCTTACGTCAATATTTATATAACCAAAACATAATAATGGTAGTTGCACGTGTCTTTTGTATCGAAGCAATCAGTTTACATAAAAAAATTTTATAAATAATTTTTGTCATCACAAAGAAATGTAATTTTATTAAAAAAGAAGATGAAGAATTACAGTTTAACATTTTTACTAAAAGTTAATAATGAACTTTTTCTGCTGGTGTTGTTACTACTGTAGCTCAAGAGAACGCTGTAAGTTTCATCGTGTACTCTCTGTAACGTAATGAAAAATAATACATTCTCTGGCAATCAACAGATACAAATCCTTGCAGTAATGCTTAGAAAATGCTATTGCGTCAAACAATTCAAGTCTCTCCACTTCTTTGATGAAAATCAGATTTAGCCTTCTACTGGACAAAAAATTCATTTTTAATAAACATGCCAATTATTTAGTAAGAAATAATCAACATTTTTTATCGAAAGTCATGCAATATTGTAAAAAAAAAGTATTATAAGAAAGTAATTTTTAGTATTTCAATCTTATAATATCCTTTGTATTTAAAAATACAATTGAAAATACACTGTGCTCAAAAATATTCAGCCGCTTTCGAATTTCTGCATTTATCCAAATATCTCCAGGAAGGTCTGCTGAACAGTCTTTGAACTTTGTTAACGTAAAATATATATTTGAATTCACACTTTGCCTCGAAGATACAATCACCAGAGCATTTAGGGGACTGGCCAGAATATGATAAACAGGAAGGTCTTAGGACCTTATTTACTGTTCTTCTATTTTATTTAATAAATTAGAAGAACTTTTAAAGGATACGATGAATTTTTGCTGATGTCAATTCACAGTGCAAGTTTTAGTAGGTTTTTACCATTTTCAATAGATTTGTCTATTGGCTTATCGCTGATGATACAGTACTATCTCAACGTTCAATTTAGAATTTTTATGAATTTCTTTGGTTTTACATCATCATCAGAAACCGCAATGAAAGATTTCGGAACACTTACATGCTATATTAACCAACCTTTGACGTAATTCAACAGCGTAAAAAGCTTTAATCTTGGGAGCCCAGAAAACACGACAGCTGATCTTAGCCTCTTGACTATGCGATATTCGTACTGTTCGTTTCAATATCTTGAGATGACCACTTTTCGACGATTCTATCTCACGAAGGGATGAGACGGGGAAGGATGAGCGCATTTCCTGAATTTACTTTATTGTTAAATGCAAAAGATGTTCCTTTCATCTTTTCCCTCACCTCTATTTTGTCGAATTAAACCCATTCTAACGCACGTGCAAAAGCGCGGTGGGTGTTAGAATCCGTTGACAAACAATAGAAAATATGGTCATCATTATCTGTGAAGGATAAAAACTGGTCACCTTGACATGTAAGAAAAAAGTGTTCCGCGTATCCTAACTTCTTTCGAAAGTAGTCCTAGCACCCTTAACCTTATTTGTAGAGGGTGCATTAAAGACAGCATGTATGTATCACTGTACCTGTTACTCTTCAAGAATTGAGATATCGTATAATAGTTAAAATAGTGAGTTCAATAATTAGGTACAAGTTACTTAAATGGAACAAGAAATGGTATATAGTATGTGATTGCATTCTATCTGTTGTAGTTCATTAGAAATCAATATTTTAAACCTGCACCATCTGCTTAAATGACAGAAATGTGTGATGAGCTGTACAATATTCAAAATATTTGAATTGTGTACAGCCTGCAATTCTTGCATCCATATTAAATATAAATTCACAATATAATTACATTTGTAAATGATTGAAAGATAACAGTTTTTCAAATTGCGTTTATAAATAACTGAAAATATTTCAAATAGCTAATATTAAACCATTAAGGCTTTTGGAGCTGGATTTTATACATTATCAAAATATAAATACGAACACACAATAATAACTCATTTTTAATTAATCATATACATTCACATTTCTGTCATGCTTAAAAATAATCGAAAGTACATTCAAAATAATTCCAAAAAATACAATCTTTTTTAAGATTAATGGGAAATAATGGATGCTACCAGAAAGTTTTTAATTCGGGCATGCTTACAAAGGAACAGCTTTGATATACAATCATTTTAGCCAAAAAAAATAGTTTAAGGCCAAATTTTAGTGAAATGGCCGAATGTAGCGCAAATGGCAGCAACAGAGTAACGGTAGCAAAAGCGCCACCGAAAAATTGCCTACCTCGCAAGGCGTCAAATGACTGTATATCAAAGTTTAGATCTTAAAAATAATCGAAAATACATTCAAAATATTTTCAATGAAAAAAAAAAACTTTAAGCGTATTTAGGATTAATTGAAAATAACGAATGCTAGTTCATCGTTCTTGATTTTAAATCAATCATATACATTCATATTTCCATACTGCTTGTAAATAATCGAAATTGTATTCAAAATATTTCTAATACAATCATATTTAAAATTAATCGGAAACAAGTTCGGAACAATCTTTCAGTTGTCAAAAAATAACGAACTCAATCATACTTTTCTTGAAGATATGCGTAATAAGTTACTATTCTGAAGAATTTCCCATCGCAACATCTCTAGCCGCTTCTAATACCTCGGAACTTGTTCATTTCGAGTTTATTCTCTGCTACAAATCCAGTCATCCATTCAGATAACTTTCGATAAGTTTAGTATTTTTATTACAAATAACAAGTAAATATTACTTTACATTTTTATATAATAAAATGTATTTTACAAAAAAAGTGGTGTGGAAAATTCCAATTTCCACACCACTTTCGGATCTAGAAATTTTCTGACAGAAAAATATAAATAAATAATAATAATAAACTGATATATCTCAAAAACGTACATACGTCAAAGAACAGTTATCCAAAAAAGGAATTTGGAATATTAGAATAGGATTTAGAATAAAAATAGGGAAATTTAGAATATTTTAGGCATAGATACGATTTGAAATAAAACTGTCACATGATGCTATAAAAGATTAATTTAATAATTAAATCTTCTTTTTATTATTAATATGTAGGCAATACTGGTTTGTGTGCGGTGCGTACTTTCTTTTATCTTTATCAGGAAGCGATGGATCAAATAAAACTTAAAACTGTGGGAAAAAATGAAAAGTCTCGCGCTTTATTGGATATGGCCGAAGATTTAATTTCTAAAGCGAAGCTTCACTTCCCCACATGTTGTAAGTATATCTATATCAAATTTTTGTGAGAAAAAAAATATTTAAGGGAAAGTAATATATGTTTTGTTTTTTTCATTTATTTAAATAATATTCTGCGTATATTTACATGTTTCAAACGTGCTGTCGCATATCATATTAAATCTATAACTAGAAATAAGCATTTGTCAGGTAGATACCAATTTTGTCGAAAGTTCGATGGTGAAGGTTATGCTCTAATCCAATATATTTGAACCATATATAGCGTTCTGAGCATGTACGTATAAATGTAGAATTTAGTGTTGTACTGAGACTGGATGCGTTGAGCTTCAAAGACGGATGCTTTTAATTTTAGATTGAGTTAATAAAACAACGGACAAAAGCATTTCGTGCTAATCGTAGTGGTGAAGCAGTAAGTTGCAAAAGAATTGTGTAAGTAGATGCGATGAGAATTTAAGAGATGAAGGATAAAATGAATTACTGTAAGTAATGACAGATCTATAAAGTGACCCAAGTAAAACACTTCATTTAATACGACGACGTGATGGGTATTTCAACGGAGCACCTGGACTCGTAGGTCCTTAATCTCCGAAACCTTATAATAATTTTAATAATTTACTAGCATCTATGATTTAAACATGAATATTTAATTGCCTGGGTATCTATTGGACTCTGTAAGGGAATATGGTTATTAAGATAAAGAAAGATTAAAAAAAAAAAGGAAATAACATGCATAAAATTTTTTATATTACTAATTATGATATATAACTGATTAATTTTAATTAGGTATCCATTACCTGCTGTAGGCACGCCTTCGTCGATTCTGTCCTGTCCTGTCCGGTTAGGTAGTCAAAGGGTTATCAAAGGGTTAATGATCACGACTTTCCTTAATAGCCCTGATAAGGGCATGTACGGTCGATGATCATTAATTTTTACTCTTCCAGGAGGAGTGTTCTGGGTCTTCTCTTCTTCTTAGGATTTCTTGGGTTGTAGGTAGGTATATTTGCTATTGCAGAGTTATTATGATTATCTATTGTATGGAAGAAATTTATGGCTAATTTTTTAAAGTAATTGGCTATTGTTTGTAAATGAAGTTCTTTGAGGATTTGCTTATTTCTGATGTACCATGGTACTTGGGCTATTTGTCTGGCTATTTTGTTTGGGTTGTTTCTAGTTTGTTGATATGTGATTTGGCTGCCGCCCCCCCAAACACTTCATTTAATAGTAGCGTTCAGATAGGAAAATTGGATTTGAACTTTGATGCCAGAGTTGACTATTGTATAGAAGATTGGAGAATATTTAAAAAAAGCTTTTATATGATCCTCCATTTTCAGTATTTCCTAATCTTTATGGAGCATGTTATTGCGGAGGAAACATGGTGCATTAGAAATTATCCTGAGTAATTTATTTTATATGATTTGATTTTTGTCAAGATGGTGTTTTTGTGACAAGACGGCAGTCAAGGAAGTTTAGGTGAAGATGACAATTAGTTTCTGTTTAAAAAGAAAAATTTTGTTGATCGTCTAAAGCAGTGATTTTGCCTTGAATTTATCGGTGAAAGCAGCACAGCCCAAAGTTATAAGGTAAAACAATAAGATCTGACTTTGCCATCAAGATTTCAAAGAGAGAATTCTCTCAACTTCATTCCTGTGAGTGAATATCAATTTATACACCTTCCAAGACAGGGAACTACGGAAGCTTTTGGAGAGATCACATATCTTGGCAACTAACAAAGACATCTTCAAAATTCCTGCACTTATGATAGTCGTTTTTTTATTTATTTATTTTTTATCGCCAAATCTAGGACAGGGAAGCGGGCAGACATTGACCAGGCACCCATTTCGCACTCATTAACGTATACGCTGAAATCTCTTTCTTATTATGATACTAACTGGTAAGGAAAGCAATATTACAGATTCGCAACAATATTTGGTGCTAATAGGAGAGATTAAAAGTGTTTTGCTTACTCTGAACTTCCAATCAATTAATTTTCGTTCTTTGAGTTCGTATAAAAAGTGTGTAAACTGCTTTTCAACCCAAGGTAGATAACCAATAGTAAGCTGGTATATCCAGCGATTCGCAGTCTTCTCAATCAAGTGTAGTTACTTATGGCAGCCTCGCTTTATAAAAATATTGGAAAATTTCTTACGATTGAGACCATTTTAAATGACAGCCATTTTAATTCCTCTGTCTTATATATAACTTTTCTCCAATATTGTAATAAATATAGCTCTGAGATTTGAGGTTTTTGAAATAAAAATTCGTGATATATGTATATAAAAAAAGCAATAAAATTTCTTCAACTATCAGGAAGTGCTGCGTATTTACTTGAAAACTGAAAAATTTGAATCACCTGGAAACTAGCAGACATTTTTCTTACATTTTAAGTACGATAACAAATTTATGAGGTTAAAAATACATTTAAAAAATAGACAAATGCCATGATAATGCTAAGATTATCGCATTCTGAACCAAGTGGTTTTGGGATGGAGATTTGAATGTAGTACTATTATTCTTAAAATCTGTTTAAAGAATTTTTATCTATTAGAGTTACGGAATACATTGATAATATCTACTATGATCTACGCTTCTTTATAAAATTTACAAAATTGAATACTATAAATACAATTCATTTTGTTATAGCTGACAAGAGTAAGGCTTCAAATCAGTTTGATTGTGAAAAGAAAGCTAAATCGTTGACTTATTTAGAATTCACCAAGAAGCTTATTGAAGAAACAAAGGAAAATTTGCCAACATATAAGATTAAAAAATTACGTGTTGGAAGGTAAAATTTTCCGTTATAATATTTAATAGATAAAGCAGAAAGATTTAATTTATCTAGAGTTATTAAAATATCCGGATATGTTAAAAAGATTAAATTCAGTATATGGTCTTATTTCGAGATCGTAGACTCGAAATTTTGGATCAATTCTATAGGATTGTGTATTCGAACGCAGTAATTCTAAGACTTAGTGAGCTAAATAAATGAAACTAAATGAATGTTTTATAATTATGAAATTAAATTTGTCGACATATATCAGATTTAAAATTGATTAGGCAAAGAGAAGAGACTCCAAATTTACACAAATTCCTATTCAATATACTGCAAAGCTGAATGTAAAACACATCTTATTGTTTAGAGAGTTGTATTCTTTTTTCTTATATATTTAAAGTCTATATTTTTTCAAGAAACTAATTTCAACTTTTTAAAATGCTTGATTCGAAGATATATAGATGTAATATCAAGGCTTTTGCAATGTTTTTAATACATTGAAGAAATTAATTTTTTGTGATCATTTGCCTACTTTCAACCACCATTTTTTTTTTTTCTTTTGGCCGCTCTAAATTTCTATTTGCTCTAAACAATCATAACAAAGAGCCATAGTTATTCTAAATCTCAAATTTAAAAAAAAAAAATTAACAATAAAGTTACAAAAAGAACAGTGTTACAAACTACAATGTCAGAGGTGTAGGTGGCGCTGTATGTAGTCACTTTCAATTGTACGTTTGCTTCAAGAATCTCACAATCTTATTTGCACAACGACTTCTGTAAATACCTCTCTCAATAAATATGGGTATGCAAGAGCTCTCAAGTATTCTTTTAATAACGAGGCATTCCAGTGGATTGAATCTCCTACAATTTGTATGGTGAAATTGAAAGTACTGGTGACTGATTTGTCTCTCAATACTGAGATTGGCGTAGAACGTGAAAAATCTTTTGAAATTATCTATGCTAGGAATTCTTGATAGTGACTTAATTCCAGTAAAAGAACGAATTGCGCAGTCAGAAATTTTCGACAATAGATGTATGACAATAGAACAATTTTAGACAATAGAACAAGAAGATGAGAAAGTGAAAAAAAAAATTGACTAGTATGTCACCTATGTACAGACTTAATATGACAAA
The DNA here is from genome assembly GCF_947563725.1 of Argiope bruennichi. Classification (NCBI taxonomy): domain Eukaryota; kingdom Metazoa; phylum Arthropoda; class Arachnida; order Araneae; family Araneidae; genus Argiope; species Argiope bruennichi. The sequence continues at coordinate 119,432,987 of NC_079156.1, forward strand.
AAAAGGGGGTTACGTTAATTTAAATTGAAAACACTCTCATAATATTTCACTCAAAAAATACTTAATTTATATTACATGATTTTTTTTTTTTTTTTTTTGTCATCTCCGAGTATTTTTGTATTTTTTTAGAAACATCAGGTTTAAGAAGTTGAATTTTCTACTATATGACACAATTATAGTACAAATGGCATTGAACTAAATGTACAAATCCACCTGAAACATTCTTATTCTGAAATGAAAAATTCTAAAAGTTCGGGAACTTTTTAACTCATACTTTGTATCTGAAAATGCCATTGAGATGAATCTTTATTTTGTAAGCAAACAATTAAAGAAATTTTTGAATAAATGGAGATCCAAATTTTTCATGGTTTTCCATTATTCTTATTTGTAGGCACCGGCTACGAAGAAAGACCACGTGATTGCTCTGAAATCCTGTCAAATGGGCACAATTGCAGTGGCATACACAATATTTATCCCATCAGTCGATACACAGTGGCGAAATCGGTGAATGTGTATTGTGATAGAGATACTGTTAGAGGAAGATGGACAGTCAGTTAGATTAGATTTGCTCTACCAATCCTAATTTTTAAAAATAATAATAATAAAAATATGTAAATAGTGATAAATTAAATTAACATCAACCAAAATATGATGATAATTAATAATTTTCCTTGAAGATAAAAAAAAATAAGAATTGTTTTTCTTGCTTTAACTTGCAGATAGAAGACTGCTTTTTAAAAAACTTATTTTATAGTTATCATTCTTAATCCTTCTTTACAAATCCATGGGAGACTATTAAGTATTATTTATGACAAATTGAAAAGATGCGTTGCATTTCCATAAATATATTTCCGAATTAACTAAAGGGAAACAGATCTTACCTATGTAAAACATCTTAAATGCTTTCAAAACAGTATTACACGAATCTGAGTTTTTCAATAGTCCTTCATGCATGACGTTGCGATCATTTGGTAGCAATTCCTATCTTCAAGGTTTAATGGAATATTATAAATTTTTCATTTATATTTTATTAGGTTTTTCTTACTTTTTCATTCAAGAGTTGTTATTTGAATCCACAAAAATATTCTGTAGTTCAGAATTGTAATTCATTCTTTTAAATTACATTTCTTTAACGACAGCAGCGCCATCGTTTCATTATATCTGCAGGGTTTTAATTCTATACAACCATCTTAGCTCGCATGGCTATCGGAAGAGAACATTTGTTTAGAATTTGTATTTAATTAATTAGAACTGATTTTCTCAAATTCTGTATTTTATTGAAGCTTTTTCTTTCTTTCCATATATATACAGTGGCACAAACAATTGAGAGCACACATTACTTTTACTTGATACATCCGACTTTCATCATAAATAACACATTACTGAGAAGTGCAAATATATTTTTTTTATTTTTACAGACAACAAATAGTTTAATTTAAAGTAAAAATAAAGAAAAATCAGAGAAAAACTTCCAAATTAAAAAGTTCCAGAAGCATTTTAAAAAAACATATGCAGATTTTTGCCTCAAAAAATCGACAATATACCAACGAAGTTTTTGTAATATCTCGCATAGAAAGAAAGTGTCAATATTTAGTTACATGTCTTATGGCTTTTTATAATAACCTCTAAATATGATGGTACCGATTCGACCAGTTTTGGTGGTATCTAAAGATAATTTGTTCTTTTCTTCTTGCAAAACTTGTTTTAAATGGGTTTTGTTTCTAATTTTGCGTTTTTGGAAAACTGTTTTTAGTGTAACCCACAGATTTTCAATACATTGATGGCGGGGACTGTGGTAGTGTGTGTAACTTCTTTTTACAATGAAAAAACACGCCGCATTTTAACGTTACTTGATGTGTGTTTAGAGTTGTTGTCCTGCTGGGAAATGAAATTTCCATCTAAACCCGATTTTTTTGCACTTTCCTTTAGAATGCTGCGAAATATATCCAAGTAAACCATATGGTTCATAATGCCATCTATAAAAACTAAATTTCCTTCCCCGGATGAAGCCATACAGCCCCAAATCATGACGGAGTTACCAACATATTTAATTGTATGATGTAAATTTTTTGGATCCAAAGGATTATTGGGCTTTTTCCATACGGTGCGACGGCTGTCATTGCCAAAAATGTTGAGTTCTTTTTCATCACTAAAATATAACTTTCTTCCAAAAGTTATCCTTAGTTGATGAGTTTTTGCGAACTTCAAACGCTTGTTGTTGTCTAATTACCTTTCGCATAGATTCAGCACTTCCATTTCTGTCTATGATTTCAGAAATTTCTGCTGCAAATGGATGAACCATACGGTCGCAGCAATATAAAGAAAAGGGCAAAAAATTTAGGTTTAGATTGACATTTCATTTTCCAGCAGGTCAACGACCCGAAGCAGAATGCACGTAACGTCATAATGTGAGTGTCTTTTTCATTGTAAACAGCAGTTACACACACCACCATAGTCCTTCGACAAAAATCTGTGGGCCACACTTGAAACAGGGGTCCAAAAACACAAAATTAGAAACAAAACCTATTTAAAAGAAGTGTTGCAAGAAGAATCTAGTAAAATATCTTCATATACCATCAAAAAATGGTCGAATAGTTACCACGCCGTTTAGAGACCATTATAAAAGCCAAAAGAAATGCAACTAAATAATAACACTTTCTTTCTATGCGAGATATTATTAAAATTTCATTCGTACATTTTTTTGAGGCAAAATTCTGCGTATGTTTTTTTTAAATGCTTCTGAAACTTTTCAGTTTAGAATTATTATTATTATTATTTTACTTTAAAATAAACCATTTGTTATGGAATAGAAATAAAAACGTGTTTGCACTTCTCGGTAATGTGTTATTTATATTAAAAGTCGGATTTATTAAGTAAAAGTAAGGTGTACTCTCAATTGTTTGAGCCACTGTATATATATTAAAAGTAATTCCAAAAAGTGTTCGAACACTTTTAAAATCTAATTTTAAAAGAAATATGAGGTTTTATTCGTATACTTTTAAAATTACATTTTAAAAGTATACTTTTAAAATCTAATTTTAAAAGTATACGAGTTCAATTCCATGCGCCTTAATATAGAACTGAATTTGAATATGAAATCCAGTCTTTTTTTATGTAATCAACAATTCTTTATATATATATATATTCCAGTGATAAAAATGAAAATGCAAGGACTTTGAAATAATACGCGTCACAAAAGTGTTCGTGCGCCGAAAAAGATTCGAATAAGTACGTAACTAAAATTATTATCTGTTACATTTTTTTCTCTTTTAATTTTTGGGTTATATTTTAAAAACCGTTTGGCTTTAATCTTTTAATATACAGAGAATGAGATTATTTTTCTTTGTGGCTTAATTCATGCCTTATTTATTATTTTGAAATGTTTCGTACTTGTAAAGAAAATAACAAGCATTCGATTTTTTTTTAAATCATAATAGTGGTAAATCAACTCGGTTATCGTTAAGTTAGTAAATTCTTCCCATTTTACCATACAGTACATGACAAAACGCTTTAAAGAAGAAAATCGAATCAAAAACAAAGTAAGAAAAAAGACGTCCTGCAAGGCATCTATCGTTAAAAGATTTGTGAAAAACACAGTTTTGAAATCCGTAAAGATTTAAGCGGAGCTAATTAAAATGCTTTCTGCTTCAATTCCACCTGAAACCGTTCGTTCGGGTAAAGAGATTAGCTGGATTATATAAACACTGAACCAGCTGAAAATTTTCCGTTAGTGCAAAAAATAGAAGCCTTTCACTTTCCTTCACAAAGCAATGATAAATAAACCCTAAAAGTGCTGCCATATTGTCTTATTTGTAGATGAAAACAAATTTACATTTTTTGGATCTGACAGGAGTATAATTGTGTGGAGAAGAAAGAACAAGGAACTCAATAGAAGGTATTTTGTTGGAATAATAAAACATGGTATTGGAAGTGTATGTCGGCATCAGAACTAGATAATTTAATATTTATAATAGGAACAATGAATCGTGCTCCTTCTTTAAATATTTCAAAAGAAAATGTACAATTATCAGCCCAAAATCTGTTAATTATGCTTGTTGTTGATTTTTAATTTTTGCCTTTTTGTAGTTAATTTTTGCTTTTTTTAAAAATCAGGGTAACAGTGCTAATATGGTGAAAGTTTATAAGACAGATAACAGCTACGAAACGTGAGTGATCACTTTTGTCTTGTGGTCTTGTTACTCGGCTGCAAACCACAAGGTCCCAGGTTCTATCCACGCTCAGAACAATTCACTACATTGGTGACCCGGACGTGATTTGAACAATTTGCTACACTAAGCACACTGCTCTTAATGTTCATCTTTACTGTTTTTATAATTGTCCTGACAATTTTGAAACATCTCCTCAGTTGCCAAATTCATATCTGACAGAGTATGTATTTAGACAGAACTGGGTGTACGAAGGTACAACATTTTAATACGAAAGCCGAATCAAAAAGAGTAGCGATGGGAGAACGGAGGAATATTGATACAAGAACAAAAACTGTATCCAATTCTAAACATCGAATCCAATCTCTATAGAAAAAACATATTTCTACTCTATAAAACAAAATTGCAACTTATAATCTTCTTCTCATCCTCCAAATGGAAGATTGCCGCAAGCTTTGACGTTACAGCACTGGAAAAGCTACAAAATGTGAGGATTAAGTAAATCAGTAACATGCTGAAGTACGTCTCAAACAATGATAGCCTGAATCTCTCAACACTTAGACTTTCACAAGAAACTGCCCACTATATTCTTTGAAAAATTAGAAAAAAGTGACGGTATCGCTATTAAGGAGATGGAAATGTAAGAGTCCAAGCTCCCGAAGAACTTCCCTCTTTTTATGTGACTAAAATATTTAAAACAATTTTACCAAGCCAACTTCATTCTGAACCGAATTTTGCAGACGAAAGTCTTTTGTAAACTCACACCCTTTTGATTAACACTTCCTATCAGATTACCATTTTTATAAATAAAAAATAAATAGGTTTTTATAATACTAATATATAACATTTTTATAAATATAATGTAATTAATACATTTAATATTTTTATAAATACTATACAATTTCAACAACTCTTATGTATGGATCATATCAGCGTTATGCAGAATCACATTCTTACTACTCTTCATACCAACTGTTGAAGCCTCACATCTCAAATTAAAATATCATTAATCGCAGCTTATCTGTGTCTAGAGATGCCTAATCCACGATTTTTTTAATAACAGATAATTTTGCTATTGTTATTTTTAAATATTCTTTCTAAATATCTGTTATTTCAAACATATTATTAATTAAAAATTATTTACTTTAAATATAAAATTTATTAATTGTAATTAATATTTAATTTGCTATTTTAAGTAACGTGTGATTGAATTAATTTATCTATTTCAGCTTACATTTTAATTTTAATTTTTTTGAAAACTATTAATTTAATTTTTTTTTATTGGAGTAAACCATTTTCTGAAAAATTGAATTAAAAAAAGCCATTTCTTTAAAATGTTCACTTTAGTTCTATATTCTACCAATAGATAGCGCCTTCAGAGTGAAAGGAATGTATGACATTAGAGAGTCATGTCACAGGCAATTAGAAATGATCCTCATGGGATAACGAAGAATGCATGATTGAATTCTTGTTTGAGAGCTTCATTGAATAGATCGCATCGATTGTTACTTTCTATCGTGATCCAAGACCTTTAACCGAAATATCACCAGTAAGATCAAGTCAAGGATTTGAATCACACCCCTTTTTGAAAAGTATTGATCACTGGTATTTGTGACTTTTTGATATTGGTAACGTAATAACCGCTCTTAAAATATTCCTGGTCCCTATTGTGGTATCACAACTTTTCGAAGATGTGATATAATCTTCGAAGACAATATCCGTTGTGTCGTTGGGGTGGCTGTCAAGATCGATACCAGATTTCGTTTAAATAGTTCCTGTAAATAATTTTCTGGGGCCTAATTTTCTGACCTGGTGGTAAGGCCTTGACTTCGGAACAGAGGGCTTCAGGGCTTGGTGACAGAGGGCTTCAAGTTCAAGGCTCGATTGCATTGAAGAACCGCCGTGTAAGCGGATCTGGTGCTTGCCAAATCCATCGGAGGCAATCGTCCTCCAGCTGATGTGGAGCGAAAGCTTGGAGAGGGTGTGCCGACCAAGGAAAGCATCATACTTGTCATTTGAACACGGTTCAAAATTACGAGGACCATCCCGAAATAGCCCTAGTGTTGCTTTAAAACGGGACGTTAACATAACCAAACTGACGTAAATAGTTATCGGCAGTCCATTTTGATGATTCACAATATGTCTTAATTTCTTTTTTTTAATGTTATTTTTTAAAGAAAGGAATAAAATCATGGTGACATTGAGTGGCGTTTCAAATAAATTAGTAATTTGTAATTTTTTTGTGTTAAAATGAAGAACTAAATTGATTAATTGAATGAAATTAGAGAAAAGAAAGAAGAAATTATGACTCGGCATCACTTTACATGTGTAACCCAATTAAGTGGATACCTTTCCTATTTTTCTTAATTTGATGCTCATATTTTATACAATTAGATCTTGGACGATCTGCTTATGTCAGTTTTCCAGTAAAAAGAATTTAACTTATATCTTAAGCATAATCATTCCTAAATGTTAATTCAGAAATCAAAGATGAAATGCCTATAACGGTGCAATGCTTTTAAAAACCTCCTTTTTTAATTCTTAATATAGTAATGTTTCTAGGTCGAATACTACGAATAAGCTGAAAGATGAGACGGATATAAAGAAAAATTCATTAAAAATGCTTGATAGAATAAAAGCAGACTTGTGGATTTATATCTATCAAATTTGGTACGTAGTTATTTCTTGGGTAGAAGATACTAAGAAAGACACCTTTAAAATTTTAATTAGATTTTTAATCAAAGTTTAATACAAATTTTAATGTTTCAAATTAAATAATTTCAGCATAAAAGCATGACATGCGTAAGTAGTACAGAAATTTGCATGCCTTTTCGGATTTAAATCATAAAAATAAAGTTAATACTTTTAATCGCGTCCTACCACTTGTAAGTGATATATTATTTTTATAAATTTAGAAAAAAAAAGCATGTTAACGATGATAAAAATAAAAGAGCATTATTTTAAGAAAGTATATTTTTATTTCTTTCATTAGAGTATACATAAAATAAAGTATATTTTTTTTATTTACTTTTATTCATTAATTCGAAAGTGCATTGTTATAAGAAATATTTTTTTAAATTTCTTTCTTTTAATAAAAAGCAGTGTTGGGACGGCATTCTGACTCTACTACATATTATTAAATCAAATAATATTTGAATCAAAACTTCAGATTTAATGACATGAAAAATATTACATAAAAAAGAAATCTTTCTTTAAGGGAATTTTTTTAGATTCTATAATTTTAACACTAACAGCTTACTGAAATTCTATAACAAATTGTTAAAGAGAAAATCTAGATTATTATGAATTATGGTCAATGACGACATTCGGCCACGATTCTATTTAAACTGCATATTATGCTACAGATTTTCATGTATGTAACATGTATGGTACCGAAAAGGATTTTAGTAGCAGATCGTCTGATCACATTTTTGCCAATTTACAACGGAGTCTGTGGTTGGAAAAACTGACTTGCAATTTTAATTTTTTATTTAAATATCTTTCTTCATTTTTTAAGCCTACTTCTGAGCTGCGTATCACTTTTCGTCACAGAAATAAATTTATTTGGAATAACGCGCTTGATTATTGAGAAAATAGTTTTGTCAGATTTAAAGAAATTAGAATTTAAATTAATAGAGTAAAATGATCAAACATATCTCTATTAATTATAATAAAAAAAATTTCTTACTTTATTACTAAACCATAAAATGTATGCATGTTCTTTTCATTAACATATGTATATGAGTATAAACGTATGCATGCCAAATGAATAGAGTATAAATTGTAAGAATTTATATCTTATCAAAATGAAAATATATCTAACTTGTCAGAAACCATTTAGAATGAGATGTTACAAGGAATCATCTAGAAAAAGATGAGGTATATAATAATACGATGAATTTAATAATATTGTCAATACATATTGTATATGCTGTTAACCAAACTATACTCGTAATGGAAAAAGTACATTTTGCGTTATTACGAGTTTATTCGTCCGGAGTAATAAGTAGTGAAAATTTACAGTTTGAATTAAATTTTAGTAAAAACTCAAACATATTCGTAGATTTCAATGTGTTTAAAATATTTTGTGGCCAAGTCGAAATTAAAGGAATAAATAAAAGATTATTAATAATTGTTATCTAAAAACCGGCATATAATATGAATTGTATTTTTTAATGTATCGTTCTATTATATTAGTCATCCAATTTTTTTTATGTTTTTTTCGTTCATATGCTAAAAATGTATGTTATTTAAGTAAATAAATAAATGTGATTATTGAAATAAAAAATAAAAGTCATTTTATTACAATATAATTTCATATTACACATACTCTGTGTTTGACATGTATACTCGTCATTGCTAAATTTTTGCGACAAAATTTAGATACGCCATTTCTGAAGAGGTCGAAACAGTTAACAAATAATATGTATAATATTTCTGTTATACAGAACAGAACGCCGTCTCATACCCCCGTATCCGTGACCATTCTGGTCACTGAACGGTTTGGTAGGCATGTTACGGGAATTTTATTTAATTAACAAAATATTTACAGTAGGAAAACGAAACAAAAATAACTATTTACAGAATTTACAATTATATAAGAAATTATATTATGATGAGACCGTTTACATAATTTTTCAACTTAGAAATATAATTTGTAGTAATAAACTTAGAAATATAATGCAGATTGAGAGATAAAATTTATAAAAATATACATATAATCTGTGTTCACTTATTTTTTATGATATAGTAGATCAGGATGCAGTTAAAAAAATCAGATGGAAAATAATTTGAGAAATGGAAATGAAGACAATCTCTGTTTGATTGAAATGTGTGACAGGAGACTGCAGTGCTTGTTTTTTTCCCTTAGTCTTTTTTGGTGTGAGCCTTGATGTTGAGTGCTATGGAGGCAAGAATAGGTCTCTATTTCCACTTATAAATTTGATTATATTGTGGATTTTTTGACTGGAAAGGAAGTTGCCGGCGACTCTTTTCAGTCATTCCTGTTCATGGCTTGGTGATGTATTTCTATTATACACAGAATTAAAACAATAAGAAAATTCGGTTGTATCTGAATGTGCACCAAGCAATAACTGAAACCAGTTAACGACAAAATTAAATTGATACTTACAATCTGATGTTCAGCCGTTGGTGCAGATTACTCTTACGCATGTTTTACGAAAAAATCTTAAAAATCTTTCTTAAATATATCAAAAATTGTCTTAGGTCTTAAATGTCTTAGGTGATTCTTCATTAAATTAGCAGCATTTACAGAAATCCTTTGAAACATTTGAATTTTTATAAATACAGTGTTAAAGACGAATATATTAACAAATTATGATGAAAATTTATTTATGATTTAACATTAATAATTTAATTATTTTAAATTTAATTAACGAGTAATAATTTAAGATTCGACTCAATATAATAGTTTAAATTCGTTATTTTTTATTTTCGCATAACTTTTTTCTCATTTTCCAAAGCTATTGTTACTGACTTTGATCCATAACTCTAATTTTCCTTCCAATTTTTTTTATCAGTTTGTGATAGCATACACATGGCGATTTCCCACAACGATTATCCGGATCAGGAGATTCTGCTGCTTCTTCGTTAAATTATCAGAAACTTTCCGTTTAGCAGGAAAGGGTTATCTTGGGTAATTACACATGCTATCAGTTTTGGGAAGATATATACCTGCTGTAACGAAATACTTTCCACAGTCAGGACTGGTCTCCTATCCTTGCTGTCAAGATAATCAAGTAAGTTATTTAATAAACATTAAAACAGTTTATTTAAATTAAATCAATCAACATGTTGAAAAATATTCTTAAAATTTACAATAATATATATTATTTTTAACTGTTTGAGTTGGAATTTTGCAAATTGGCGTCAGATTTTATTAACAATGAATGCAAATATTAACAATGAATAAAACAACTGCTATTTTTCTGCTTTCAAATTCTTAGACAATTGTGACTGAGAATCCCTTTATTCTTAAGTTGATAATTCACTATCATTTCACATCACACTATTGGAGGAATGACACTCTTCGCTATTCCACTTTCTTCCCTATCTAAAAAGATCAGTTATTCACAAACAGACCAAGCCCCCCCCCCTTTTTGTTTTCTTTTTGTTCTTGAATATAGACCGACCATTCCTTTTTTCGCCTTTCCATTTAAGATGGTTATTCAAGAGTACTCCACACCATTCTTTTGTTACCCATCAATTTATATAAGTGATTCAAGAGCATTTCATTTACTGGATGTAGTGAAAAGATATTTTGCGAAGCTCATGACCTTCGTCAAGAACCTAAGCATTAATCTTTTCGTTTACTTGGTCAGTATGAGTCCATCTTATCGATGGTCTCTGCCGTTGCTTATCGAGAGAGACAGGTGGCAGTACGTTCAGGGTCCCTTGCTTCTTGGCTGGAACACATCTGGCACTTAAGGAATTCGGAAAAGGAAATAATAGAATAATCGCAACAAGTTACTGTCATCAGTATTCTAGATATACGTTGGGGATCCCTACAGCGTGGAATGCTTTGTTGACCTCAGTCTACTGAGGGTAACAAAAGCATGGAGAAACGGTTCATTCATTTTATAATTTGATTGATGTATCTTCCTCTTATTATCTGCACCAGCCCGCCCCTTTAAGGATTTTGGCAATCATTGACAAGTTGCTCTAACTCTTGCAGACCCCCTCCTCTTTGACTAGCAATGGTTTTATCTTCTTGGCCAATAGCACACTGTCTGCATAGTTATCTCTTGTATAATTAAACGTCATTTTTTGATTTAATTTCACTCAACCAGCAATTCCTAAAAACTTTTAGAATAATTACGAATACAACATAATTTTTGTTTTGGATTAAATGTGCCAACAGATGTCTAGAACTTTTACTCAATTTGAGCAGAAGAGAAAGAAGAGCAGAGAAGTAACAGAGAGAGAAACGGAAGTAATGTACTATTTGTGACTCAGTTGAGTAGAAGAAAGATTGTTTATATACGCTTTAGGTGAAAACTGAAGCAGTTCATTAGATGCAATTTAAATTTCGGAAAAAGCTATGGAGGTTTAATCGGTGGTGTTTAAATCCATTTAGTAGTAGAGTAAGATAAATGCATTTTCGATTGCCAATGACAAAATTTGTTCCTAGGTTGTGGGATTTTTATAAGTTTTGCGTTAAATAAAAAAATCATCATTTTTTTATGTAATTATGAATGATTTAATTTTAGGTTCTTTACTTAAAAAGGTGGTAGTTAGATACGTTTATAACAGAATCATTTGGATATGGAGGGTTTAATGTACACTTCAACCTTTATAATAAAATGAACAAAATTGGTAAAAAGTTTTGTTTTTTGTAGAAACTTAACATCATTTCGAGGATCACTGCGCACACACAGCATATGTGCAAAAATAAACTTAACAATTAATGTTTTTTTCTCGAATTCTGCAATTTTTCTATCAGCAAAATAATATATAATGAATTTTTCTAACTCTATCATTCATTTATTATTGGATTTCTTTTTGTTTTCTGCTTAAAAAAACATTCAATCTTTCAAATCTAGAAGATAAATAGTTATAAAATTTAGGCATTCCAAATTCACTAAATTTCAAATTAAAGAACTCTTTAACTCGTGCGCTTATTGCCGTTTTCATGGAATAAATATCTATTATTCATTTACAAAGAAAAGTAAGAATGCTTGTCTTTTGAAAGTTAGATAAATAACTATAAAAATTCCAAACTTTATTTCATATTAAATTTTAATACTTCACGTTCTTTTTCACAATTTTAATAAATTCCATCTCATTTTGGTTGATAATTATCTATGATTAAAATTTTGAAAATTATGATTTAAATATCAAAATTTTATTTGAAAAATCTGATGTATGCAATAACCACAAAAAAAAAATCCTGATATCAAGCTGGAATGCTGATAGTATATTTTTTTTTTATCTAAGTTAAGACTACATTAAAAAGTCGATTTTTATTGAGAAAATGTCATACTGTTTTTTTGTAATTTAATATTCTTATTTTCTAAATAATCTTCATAAAACCGTTAGAATTTTACTTCTAAGTCCATTCTTTGGGAAATTACATTGATTTCTTTTATTTGCATGATATACGATTGAGTTATTTTACATCTTTAATTGTTATTTTCTCAAATTATAGATTTTGATAAAATTTTCTGAAGAAAAAACTTATAGCTATAATCTAATGCCCATTTTGTGCAAATGTGGTCTAATCATTTTTCAATATATTTTTCAATTCATGAACTGAAAAATAAGCAATCTATTTATTATAAATATTATATTACTATTTTAATGTTTCAAATGAAAAAAAAAATCCTGTTATTTATTAATCGAACCTCTATATTTGAGGAATGGATTAAAAAATTTCATTTTATCTTTAGTTTCGGGAATTATGTAATATATTTCTTAAGCTATCTCAAGATTTTTTAAGAAATCATTTGATAAAGCTTTTAAATTAGAAGGTTTTTACTTTATACTTCTTTTTAAACAAAACAAAAAAAAATCAATATTTTTTACTTTACAGTTTGCTAATCATAACTCTTTTACCAAATATCAGTCGTATCTTATCTTTTTCTTTAGGCAAAAACAGTCCTACTGGAAAATTTTCAGCATGATATTTTATATTTCTCTGTTCTTATCCCTGGCTGTGGCACTCGATGCAGGTATGAAAAACTCAGAACTCCTTATAAAATCCATGAACAATTGAATGACTATGCCGTCGAAACGATTTCAATTTCAGAGAACAAAAGTCCTCTCCTTTCGATATTTTCAAACGTTTTGACAGAAAAATTCAACTTGTAATGTGTAATTGCAACTTATTCTTCCTTTGTGTTATACAAAAAACTGTTTTCGAATAGTATCAACAAAAATCATATTGAACATCATACCTACGTTCCTCTAATGATTATGGTACTGAACTGAGCCATTCATTGGTTATGAAAACAAAACCTTTGGTAAGAATGTTTTTTATATTGTTACAGTGCTTAGGAAATACATATAACGATACGACATTTGAATATCTGTGTTGATGGCAGTGATAACTTGGTAACAAAGCATGAACATAAAGCTTGAAAAATTATAAAATAAATAATTGTTAACAGCGCAGAAAAATAGAAAACTCATTACTTTGTTTCCACTAAAAATCGAGCAATAATTAAAAAAAAAAATGCCACAGTTTCGAAAATTCAAAGAAAGGAGAAGGGGGGGGGATGACTATACTGAGACATAATTAGAAAAAAAATATTTAGAAAAATAAAAAAAAGAAAAGAGAAACCCGTATTATTCACATGGAAATATATAAAAACAAAATATATCCGCAAAAGCATTGTTCCCAGAAGCATTTTGAATATTCGTTACAGGTTCTATCCTCTGGCTGTTCTTTTAAGATACTCAAAGACTGGAACATCGACATGCGATTTAACAAGTAATCGTTGGCCGTCTCAGATTTCTACGATTTATCAAGTGACACGCAAATGTGAACCAGTTTTTCCAGATAGTCCATTAGAATGACAGCCTAAGTTAAACTAAAAGGGCTAAACTAAGATGGACTATTTTAGACTTCTACCTAAAATTATATATCGGTGCTTTAAAGTTACAAGGAACCACGATTCTTCTTTATCATATCTTTGATTCATGAACTGGGCTAGACATGGAAAAACTAATAAGATTAAACCAATAACATGTCATTTTTTTTTTTACATGTGATCAAATGACTTATTTTAACTGGAAATTTTCGTATTCCCATGGAAAAAATTAATAATTTAAAGGAATGATTTATTAAAATCTAAAGTGAATAAGAATGGATCGCTGCATGATGATGGGGGTGTAGAGAATAATAAAACGACACCATCTCTCATTTGAAAGAATGATAACAAAGATCATGTAGATGAACAAAATCAGTATGCCTGAAATGTAAAAGGAAAGAAACATTATAAGCCAAATAACATATTGTCTTTATAATTAGACTATTGCAAGTAATTTTCGCTGTTGCGCCAATCATTCAAATACAGGATCGATAGCACTATTTGATAGGCCATTGAACATTCATGTAAAATACTGGCATTTTATAGATGTTGCCGGCAGTAACGAATTTTCGTTCTGCTCGGTTTCTGTCGTAAGCAACAAAAGTCTTTTGCACCAGCTTTTCACGATGCTTAGACGATAAACCTGGCTTTTACTTTCTGAATTCGACAACAGGAGTAGCGTTTTTCATATAATCGGTCAATTATCAAATCACTTTCGACTGCTGCGGCATATGTTAGGCTTAGCAATTATTTCATAAAATGAGTTTTGTGAAGTCAGCGAAACGAGCAATGGCCAGGTGAAATAATCGGACATTTCTATGGATGCACAGCGCCCTCTGTATTATCATGTATACATTTACAAGATACTTACTTTCCTATGCGAAATCATGTTTTGTTGCTATTCCCTGTTTTTGCACTCATCTTGAACAACCGATTCTGAATTTCTCTGTATGTATCATTTAAATAAATGTTTAAAAAATAAAACTTTTTTATTAGAATTTGAATAAAATGATTATGATTTTTAGGGCCATTCTAGTAGAAATAAAACAAATACTTTCGATGCTTTAAAAATAAGAGCCTATAATTCTAAAACTCGGATAAAATTCCATTTGTTTAAATTAAAGGATAACTTTCGCAATTCAGTATTTTGGATTAAAATGAGGGAAGAATTCATAAACAGATTAGAGAAAATAAATGTTATTTGAAATTTTTTATCGACTGATGACAGACACTTCATAACAAACATACACAGAAACAAAACAATAATGAATATCTTGATATCGTAGTATTGGAACATACAATCAGGACACAAGGCTGATGAACAAAGAATAGAGGGATACGAAAGAGTTGTAACAATCTGAGGGAAAAAACACACCAAACAATTGAACAATAGATAGACAAAGAATCGAAAGCGAAAAATATGAATAGTTTTGCATCTTTCGCACCGCTTGGATGAAATATGGAGAATAGTACGCATAAATGTTTTGTATATTGCATATTGATTTCTGATCTCTGGTTTTTGAAGTGTTTACTGAATTTCTTTAAAGTATGAAGTTTTTCGTTTAAGTATAATATTGTTACAAAATTTTTCTTCTATAACAAATACTGCTAATCAATTGTAATAGCGCAGCACATTTAATTGCTAGTAGTTCAGCAGCTTTCTTGCTGTCTAATCCTCCAGTTTCTTTACTTGTCGGCGACTCCGACTCTCTCACACACACAACTTCTTCTGACGATCCACACCACTTCTGACGATACACTCAACAACAACAACTTCGCAGCTTCCGAGTGCTCGTCTTTTATAGTTCTGGGAGGCGGGGCTAGATTCTTCCAGACCAATCAGGGCGTACCTGGCTATACCTCGGGTCTTACTAGATGGATCGTGAAACTTCTCGAACTTTCCGGTATTATCCATTTAGTCGCTAAACTCGCCAAATTCGTCGCCAAGTCGCCAAATGATCGCCAAGCTCTCAGGTCATTTACGCGGCAGCTGCTCAGCACAGATCTTACAACGGTCTTTCTCACGATGACACTATTCATGGCCGAGTAGCAAAATTACAGATTTGTAACAATATTAACATTATTTTGACTAGAAAGAATGAATTTCGAAAACTACATTCGTCCTAATAACTAAGCATATGTTGAATAATAATATTAATAAAATTAGTAAGAAATTACATAATTGTAAATATAGTAGCTTTTTTAATGAATTAATCAAAATCCCAGAAAAATTAAAAAACATAGAACAATTTGATTAACGAACATTGTATTTGAAAGAAATTTGGTCTTTAATCGAACATATATAATTTTATTCATTTGTCCTTATGCATTAATTTAGTTTATTCCTTTTTCAGCATGCCCAGAAATCGTGAGCCGGGCTGCTTGGGGTGCTCGGAACGTTAATCCACAAGCGATGAAAGTTCCTGTGAGTCACGTATTCATTCATCACACAGCTGGCGCCACCTGCAACAGCAAGGATGCGTGTTCGAAGGTTGCTCGTCAAACTCAGAACTACCACATCGATACTAGAAGTAAGTATTATAATAAGCAGGGAATACAGAACCTAGAAAGTAGTATAAAAACAAAAAATGTGGATCTTTTCCTAAATCAAAGTAATCAGAACGACGAAGGCAAATGTACTTCTCAAAGAAAAAATGCCTTTTACTTGTTGTTAGAATTAAATACTTAATTTAAGGACCACATGTAAAATAATTCTATATTACGAAGCGCTTTTATCTTCAATTCAATAAGTAATTCATTACAAAAAATATCAAAATAAAATTGTATGAGGAAAAGAAAATAATTATCTTTTGCGAAAAGCTATAGAAAAATTAATTTAAAAGTAAAGAAAGCGCAGGGAGAGAGATGGATTTGATTGGCCGAGAGCCAACTTACAATCTGTTGCTTGATTAATCTGCGTCTTTTGCAGTATGTTGAATACGACAAAAAAAAGTCAATTTCTTCATAATTAGTTTCTGTTTATTTAGAAATATCGATAACAGTTCCGACCTAAAAAAAAATTGCTGATATTTTCTGAAAAAAAAAATGCAAATATTTTCTACTTTTTTTTTCTTATTCCAAAGTTTTGTGGAGCGATGGTTCAAACGGATGTGAAACCATAGTTTATGAAAAAATTGTCAATTAATCCTTGCTAATAATAACTAGACAAATATTCAATAATCGAGCTTTGTGAACATATTAGATAGGATTAATATTGAGAAAACCACAATTTTTTAATTGAATCTAAGTAGTAACCTAAATTTATAATTGCAATAGAGGAAAGCCATTCATAATTATTATTGTTGGGTTTTTTCCAAATAAAACATACACATAAAGAGGAAGAAATATATATTTTTTTCTTTTCATGAGTTGGAATAATGTGCGAATACATATTCTTTCTTTGATCTTTATATACATTGTTTCAAAGATATATATATTCATGATTTAGCTAATCTGTTAAATTAAAACATTTTAGAAATCTACAGCGGCATTCAATTCTCCAGTTCTCAATGTCACTTGAATGTAAAGATCTTTCCAAGATGGAAAATTTTATACACACTAAACATATGCATATAATGGATCTGCGCTGGAATCGAGTGTTAAACTAGTGATGAAATCTCGATACAACTCGCAATGATCGGCCTCTCCATATTTTAATTTATAATTTTTAATTGCAGAATGGGCTGACATCGGATACAGCTTCCTGGTAGGTGGAGATGGCAGGATCTACGAGGGCCGTGGCTGGAAGGCCGTCGGAGCCCACACCTACGGTTACAATTCGAAGGCTATCGGCATTTCCTTCATGGGCAACTTCGACAAAGCCCAGCCAAGTGCAGCTATGATAGATGCTGCCAGGCAGCTAATCGACTGTGGTGTGGAGAAGGTATGTAAAGAAATTTCTAAAGAAAGAGTTTTCATGCACATTGGTAGTTTGATTACTATCCTTATTAAAGCCATAGAAGGAAATTAAGGACTAAATCAGGTCATTTTGAACTTGATCAGATGGCGGATTATGGTTCCTTCATAGTGAATGGTGCAAATAATGAGAAAATATTAAACATGTTTACCCTATATGGACAAAGATAGGAGAGACACTCCCCGACAGCCGGTCAACTGAGAAGTCTTACACAGCATATGGGCTATTACAATCAGGGACAATCCCAGACATCTTTACAGGTTTCTGTACTCTGGGAGAGCAAAGTCTCATCAAACAAGAAAAACAGGAGCAAACTATGCTGAGACACTCGTAACCCCGTAGCCATCATGACCACCTTTTATGGACAATAGGAGAATGTTTCACTCCAATGGGGATAATATTCATCAAGTAGGCTTAAATCTCGATGATATTAAACTTCATTACTTAATTCTTACTCTTCATTACTTAATATTGTAGTGAATAGCTTATAAGCCAGTTAACAACTATGCTACTCGAGCAATTGCTTTTGTATCGTGGTCATGTTACTGGACCGCGAACCACAAGGTCCCAGGTTCTATCTTTTGCACATCCCAATCCGATACATTGGTGACCTCGGACGATGAACCTTCAACCTTCGTACAGCTGTTGTGGCGCCATCTACCAAGCAACCAAAGTCGTCAGACTCACTTGAAGCAGCAATAGCAACCACTCACCCACACACGCTCGCTCGCCCTAACGCTTGGCGCTATTCTAATGGGTACAGGCGCATTATACTCAACAGCCAATAAATACATCACCACTCAACAGCCATATCGTTCGTCTCACCTCCGACTCACTAGAGGGATAGTCTGTAGTGAATAGCTTATAAGCCAGTTAAAAACTACTCTACCCGAGCAATTGCTTTTGTATCGTGGTCATGTTACTGGACTGCGAACCACAAGGTCCCAGGTTTTATCCTCGCTCATTCCAACTCGCCGCAATATTAAACTCTTTATTTTTTATTAAGAGTGCTGTTTTCTTATTTAGCAATATTTATTTAAGTGCCGATGTCGCAATTAAAAATGAAACTATAATAGCTTTATTTCAGTTACAAGTGATAAGGACATTCATTTATTACTCAAAAACAAATTGAAATTCTCTTAGATATTCCCAACTGATCTTTTATTAATCAAAATATTTATCATCAAATTATTTAATATAATTCTTTCCTACGTTCATTTAGAATAATTTTATATGCATGCACATAAAATAATTATGTATGCACATGTACATAATTACCCTCACAATTATACAAGTGCATGCATGTGATTATACATAACTGTATTCTAACTGCATGTGCACAAATGTTTATATACACTTACATCTAATTGGTATACGAATTCTCACGTGATAATCTTATTTTTTCCCCTCCACTATTATAAATTCTCTTTGGTATAAAAATACTGAAATATCTACAGTTGATATTATTGACAAACTTGACACCTCCTCCCTTTCAAATTACTTGTTGCATTCAGCAATTTTTATCTCAGTTGGCCTTTACATCTGAATTACATCGGATTCAAGTAACTGTCTTACATAGGGTCTTGACGATAGAGTTTAACCCTTTCTAGGCCCGTGGGAAGTATGCTTCCCACCCCCACCAAATTTATCAATCTTTGTATGAAATTATGTACGTTGGCAAAAGTTCTGAATTTTTTTTTTTAGTAAATACGAAACTTAGATGCTTCAGTTCTTTATCTCAGATAAAATGATGTGTCTTGATTTGTTACTTAATTATTAATTAACAAAATTAATTAATTAATCAAATTAAATTTATCTAATAAGCTAATGAATACCTTTTCTTATTCTAATTTCAAGCCTAAAAATATTTTAACATAATATGACTGGAAAAAAAGGGCCCTTTAAGTGACCGTACCTAATTATTGATAGCTGTTTTGATTAGATCTAATGATATTTGTCTAACATACCTCTCTTAAAAATGAAAAATGTTGGTCACTTTGGTAACGTTTCGGATATGAAACAATTTTCCAAATCTTTTAACAAAATTATTCCAGTTAACCATTATTTTATAGTATTGGATGAAGTTTTGATATAAAATGTATCAATGCTCCTATATTTTATTCTTCAGTTGTAAATTTTGCTGGATCTTAAAGTTATCTTTAAAAGAAGCATTTGAGATTAAATCTTCGTGGCATAATCTTTATAGTTAATTTTGTAGTTGCAAAATTATGCTAATCAGACTAGCTTGAATTGAACATTCAGGTTGGTAATTTTCATGCTAGTCTTAAGACTAAGATAAACATGTTTCCATTTTATAGTAAGATACATTAACAAACTGGAATAGAAACTACATAGGGATTAACGTTACACACAAAATGCGAACTGTTTATAAGAGAACGGGTTTGGGGAAATTTTCGCCATAGTTGCAGGTTTTCCAAGAAAGTTCAACTATGTCGCCAGAGATGCTGGTTAAGTTGTGTAGAGGTTAGTGAAAGAAATCATGAGTCTCAAGCTGCAGTCACCAAGCTTTCTTCTTTCTACACGCATTTGCATTTTTTAACTACTTTAATGAAAATGACAATTTAACGTTGAATATATATAAACCAAAGATGCATGGCTTAGATATTTCTTTTATACATATTTGAAATAATACGAGAAGCTACACATGCTCGATAATATTTGTAACCTTATCTTACATCAAATATGCAGTCCCCCCCCCCGAAAAAAAAAAATTTAAATACTACTTTTTAATATTAAACTAATTATCGCACAATATTTATAGATAATTGCTGCAGTAGAAATATGTTCTCTATAAGAGTGAAAAATATTTTTTTCATGCAAGTAGCGTCAGAATTAAAACAGCATGAACGCTCTTAAAATGTTGTAATTTTGAGTAAGCGGTTCATGGTTTATAAAAACAGAAATTTTCTTTTTTAAATGTTAAAAGAATCCTTGTTTTTCCGATATGTTCTAAGTTATAATGAATTTTTAACGATAATTTCTACTTTACTTTAAAATAATAAAATAGACACAATTTATGCATTTAAAAAAATATGAATGCATATTTTTCGTTAATTTTTAAATTAGTAAGTTAAAAATTTAGACAAACACACAAAACTTTTCATATCATTCGAAGGAATAAGACATAAAAAAACTCACTGTTCCAAATTTTATCCATTTCTGACAAGTAGTTTTAAAGGTATATAGTATAGATCAATAACTTTTGTAAGACATGATTTTCCTTCTCGGTAAAATCCTAGATGGGCCAACCTCTTGGCGACTTATTTGAAATCTCGCCAAGTTGACTACTAATTGAATATTTTATTATTGTTATTTTTCAATTAAAAAACCATACTTGGAGGCCAGAAATAATAATAAATAAAATAAATATAATAAATAAATAAATAATAATAAAATAAAGTAATAAATAAATAATAATAAAAATAAATAAATAAATAAAATAAAGTAATAAATAAATAATAATAAAAATAAATAAATAAATAAAATAAAATAAAAAATAAAATAAAAATAAATAAATAAATCAGTCTAGGTTGCCACATTGGCGACGTTATCGCCACTCGTTTGGCGAGAATTCAAAAAGACGCCAAGAGGTGGGCTGTGCTAGAATCCACCCTCCTTCTCTTTGGGGAGGGGGATGAAGACGAAGGCATCTCAAAGAAACGACAGTATTGCCTGGAAAAAATAAAATTTTAGAATCCATAAAATTTAATGGAAATCAAAGCTGTAGCACCTCTTTTTTCCCTGGAGCAGAGAGCACCCCCTTGTGACGTTTTGCAGAAGACAGTCAGTTGAACGGCAGACCTGCACCCTGAGGTCGACTTTTTCCCTATGCGCAACCCTTGCGCTAACGTCGAATGCTTTCGGCTGGAAACCGTGGAATCCCTCCGCCATACTGTTCTTTAACCTAATTTTCTATGTGTGTATAATAAGTGTTTGTGAATTTTGCAGTGGAGCTGTGTTTGTGAAAATTAAAAATAGTGTAATTAAAACAGGGCAGTTCCTTAGAAAACCACAACACACCCACTATAAAGCATATTTTTCAATGTTGCTTTAGATTAAATATCGTTTTTCTTTTTGAAATAAATATGAAGTTGAAGAAAGAAAAAATCTATATATGATATTGATATGTTCTACTTTGATAACATTTCAAGCAAAGTTCTGTTTGAGAGATATTCGGTTGGTATTATCTTTGCTTTATGGGGGGGAGGGAGGTAAAATTTTCTGTTAAGTGCAAATATACTATATAATGTGAAATGTATGATTGAATAAAATAAATGCTCCTTGTGAGTAGATATTGCAGCGTCGCTAAATTTTTATTAAATACCCTTTTTTTTTAAGTGGAACCAAAGTTTAGAAACGAACAAAACTTAGATTCGATCAATTATTTTTCTTATTTAATACTCCATTTTGGTAAAAAGAGATTAAGTATAAAAAGAGTTTCAAAATATTTCTTGAAGGAAACGTGAACACGCAAATCGACAACATTATGCTATAAACTTTATAAATGAATGTTTAAAAAATAGAAATCTATCTTTTATTTTTCCACTATTTGAAGAAAAAAAAATTATGTTCGTTTTACAAATACTAAAAAATTACAAATTAACATTGATAGTTCTAATTATATTAAGCGACATAAATGGAGTACACTATCAAAATATAATTTATTAATTTGTTAATAGCTAAATGTGCAAATAAGAGTAAGCATTTTGAAATCTTATTTAGGCCTGTTTCATCACCTCTAACTATAAACTTTCAAAAAACATTACAGCTCTTTCAGAGAAAGGTTAGCGTTTTAAATACGCTTGTAATTAAAACTTGAACGAAGGAAAGTATTAACATTGAGTTATTTTGCTGCATTTTTATATATAGAGTGACAAACTTAAATCTTTTTTTTTTTTTTTTTTTGTATACATATCCGGTTACTTTGAACCAATTTATCTAAAATTTTATAACTGTAATATAAATTTATAACTGTATATAAATTTTATAACTTTCTTGTTATTCACAATCATTCAACAGGCAAAGGTGTGTATGTGGGGGGGGGGTTGTATTTGGAAAATTTGAAGATTGGGTAAATGTAAATATTTAGGTTATTCCTTATTTGATTGCAATTGTGTAGTTTTAAAACCGAACATACTTTCTATTTGAACGATATATATTCTTTAAATTTAACCTTTATAAATTATGAACAATAAGAAGTGTCCCCTTTGCTTTTTTAACGAATATATATGTATATATATTTATATATAATATTTGTACAATGTTCTTGATTCAAATATTCATAATTTTTTTTTCCTTCTAGAAATTTATAACGGCCAATCGCCAGATACATGGCCATCGCGATGCCAAGTGCACGGCTTGCCCTGGAGCTGCTCTTTACAGCATCATCCAGAAGTGGCCAGGATTCAAAGGAGGAAAACTTCCCGGATATGTTTGCTAAAACATGAATTACCAATGAAGATTATTTGAACATCGATTATATTATATTGTATTAAAATTTCCATTAATGATATTTTGTTATTTAATATTCGATGCAGTAGAATTTCATTTCAGAATCACTTTCTTACTCTTTTCAAACATAAAACCCAAAAATATGGTATATCATAAAAAGCTCGCTTTCAGAATTGTTTGAATTTTATTATGAATTATCCCAATGACCAAAAACTTAATTTTATTTCGTTTACATCTTTTGATATTAACTTTTAGTTTCACTTCATGACTGGTCAAATATAAACATTTAAAAATCTGTATCGCTTTTTCATAATGTAAATTTAAATCAGGCATACAAATTTATTTTCTACTGACTTTTAAATCAGATATACAGATGCTGCAAAAAAAAAAAAAAAAAAAAAAACACTGAAACAGCGTTGCGTGAAATTTCAGCTATATACATTCAATGTGTACCTCCAAAGATTACATGTACTGAAATTCTGAGATACGCTGAATGCACTTTCACTTTTTTTATGAAGAATCATAATATGCATTAGCTGGAAGAAAAATATCATTGAGATGAAATTGAAAATAAAGTAGATCTATGGAAATAACTTTAGAAAATAAGTAGGTTTTAATGTAACATGTTTCTTTTTCAAAATAATTGTAATATAAAAAGCAGGGAAAAGTGAATAATCGATTTAATAAACAATTTCTTTCTCCATTATGGTTTTAAGCATAATTAAACTAGAGAGAATCAGTAAAATTCTAACCTCTTCAAATGACGTCAGCAACTGACATCAATGTTGAAATAGAGGAACATGTGCTGAAAATACTTTGATGTGCATGAAGCATTTAACCAAAAAAATGCAGCTATTTAAGAAATATATGTAAATGTTTATAATCATATATCCAAGAAAAAAACATCGAGTTTTGGGATATTCTGTAAAAGGAAAAGAAAATAGCAAATGCGACAGTTGCCAAAAACAATTGGTACGAGGCAGAAATTTAAAATTATTACCTATTCTGAAAAGTAAATGCTTAGTACGGTAGTAAATACTTCAAACGAAGGAGATGAGCGAGGGCGTGAATCTTGTTTTCAAGCAATGTTCCTGAATACTTTTATGCTTTTCTACCTCTTAAAATTGCAATGTTAGATGTTCTCTTGTCCTCATGTTGCCACACAAAGTTTACAATAAAATTTAATTCTGCTTGTCATCTTTAAAAATGAATAGAAGTTTAAAATTGCAAAGGACAATTTTAATATTTGGTATTAATGTTTGTTAGAGAAAATTTCATAATGTAAATTGTACATTAATAAACAACATTTTTCAAATACTAATATAATTTTTTTTCAATTGCTTTAAAAATATTTTAAGGAAATATATTTTATTTCATATTATATATTAAATTTATTTATCTATCTAATTTTATGCATTGAGAATAAAGATACGAATTTTAAGTAAAGGATTTAAGATTCATTTTTTAGTAAGATAATTAAAGAATTTATGCTCATATTAATATCTTTTTTGCTTCATTTTCTTTCTGTAACTGGACATGAGGGCAAGAATATTTGTAGGACTCAGAAATCACTACTATTTTAGAACGCACATTTAATTACATTTAGGACGATTAGGACATTTAGGATATATATACATTAACATAAAAGAATTGAACATTCAGTAGATTTCGTCGAATACGTCGCGTCTCGTCTTTCGTCCAGATCCGTCTGATCTGACACGTCTTTACTCTCGTCCAGATCCGTCTGATCTGACACGTCTTCACTCTCGTCCAGATCCGTCTGATCTGACACGTCTTTACTCTCGTCCAGATCCGTCTGATCTGCTCTCCGTCTAACCAGCGTCAACTCCGTCTAACAACCAGCAGATGGCTCTCGCCAACAGGCGCTCGTCACTACATATATGAAATTTAGAATTTATATATCGACAAAGTTTTTGAAAATTCCTTTGAGTGTACATTTTTTAAATTAGTATTCTAAAAGCAACTCTAAGAATTAACTCCAACTTGATGTTTGAATAAACTGATAAAATATAAAACAAAAAGTTATAAAGCTGACATGGTTTCAGTATTAGGGTATATGTTATGACAGCCCTATAGATATTTTTTTTTTTTATGTCTCCAATTGTTTTTAGTCAGATTGCGTTATATTTCATGTAAGGAATATTTTTTTCCTTGTCTCAAAAAATAATTCTTTATGATAATTCTTTTTTTTTTATGGAAAAAATTTGTAATTTAAAAAATGGAATTGTGTTATTTTCGGTGAACTGAGGGAAAAGTTTAACACGATGGTGGCGTTAGTTATGGCACTACAATTGCTTACATAAATATTCCTACTTTTTCCGCAAGTTAGCATAGTGTCTAGACATTGGAAATCTCACAAACAGCTGAGAATAATGAGCATGCACAGTTAGAACTTTCGTCGTTTTATTATTATTACTTTTATAACACACGAAATGTTTATTCACTTTCATACTATTTATCATAGTTCCAGTTAATAGAAACCAATTTATTACCAATAAAAGCAATGCAAAGATATCACAAAATAGAAGCTATATAAATTAAGTAATGTTTTTTGAAATGTGAATTAAAATTGGATATCTTAGACATTAATTAATAGATCAATAAATCTAATGGCTCCAACAAAAGGCATATATAAAAGCAATTGTATATATTGAGATCGTAAAACAGAAAGATTTACAAATAATTCAATACTTAATATGAAATAGATTTTTTTTTTATTTAGACATTTAAGAAATGTTATTTTGCCTTATTGAAATTAAAAACATGAAATTCAAATCTAAAAATTAAAGCAGTGTTTTTTTTTTTCATTCTAATGTCTTCTAATTTTTTTGCATATATTGTAAAATATTTCATATATATATTGTCACGTATGTAGTCTAGTATGGAACTCAAACATACACAAGAAGTAGAGCTAAACTAATTTATTAATAAATTCCAGAATACTTTTCTGTAGACAGTAAGAAAAGTCCAGAACACTTGTCTGGTAAATTAAAGAAATGTCCAGAATCTTCTGGAACATGAAATAAAGAGAAACATAAAATCATTTAATTAAATATTTACACAAGCTGTGAATCGTGGGATTCGAACGCAAAATCCCTTGATAATGAGATCAGTGCTATGTCCATTCGGCCATGGAGATTCGACGGTCTCTTTTTCAATGCGACATTGCTCCCTCCTTAGAAGAACAGCGCCTCGATGTTATGACATTTCATTGTGTGTCTCTAGTTCTTGATCGAATCACAGAGCCAGTATAAGTTGTCGTGTCTTCACGGTGAGTAGTCTCTTGAGAAATGTCTCTTTCCGGAACATCCATAATTTCATAAGAATGTTGGTCGTCTTGTTCTTCTGGGTCATGGTATGGCTTCATGCGTAGAACGTGGACAACTTCCTTCGGTTTCTGCCTTCTAGAATTAGGATCGAAATAGGCTACTTCATAGGTGACGTCGGACAACCGCCTCAATACTTGATAAGTGCCGAAATATCTCTTGAGGAGCTTCTCGGAAAGTCCTTTTTTACGAACTGGAATAAAAATACACACCAAATCCCTTGGTTCGTATGCCACCATCCGATGTTTGGAGTCATAATGCCGGCGATCTTTCTGCTGAGCCTCGAGAGTTCGGGCACGAGCTAATTGCCTCGATTCTTCTGCCTTATTGATCAGATGGCTAACGTAATCGTCTTCCTGGTTGAACTCGTTGGGGCAGAGAGGAAACATCGTATCCAACGGCGTTTCAGCTTCTCGCCCATGTAGTAAGTAGAAGGGCGTAAAACCTGTCGTGTCATGCTTGGCAGTGTTGTAGGCGAATGTAACGAACGGCAATATCTGGTCCCAGTTCTTCTTTTCGACATCAGCATACAAAGAAAGCATATCTGCTAGCGTTTTGTTGAATCGCTCTGTAAGGCCATTTGTTTGCGGATGATAGGCTGTTGTCATTCGATGAGTGATATTGCACAGTCAATTAATATCGGACACCAGCTTGGACTGGAATACTTGACCACGGTCTGTAATGATAAATCATGGAGATCCAGGCTTCAGGATTATGTCCTGTAGTAGGAATTTGGCTATTTGTGTAGCTTCCGCCATCGGTAAAGCTCTGGTGACTGCGTACCGTGTCAAATAATCGGTGCATACTACAATCCATTTGTTGCCATCGTCAGATTTTGGAAATCGTCCTAGTAGGTCGATTCCGATGCGATGTAAAGGAGCGGCGGCTGGTGGAATAGGCACGAGATGACCTGGTGGCTTCTGAGGAATAGATTTTCTCCTTTGACATTCTCGGCAGTGCATCCCATATCTTCGAACATTTCTGTACAATCCTGGCCAATGAAATCGCTTTCTTATTCTATCATACGTCCTGGTGAATCCTAGATGTCCGGCGGTAGGGTCGTCATGGAGAGATTCTAGAATACTGAGCCGTAAATGCTTCTGGATCACTGGTAGAAATTTCCTTCCGGACGGATCAAAATTCTTCTTGTAGAGGACTCCTTCGATTAATTCAAAGTTTCCCAGCCTACTTGTTTCGGTAATTTGTTGGTTTCTTATTATTTTTGCCAATATCGGATCTTTCATCTGTTCTTCTGAGAGATCAGTGAATAAAGTGGCACCTATGGAGTCCCCAGACCATGAAGCATCGACTTTTAATGGGTTTCTGGACAGACTATCAGCATCTTTGGGTTTCCTTCCACTTTTGTACACCACCGATACGTCGTATTCTTGGAGTCGCAGCACCCATCTAGCGAGTCTTCCAGAGGGATCCTTCAGTCCAGTCAGCCAACACAGGGAATGATGGTCATGAAACGATCTTGAAAGCCTTTCCAAAGAGATATGGCCGAAACTTAGTTATAGCCCATATGGCCGTAATGCATTCTCTTTCAGTTGTGGAATAGTTTCTCTCAGCCTTCGTCAGAGTACGCGAGGCATAGGCTACTACTTTTTCCTTCCCATCTTGTATTTGAACTAATACTGCACCGATTCCGTATCCACTCGCGTCAGTGTGAAGTTTCGTTGGTGTATTTTCGTCATAAAGGCCTAAGACAGGATCGGAGATAAGATCTTTCTTTAAATTATCAAAAGCTTCCAATTGTTCAGACCACCAACAGAATTTTGTGTACTCCTACAATAACAACTGTAGAGGTTCGGCTTTATGGCAAAAGTCCTTTATAAATCGGCGATAGTAAGAGCAAAGTCACAGAAAGCTTCTGATGTCATGGATATTCCTAGGCACGGAAAGTCACTCTCGGCCTTTACTTTTTCTGGGTCCGGTCGTACACCATCTCTGGATACTAGGTGTCCCAAGATCTTTATCTCATTTGCTCCAAAGCGACATTTTTTTTGGATTAAGGATAAGGCCTGCGTTCTGTATACAGTGAAGGACGGTATCCAACCTCTGAAGATGTTCTTCGAATGTTTCTGAGAACACCACAATGTCATCTAAATAGCAAAGGCACATTGTCCATTTTAAATGTCGCAGAAGATTATCCATCATCCTTTCAAAAGTTGCAGGTGCATTGCATAAGCCAAATGGCATCACTTTAAACTCGTATAATCCCTCAGGTGTTATAAAAGCGGTTTTCTCACGATCGGCTTCATCAACTTCTATTTGCCAGTAACCGGAGAAGAGATCCATAGACGAAAAATATTTTGCTCCCTTCAGGCAATCCAAGGTGTCGTCAATACGCGGCAATGGATACAAGTCTTTCTTGGTAATTCTGTTAAGGCGGCGATAATCAACACAAAAACGCCAGCTTCCATCTTTCTTCCTGATCAAGACGACTGGAGATGACCATGGACTTTCTGATGGTTGAATGATGTCTTTTTCTAACATTTTGGTTACCTCCTCACTAATAATGCAGCGTTCAGATGGGGACACTCTGTAAGCTCTCTGACTGATAAGTAAGTGGTCGCCTGTGTTTATTTGGTGTTTAACATTGAGTTGACTTCCTTTCTTGATCGAAAATTTCCAAAACCCTCTGGAGTAGATGTAACATTCTTTCTTTTTAGTCGATCCTCAAATCCGGAGATATCATCGTGGTACAGTCGATGACACCCAACTTTGCCTTTGAAGTGGTCGTGGAATAAAGTGATCCCTCGTCTATGGTATTTACGTAATCTTCGCGTAAAGGTTGGGCATACCCGATGCACATGTCATTAGAGATGATCTGAGGTTCTCCTTGTCCATTAGCAACCCATAGTTCGGCTTTACCATTAAGGAGCGTAACTATAGTAAACGGAATAGCAACTTCCTTGTTTAAAAGGAGTATCCTATTTCTCTCTACTATTACGTCGATGGCTCGATGTTTCTTATGCCCTAAGACCGTAATCTTTCTGATAGAACGAGCAGGTACTGTATAGTCTTCCAACATGAATAAATGGCTGAAGTCTGGAGTTTGGGATTCTCGAATGACGTCTTGAAACAAGAGCTCCAAACGGCGACAATCTATAACAGCTTGAGAAGCGCGCCAAAAGTCCCAACCAATGATGATATCGTGACTGCATTGCGGCAAAACAATAAATTCAAAAGCATGAGGTCAGCCATTGATTTCGAGACGAAGCGTACATTTTCTTACTGGTCTCACGTAATTTCCATCGGCGACTTTTAAAAGAACATTGTTAGTTGTTGGAAACATAACTTTCTTCAGTAGGCGACAATACTTCTCCGAGATAACAGAAAATGAAGCTCCAGAGTCCACAAAGGCAGGTACTGGCTCATTGTCGACGATTACTTCAATATTGTTTCCGGACATCTTTGCGCCAGTCGTCGGATTTTTGTCACTAGTGGCCTCACCCC
Source organism: Argiope bruennichi (assembly GCF_947563725.1). NCBI lineage: Eukaryota > Metazoa > Arthropoda > Arachnida > Araneae > Araneidae > Argiope > Argiope bruennichi. The sequence goes on from NC_079156.1 coordinate 119,462,901, forward strand.
CAAGGAAGGTGGCACCGCTTAGTTTTCCTCATTTCTGTAGCCAGGAGATTGACTGGATCTTCTATATGGCGACGGAGATCTATAGCGGCGTGTCGGCGATCGTCCTCGTGATGGGCTGGGCGACAAACTTCGGACTGCTGGTCGGCTGTACTCGTCGGCATAGCGTCCCTCATTCGACGGCGGACGGCCGAAAAAACTTGTCGTCGTCGACGATCATAATAAGCTTTACGCTTGTCTTGCTTTTGCTCGACGTGGACTTTAATTTCTGCAGCCAAATGAGCAAACCGTTTGAGATATGGGTTATCTCAGCTACGAAGTTATCATTGCCAATAAGTGCTCTTAAGTCGTGTGTGACATCATTGTTGTTCTTAACTCTCTACCAAATTACATATAAGCTGCTGTGTGATTTGTGGTTTCGCACTTGGCAGTGTTTAGTGCAAAGTGAATCATTGGTAGTTTTTCACCCCAAGTGTGGTGTTCATCTCTGACTAGTATGGCGAGTTGGGGTTTGAGATCTCTATTTTTACGTTCGGGTGGGTTAGATTGGGGATGATACACAGGAATAAGTTCTTGCTTAATGCCATGAAAATTGCAAGTTTGTTGCATTACAGCACTGACAAATTGTGAACCATTATCACTGATGAGTGTAGGTGGGAGTTCATATCTTAAGAAGACTTCGACTAAATTTTTGGCGCAATTTACAGATGTTGCTTCTTCAAGGGCAAATAACTCCACCAATTTTGTACTGGTATCTTCTACGAGAAAAATCCACTTCTTACGAGATGAGGTCCAAACAAATCGATAGCGAGAGTTTCAAATCTCTGTGCATAGACTGGAGATCTCAGAAGACCTGTTGGCTTTTGATTACTCGGTCTATAACGAATACAGTCCGGACAATTTTTGATATATTCTGCTTTTCTAGAAATTAGTACCTGCATGCTACTCGGTATTCGTGAAAAATGAATGCAGAAATGCAACATCGAATGCTACGATCTTTATACAAACGCAGAAAAATGTTGTCTGATAGTGGCGCTGCAATCGCGTGTAGACACATTCGAATTCCCGATAGGGCTGCAAAATCAACCCTTTGTTCTACTTTTAATATTATGAACTCCCGAAGGAGTTCCCAAAAATTGCCTCAGCCGACGATATTTCACGTCGACAGGGCGGGGTATTGGGAAAAGTTTTCAACTAGCAATAGTCACGCCTCGGTAGAACCTCATTGGCTATGACACTGCCTCTGCGCAAAGCTAACGTTAATTACATCGCGGAAAGTTTATATATAACCTAGACATTTAAAAATAGTGGTAGGATTGTTAAGTGCGAAATTTTTCGAAGATTATTCTGATTCGGTGTATCACTGAAAGATTGAAAACTAAGTGCATTGAGATATAGGTTAAAAAAAATTAATGAAAATATTCCTGGAAAATTAATCCTACCTCGAAACGCTTAGGACGGATTAATGAGGGACTGAATGCAAGCATGTTGAGATCTAGATTGAAGAAATATTGGTTTTTCTCGACGCTGAAAGTGATTCACAGAATTCGATCTTTGCATTTATTTTAATTTATTTATTTATTTACTAAGACAATGTAGGCCGTCAGTTCTATTACAAAACAGGAAGGAGGAAACGTTTTAATTTCAGAAGGGCTGAAACACCAGTTTTCAAAGTTACGAGAGATTAAACTGTTAATGTAAATACTCTTCGACCATCGAGCATTTTGAATGAATAAATAACAGTTACATTACATAAATTATTTCAAACACAATGCAGAATACAAGAAAGATAATATTATTGGAATATTGAAATTCATTACTACGAGAAGGATTTTTAAAATACATATATAATTCTAATTTTATGAAATTTTCAAAAACTTTAAATTGAAATTTGCAGGTATAAGACATTTTTCTTAACTAAAATATTTCAACTTTCGCGACGTTTCTTCATTTTTAAGTATTCTATTGTAAATGTGTCACGTTACGGTTCTATCATTTTTTCTCTTGTTTTGATGTGTTAACGAACTCTGGTTAAATTTTCAATTATTCCTGGTAGTTTCTTTAAACTCCCAAAGGCATGTTAATTTAATAAATGCTTAAAAGAGCCGCTTCGTTGCGCTTGAATTAATTTGAACGCCTCAGATGTCCTTTTCTGGTGGATGTCATTTTTGTCTGCTGTTATTTCGAATTAGTGGAAAAGAACAGCAAACTTATCTTATTGCAATTTTGTTATAATTTTTCTCACTGCCGATACCTATAAAATATCATTTCTAAATTGTGTGCTATGTAGTTAGTTATTCTAAATTAAAATAATAATGCATTATTTGAGGTGGCAATTCCTACAAAATATTTCAAGCCATTGTAATATTTCTTTAAATAATAAGATATCAAATTTTCATCATTCCATGCTGAATATTTGGATTTTATTGGGAAGTTATTCCTATTTTGAGTGTTAAATATATTCAGTCAGGGTAAAATAAAATAATAGTTTAATACATACATAATGAGTTTGACCGTAAAGAAATCTAGTTAGCGTTGGGCGCCAAAAACAATTCCTGCTAGGGAAAAACAAAACTCTTAAGGAAAGAAGCTGAAATGGTTTAAATCTTTTTAATGAAACATTAAAGAACATAACACACGAAAAACAATAATAGAACAAACATTTAAGGAAAAGTACATTTCTCGGGCGTAAGCATCATGCTTAGTCTTTGACTCCAAAGCACAGACTGAAGTTTTATCGACCGGCCGCTAGGTGGCAAGCTGGAAAAGTTGTCCGGTTACAGACTCCCCCTCTGGCTCGCATAACGTCTCGGCGAAGAGTCAGCATGGAATTTCTTTGGTCTGCCACGTCTCAGGAGGGGTGCTACAATTCCACTGTCTCTAGCAACTGGGAGTTTATATGCTCGTAAGGCTGAGCTGTGGTAAGTCCCAAGGGCTACATCTGGCTTTGCTGGGTCAGCAATGTCATACATAGTGGGTGAACGATTAGTAACCACTAAATAAGGTCCTTCCCGCTTGGGCATAAATTTGCGACTTTTCTTATTTTGTGACTTGCTAACAGGATGTAATGTCACCCATACTAGATCACCTTGCTTGTAGAAAACTTGTCGTCGTCGACGATCATAATAAGCTTTACGCTTGTCTTGCTTTTGCTCGACGTGGACTTTAATTTCTGCAGCCAAATGAGCAAACCGTTTGAGATATGGGTTATCTCAGCTACGAAGTTATCATTGCCAATAAGTGCTCTTAAGTCGTGTGTGACATCATTGTTGTTCTTAACTCTCTACCAAATTACATATAAGCTGCTGTGTGATTTGTGGTTTCGCACTTGGCAGTGTTTAGTGCAAAGTGAATCATTGGTAGTTTTTCATCCCAAGTGTGGTGTTCATCTCTGACTAGTATGGCGAGTTGGGGTTTGAGATCTCTATTTTTACGTTCGGGTGGGTTAGATTGGGGATGATACACAGGAATAAGTTCTTGCTTAATGCCATGAAAATTGCAAGTTTGCTGCATTACAGCACTGACAAATTGTGAACCATTATCACTGATGAGTGTAGGTGGGAGTTCATATCTTAAGAAGACTTCGACTAAATTTTTGGCGCAATTTACAGATGTTGCTTCTTCAAGGGCAAATAACTCCACCAATTTTGTACTGGTATCTTCTACGAGAAAAATCCACTTCTTACGAGATGAGGTCCAAACAAATCGATAGCGAGAGTTTCAAATCTCTGTGCATAGACTGGAGATCTCTGAAGACCTGTTGGCTTTTGATTACTCGGTCTATAACGAATACAGTCCGGACAATTTTTGATATATTCTGCTTTTCTAGAAATTAGTACCTGCATGCTACTCGGTATTCGTGAAAAATGAATGCAGAAATGCAACATCGAATGCTACGATCTTTATACAAACGCAGAAAAATGTTGTCTGATAGTGGCGCTGCAATCGCGTGTAGACACATTCGAATTCCCGATAGGGCTGCAAAATCAACCCTTTGTTCTACTTTTAATATTATGAACTCCCGAAGGAGTTCCCAAAAATTGCCTCAGCCGACGATATTTCACGTCGACAGGGCGGGGTATTGGGAAAAGTTTTCAACTAGCAATAGTCACGCCTCGGTAGAACCTCATTGGCTATGACACTGCCTCTGCGCAAAGCTAACGTTAATTACATCGCGGAAAGTTTATATATAACCTAGACATTTAAAAATAGTGGTAGGATTGTTAAGTGCGAAATTTTTCGAAGATTATTCTGATTCGGTGTATCACTGAAAGATTGAAAACTAAGTGCATTGAGATATAGGTTAAAAAAAATTAATGAAAATATTCCTGGAAAATTAATCCTACCTCGAAACGCTTAGGACGGATTAATGAGGGACTGAATGCAAGCATGTTGAGATCTAGATTGAAGAAATATTGGTTTTTCTCGACGCTGAAAGTGATTCACAGAATTCGATCTTTGCATTTATTTTAATTTATTTATTTATTTACTAAGACAATGTAGGCCGTCAGTTCTATTACAAAACAGGAAGGAGGAAACGTTTTAATTTCAGAAGGGCTGAAACACCAGTTTTCAAAGTTACGAGAGATTAAACTGTTAATGTAAATACTCTTCGACCATCGAGCATTTTGAATGAATAAATAACAGTTACATTACATAAATTATTTCAAACACAATGCAGAATACAAGAAAGATAATATTATTGGAATATTGAAATTCATTACTACGAGAAGGATTTTTAAAATACATATATAATTCTAATTTTATGAAATTTTCAAAAACTTTAAATTGAAATTTGCAGGTATAAGACATTTTTCTTAACTAAAATATTTCAACTTTCGCGACGTTTCTTCATTTTTAAGTATTCTATTGTAAATGTGTCACGTTACGGTTCTATCATTTTTTCTCTTGTTTTGATGTGTTAACGAACTCTGGTTAAATTTTCAATTATTCCTGGTAGTTTCTTTAAACTCCCAAAGGCATGTTAATTTAATAAATGCTTAAAAGAGCCGCTTCGTTGCGCTTGAATTAATTTGAACGCCTCAGATGTCCTTTTCTGGTGGATGTCATTTTTGTCTGCTGTTATTTCGAATTAGTGGAAAAGAACAGCAAACTTATCTTATTGCAATTTTGTTATAATTTTTCTCACTGCCGATACCTATAAAATATCATTTCTAAATTGTGTGCTATGTAGTTAGTTATTCTAAATTAAAATAATAATGCATTATTTGAGGTGGCAATTCCTACAAAATATTTCAAGCCATTGTAATATTTCTTTAAATAATAAGATATCAAATTTTCATCATTCCATGCTGAATATTTGGATTTTATTGGGAAGTTATTCCTATTTTGAGTGTTAAATATATTCAGTCAGGGTAAAATAAAATAATAGTTTAATACATACATAATGAGTTTGACCGTAAAGAAATCTAGTTAGCGTTGGGCGCCAAAAACAATTCCTGCTAGGGAAAAACAAAACTCTTAAGGAAAGAAGCTGAAATGGTTTAAATCTTTTTAATGAAACATTAAAGAACATAACACACGAAAAACAATAATAGGACAAACATTTAAGGAAAAGTACATTTCTCGGGCGTAAGCATCATGCTTAGTCTTTGACTCCAAAGCACAGACTGAAGTTTTATCGACCGGCCGCTAGGTGGCAAGCTGGAAAAGTTGTCCGGTTACAGACTCCCCCTCTGGCTCGCATAACGTCTCGGCGAAGAGTCAGCATGGAATTTCTTTGGTCTGCCACGTCTCAGGAGGGGTGCTACAATTCCACTGTCTCTAGCAACTGGGAGTTTATATGCTCGTAAGGCTGAGCTGTGGTAAGTCCCAAGGGCTACATCTGGCTTTGCTGGGTCAGCAATGTCATACATAGTGGGTGAACGATTAGTAACCACTAAATAAGGTCCTTCCCGCTTGGGCATAAATTTGCGACTTTTCTTATTTTGTGACTTGCTAACAGGATGTAATGTCACCCATACTAGATCACCTTGCTTGTAGAAAACTTGTCGTCGTCGACGATCATAATAAGCTTTACGCTTGTCTTGCTTTTGCTCGACGTGGACTTTAATTTCTGCAGCCAAATGAGCAAACCGTTTGAGATATGGGTTATCTCAGCTACGAAGTTATCATTGCCAATAAGTGCTCTTAAGTCGTGTGTGACATCATTGTTGTTCTTAACTCTCTACCAAATTACATATAAGCTGCTGTGTGATTTGTGGTTTCGCACTTGGCAGTGTTTAGTGCAAAGTGAATCATTGGTAGTTTTTCATCCCAAGTGTGGTGTTCATCTCTGACTAGTATGGCGAGTTGGGGTTTGAGATCTCTATTTTTACGTTCGGGTGGGTTAGATTGGGGATGATACACAGGAATAAGTTCTTGCTTAATGCCATGAAAATTGCAAGTTTGCTGCATTACAGCACTGACAAATTGTGAACCATTATCACTGATGAGTGTAGGTGGGAGTTCATATCTTAAGAAGACTTCGACTAAATTTTTGGCGCAATTTACAGATGTTGCTTCTTCAAGGGCAAATAACTCCACCCATTTTGTACTGGTATCTTCTACGAGAAAAATCCACTTCTTACGAGATGAGGTCCAAACAAATCGATAGCGAGAGTTTCAAATCTCTGTGCATAGACTGGAGATCTCAGAAGACCTGTTGGCTTTTGATTACTCGGTCTATAACGAATACAGTCCGGACAATTTTTGATATATTCTGCTTTTCTAGAAATTAGTACCTGCATGCTACTCGGTATTCGTGAAAAATGAATGCAGAAATGCAACATCGAATGCTACGATCTTTATACAAACGCAGAAAAATGTTGTCTGATAGTGGCGCTGCAATCGCGTGTAGACACATTCGAATTCCCGATAGGGCTGCAAAATCAACCCTTTGTTCTACTTTTAATATTATGAACTCCCGAAGGAGTTCCCAAAAATTGCCTCAGCCGACGATATTTCACGTCGACAGGGCGGGGTATTGGGAAAAGTTTTCAACTAGCAATAGTCACGCCTCGGTAGAACCTCATTGGCTATGACACTGCCTCTGCGCAAAGCTAACGTTAATTACATCGCGGAAAGTTTATATATAACCTAGACATTTAAAAATAGTGGTAGGATTGTTAAGTGCGAAATTTTTCGAAGATTATTCTGATTCGGTGTATCACTGAAAGATTGAAAACTAAGTGCATTGAGATATAGGTTAAAAAAAATTAATGAAAATATTCCTGGAAAATTAATCCTACCTCGAAACGCTTAGGACGGATTAATGAGGGACTGAATGCAAGCATGTTGAGATCTAGATTGAAGAAATATTGGTTTTTCTCGACGCTGAAAGTGATTCACAGAATTCGATCTTTGCATTTATTTTAATTTATTTATTTATTTACTAAGACAATGTAGGCCGTCAGTTCTATTACAAAACAGGAAGGAGGAAACGTTTTAATTTCAGAAGGGCTGAAACACCAGTTTTCAAAGTTACGAGAGATTAAACTGTTAATGTAAATACTCTTCGACCATCGAGCATTTTGAATGAATAAATAACAGTTACATTACATAAATTATTTCAAACACAATGCAGAATACAAGAAAGATAATATTATTGGAATATTGAAATTCATTACTACGAGAAGGATTTTTAAAATACATATATAATTCTAATTTTATGAAATTTTCAAAAACTTTAAATTGAAATTTGCAGGTATAAGACATTTTTCTTAACTAAAATATTTCAACTTTCGCGACGTTTCTTCATTTTTAAGTATTCTATTGTAAATGTGTCACGTTACGGTTCTATCATTTTTTCTCTTGTTTTGATGTGTTAACGAACTCTGGTTAAATTTTCAATTATTCCTGGTAGTTTCTTTAAACTCCCAAAGGCATGTTAATTTAATAAATGCTTAAAAGAGCCGCTTCGTTGCGCTTGAATTAATTTGAACGCCTCAGATGTCCTTTTCTGGTGGATGTCATTTTTGTCTGCTGTTATTTCGAATTAGTGGAAAAGAACAGCAAACTTATCTTATTGCAATTTTGTTATAATTTTTCTCACTGCCGATACCTATAAAATATCATTTCTAAATTGTGTGCTATGTAGTTAGTTATTCTAAATTAAAATAATAATGCATTATTTGAGGTGGCAATTCCTACAAAATATTTCAAGCCATTGTAATATTTCTTTAAATAATAAGATATCAAATTTTCATCATTCCATGCTGAATATTTGGATTTTATTGGGAAGTTATTCCTATTTTGAGTGTTAAATATATTCAGTCAGGGTAAAATAAAATAATAGTTTAATACATACATAATGAGTTTGACCGTAAAGAAATCTAGTTAGCGTTGGGCGCCAAAAACAATTCCTGCTAGGGAAAAACAAAACTCTTAAGGAAAGAAGCTGAAATGGTTTAAATCTTTTTAATGAAACATTAAAGAACATAACACACGAAAAACAATAATAGGACAAACATTTAAGGAAAAGTACATTTCTCGGGCGTAAGCATCATGCTTAATCTTTGACTCCAAAGCACAGACTGAAGTTTTATCGACCGGCCGCTAGGTGGCAAGCTGGAAAAGTTGTCCGGTTACAGACTCCCCCTCTGGCTCGCATAACGTCTCGGCGAAGAGTCAGCATGGAATTTCTTTGGTCTGCCACGTCTCCGGAGGGGTGCTACAATTCCACTGTCTCTAGCAACTGGGAGTTTATATGCTCGTAAGGCTGAGCTGTGGTAAGTCCCAAGGGCTACATCTGGCTTTGCTGGGTCAGCAATGTCATACATAGTGGGTGAACGATTAGTAACCACTAAATAAGGTCCTTCCCGCTTGGGCATAAATTTGCGACTTTTCTTATTTTGTGACTTGCTAACAGGATGTAATGTCACCCATACTAGATCACCTTGCTTGTAGAAAACTTGTCGTCGTCGACGATCATAATAAGCTTTACGCTTGTCTTGCTTTTGCTCGACGTGGACTTTAATTTCTGCAGCCAAATGAGCAAACCGTTTGAGATATGGGTTATCTCAGCTACGAAGTTATCATTGCCAATAAGTGCTCTTAAGTCGTGTGTGACATCATTGTTGTTCTTAACTCTCTACCAAATTACATATAAGCTGCTGTGTGATTTGTGGTTTCGCACTTGGCAGTGTTTAGTGCAAAGTGAATCATTGGTAGTTTTTCATCCCAAGTGTGGTGTTCATCTCTGACTAGTATGGCGAGTTGGGGTTTGAGATCTCTATTTTTACGTTCGGGTGGGTTAGATTGGGGATGATACACAGGAATAAGTTCTTGCTTAATGCCATGAAAATTGCAAGTTTGCTGCATTACAGCACTGACAAATTGTGAACCATTATCACTGATGAGTGTAGGTGGGAGTTCATATCTTAAGAAGACTTCGACTAAATTTTTGGCGCAATTTACAGATGTTGCTTCTTCAAGGGCAAATAACTCCACCCATTTTGTACTGGTATCTTCTACGAGAAAAATCCACTTCTTACGAGATGAGGTCCAAACAAATCGATAGCGAGAGTTTCAAATCTCTGTGCATAGACTGGAGATCTCAGAAGACCTGTTGGCTTTTGATTACTCGGTCTATAACGAATACAGTCCGGACAATTTTTGATATATTCTGCTTTTCTAGAAATTAGTACCTGCATGCTACTCGGTATTCGTGAAAAATGAATGCAGAAATGCAACATCGAATGCTACGATCTTTATACAAACGCAGAAAAATGTTGTCTGATAGTGGCGCTGCAATCGCGTGTAGACACATTCGAATTCCCGATAGGGCTGCAAAATCAACCCTTTGTTCTACTTTTAATATTATGAACTCCCGAAGGAGTTCCCAAAAATTGCCTCAGCCGACGATATTTCACGTCGACAGGGCGGGGTATTGGGAAAAGTTTTCAACTAGCAATAGTCACGCCTCGGTAGAACCTCATTGGCTATGACACTGCCTCTGCGCAAAGCTAACGTTAATTACATCGCGGAAAGTTTATATATAACCTAGACATTTAAAAATAGTGGTAGGATTGTTAAGTGCGAAATTTTTCGAAGATTATTCTGATTCGGTGTATCACTGAAAGATTGAAAACTAAGTGCATTGAGATATAGGTTAAAAAAAATTAATGAAAATATTCCTGGAAAATTAATCCTACCTCGAAACGCTTAGGACGGATTAATGAGGGACTGAATGCAAGCATGTTGAGATCTAGATTGAAGAAATATTGGTTTTTCTCGACGCTGAAAGTGATTCACAGAATTCGATCTTTGCATTTATTTTAATTTATTTATTTATTTACTAAGACAATGTAGGCCGTCAGTTCTATTACAAAACAGGAAGGAGGAAACGTTTTAATTTCAGAAGGGCTGAAACACCAGTTTTCAAAGTTACGAGAGATTAAACTGTTAATGTAAATACTCTTCGACCATCGAGCATTTTGAATGAATAAATAACAGTTACATTACATAAATTATTTCAAACACAATGCAGAATACAAGAAAGATAATATTATTGGAATATTGAAATTCATTACTACGAGAAGGATTTTTAAAATACATATATAATTCTAATTTTATGAAATTTTCAAAAACTTTAAATTGAAATTTGCAGGTATAAGACATTTTTCTTAACTAAAATATTTCAACTTTCGCGACGTTTCTTCATTTTTAAGTATTCTATTGTAAATGTGTCACGTTACGGTTCTATCATTTTTTCTCTTGTTTTGATGTGTTAACGAACTCTGGTTAAATTTTCAATTATTCCTGGTAGTTTCTTTAAACTCCCAAAGGCATGTTAATTTAATAAATGCTTAAAAGAGCCGCTTCGTTGCGCTTGAATTAATTTGAACGCCTCAGATGTCCTTTTCTGGTGGATGTCATTTTTGTCTGCTGTTATTTCGAATTAGTGGAAAAGAACAGCAAACTTATCTTATTGCAATTTTGTTATAATTTTTCTCACTGCCGATACCTATAAAATATCATTTCTAAATTGTGTGCTATGTAGTTAGTTATTCTAAATTAAAATAATAATGCATTATTTGAGGTGGCAATTCCTACAAAATATTTCAAGCCATTGTAATATTTCTTTAAATAATAAGATATCAAATTTTCATCATTCCATGCTGAATATTTGGATTTTATTGGGAAGTTATTCCTATTTTGAGTGTTAAATATATTCAGTCAGGGTAAAATAAAATAATAGTTTAATACATACATAATGAGTTTGACCGTAAAGAAATCTAGTTAGCGTTGGGCGCCAAAAACAATTCCTGCTAGGGAAAAACAAAACTCTTAAGGAAAGAAGCTGAAATGGTTTAAATCTTTTTAATGAAACATTAAAGAACATAACACACGAAAAACAATAATAGGACAAACATTTAAGGAAAAGTACATTTCTCGGGCGTAAGCATCATGCTTAATCTTTGACTCCAAAGCACAGACTGAAGTTTTATCGACCGGCCGCTAGGTGGCAAGCTGGAAAAGTTGTCCGGTTACAGACTCCCCCTCTGGCTCGCATAACGTCTCGGCGAAGAGTCAGCATGGAATTTCTTTGGTCTGCCACGTCTCCGGAGGGGTGCTACAATTCCACTGTCTCTAGCAACTGGGAGTTTATATGCTCGTAAGGCTGAGCTGTGGTAAGTCCCAAGGGCTACATCTGGCTTTGCTGGGTCAGCAATGTCATACATAGTGGGTGAACGATTAGTAACCACTAAATAAGGTCCTTCCCGCTTGGGCATAAATTTGCGACTTTTCTTATTTTGTGACTTGCTAACAGGATGTAATGTCACCCATACTAGATCACCTTGCTTGTAGAAAACTTGTCGTCGTCGACGATCATAATAAGCTTTACGCTTGTCTTGCTTTTGCTCGACGTGGACTTTAATTTCTGCAGCCAAATGAGCAAACCGTTTGAGATATGGGTTATCTCAGCTACGAAGTTATCATTGCCAATAAGTGCTCTTAAGTCGTGTGTGACATCATTGTTGTTCTTAACTCTCTACCAAATTACATATAAGCTGCTGTGTGATTTGTGGTTTCGCACTTGGCAGTGTTTAGTGCAAAGTGAATCATTGGTAGTTTTTCATCCCAAGTGTGGTGTTCATCTCTGACTAGTATGGCGAGTTGGGGTTTGAGATCTCTATTTTTACGTTCGGGTGGGTTAGATTGGGGATGATACACAGGAATAAGTTCTTGCTTAATGCCATGAAAATTGCAAGTTTGCTGCATTACAGCACTGACAAATTGTGAACCATTATCACTGATGAGTGTAGGTGGGAGTTCATATCTTAAGAAGACTTCGACTAAATTTTTGGCGCAATTTACAGATGTTGCTTCTTCAAGGGCAAATAACTCCACCCATTTTGTACTGGTATCTTCTACGAGAAAAATCCACTTCTTACGAGATGAGGTCCAAACAAATCGATAGCGAGAGTTTCAAATCTCTGTGCATAGACTGGAGATCTCAGAAGACCTGTTGGCTTTTGATTACTCGGTCTATAACGAATACAGTCCGGACAATTTTTGATATATTCTGCTTTTCTAGAAATTAGTACCTGCATGCTACTCGGTATTCGTGAAAAATGAATGCAGAAATGCAACATCGAATGCTACGATCTTTATACAAACGCAGAAAAATGTTGTCTGATAGTGGCGCTGCAATCGCGTGTAGACACATTCGAATTCCCGATAGGGCTGCAAAATCAACCCTTTGTTCTACTTTTAATATTATGAACTCCCGAAGGAGTTCCCAAAAATTGCCTCAGCCGACGATATTTCACGTCGACAGGGCGGGGTATTGGGAAAAGTTTTCAACTAGCAATAGTCACGCCTCGGTAGAACCTCATTGGCTATGACACTGCCTCTGCGCAAAGCTAACGTTAATTACATCGCGGAAAGTTTATATATAACCTAGACATTTAAAAATAGTGGTAGGATTGTTAAGTGCGAAATTTTTCGAAGATTATTCTGATTCGGTGTATCACTGAAAGATTGAAAACTAAGTGCATTGAGATATAGGTTAAAAAAAATTAATGAAAATATTCCTGGAAAATTAATCCTACCTCGAAACGCTTAGGACGGATTAATGAGGGACTGAATGCAAGCATGTTGAGATCTAGATTGAAGAAATATTGGTTTTTCTCGACGCTGAAAGTGATTCACAGAATTCGATCTTTGCATTTATTTTAATTTATTTATTTATTTACTAAGACAATGTAGGCCGTCAGTTCTATTACAAAACAGGAAGGAGGAAACGTTTTAATTTCAGAAGGGCTGAAACACCAGTTTTCAAAGTTACGAGAGATTAAACTGTTAATGTAAATACTCTTCGACCATCGAGCATTTTGAATGAATAAATAACAGTTACATTACATAAATTATTTCAAACACAATGCAGAATACAAGAAAGATAATATTATTGGAATATTGAAATTCATTACTACGAGAAGGATTTTTAAAATACATATATAATTCTAATTTTATGAAATTTTCAAAAACTTTAAATTGAAATTTGCAGGTATAAGACATTTTTCTTAACTAAAATATTTCAACTTTCGCGACGTTTCTTCATTTTTAAGTATTCTATTGTAAATGTGTCACGTTACGGTTCTATCATTTTTTCTCTTGTTTTGATGTGTTAACGAACTCTGGTTAAATTTTCAATTATTCCTGGTAGTTTCTTTAAACTCCCAAAGGCATGTTAATTTAATAAATGCTTAAAAGAGCCGCTTCGTTGCGCTTGAATTAATTTGAACGCCTCAGATGTCCTTTTCTGGTGGATGTCATTTTTGTCTGCTGTTATTTCGAATTAGTGGAAAAGAACAGCAAACTTATCTTATTGCAATTTTGTTATAATTTTTCTCACTGCCGATACCTATAAAATATCATTTCTAAATTGTGTGCTATGTAGTTAGTTATTCTAAATTAAAATAATAATGCATTATTTGAGGTGGCAATTCCTACAAAATATTTCAAGCCATTGTAATATTTCTTTAAATAATAAGATATCAAATTTTCATCATTCCATGCTGAATATTTGGATTTTATTGGGAAGTTATTCCTATTTTGAGTGTTAAATATATTCAGTCAGGGTAAAATAAAATAATAGTTTAATACATACATAATGAGTTTGACCGTAAAGAAATCTAGTTAGCGTTGGGCGCCAAAAACAATTCCTGCTAGGGAAAAACAAAACTCTTAAGGAAAGAAGCTGAAATGGTTTAAATCTTTTTAATGAAACATTAAAGAACATAACACACGAAAAACAATAATAGGACAAACATTTAAGGAAAAGTACATTTCTCGGGCGTAAGCATCATGCTTAATCTTTGACTCCAAAGCACAGACTGAAGTTTTATCGACCGGCCGCTAGGTGGCAAGCTGGAAAAGTTGTCCGGTTACAGACTCCCCCTCTGGCTCGCATAACGTCTCGGCGAAGAGTCAGCATGGAATTTCTTTGGTCTGCCACGTCTCCGGAGGGGTGCTACAATTCCACTGTCTCTAGCAACTGGGAGTTTATATGCTCGTAAGGCTGAGCTGTGGTAAGTCCCAAGGGCTACATCTGGCTTTGCTGGGTCAGCAATGTCATACATAGTGGGTGAACGATTAGTAACCACTAAATAAGGTCCTTCCCGCTTGGGCATAAATTTGCGACTTTTCTTATTTTGTGACTTGCTAACAGGATGTAATGTCACCCATACTAGATCACCTTGCTTGTAGAAAACTTGTCGTCGTCGACGATCATAATAAGCTTTACGCTTGTCTTGCTTTTGCTCGACGTGGACTTTAATTTCTGCAGCCAAATGAGCAAACCGTTTGAGATATGGGTTATCTCAGCTACGAAGTTATCATTGCCAATAAGTGCTCTTAAGTCGTGTGTGACATCATTGTTGTTCTTAACTCTCTACCAAATTACATATAAGCTGCTGTGTGATTTGTGGTTTCGCACTTGGCAGTGTTTAGTGCAAAGTGAATCATTGGTAGTTTTTCATCCCAAGTGTGGTGTTCATCTCTGACTAGTATGGCGAGTTGGGGTTTGAGATCTCTATTTTTACGTTCGGGTGGGTTAGATTGGGGATGATACACAGGAATAAGTTCTTGCTTAATGCCATGAAAATTGCAAGTTTGCTGCATTACAGCACTGACAAATTGTGAACCATTATCACTGATGAGTGTAGGTGGGAGTTCATATCTTAAGAAGACTTCGACTAAATTTTTGGCGCAATTTACAGATGTTGCTTCTTCAAGGGCAAATAACTCCACCCATTTTGTACTGGTATCTTCTACGAGAAAAATCCACTTCTTACGAGATGAGGTCCAAACAAATCGATAGCGAGAGTTTCAAATCTCTGTGCATAGACTGGAGATCTCAGAAGACCTGTTGGCTTTTGATTACTCGGTCTATAACGAATACAGTCCGGACAATTTTTGATATATTCTGCTTTTCTAGAAATTAGTACCTGCATGCTACTCGGTATTCGTGAAAAATGAATGCAGAAATGCAACATCGAATGCTACGATCTTTATACAAACGCAGAAAAATGTTGTCTGATAGTGGCGCTGCAATCGCGTGTAGACACATTCGAATTCCCGATAGGGCTGCAAAATCAACCCTTTGTTCTACTTTTAATATTATGAACTCCCGAAGGAGTTCCCAAAAATTGCCTCAGCCGACGATATTTCACGTCGACAGGGCGGGGTATTGGGAAAAGTTTTCAACTAGCAATAGTCACGCCTCGGTAGAACCTCATCGGCTATGACACTGCCTCTGCGCATAGCTAACGTTAATTACATCGCGGAAAGTTTATATATAACCTAGACATTTAAAAATAGTGGTAGGATTGTTAAGTGCGAAATTTTTCGAAGATTATTCTGATTCGGTGTATCACTGAAAGATTGAAAACTAAGTGCATTGAGATATAGGTTAAAAAAAATTAATGAAAATATTCCTGGAAAATTAATCCTACCTCGAAACGCTTAGGACGGATTAATGAGGGACTGAATGCAAGCATGTTGAGATCTAGATTGAAGAAATATTGGTTTTTCTCGACGCTGAAAGTGATTCACAGAATTCGATCTTTGCATTTATTTTAATTTATTTATTTATTTACTAAGACAATGTAGGCCGTCAGTTCTATTACAAAACAGGAAGGAGGAAACGTTTTAATTTCAGAAGGGCTGAAACACCAGTTTTCAAAGTTACGAGAGATTAAACTGTTAATGTAAATACTCTTCGACCATCGAGCATTTTGAATGAATAAATAACAGTTACATTACATAAATTATTTCAAACACAATGCAGAATACAAGAAAGATAATATTATTGGAATATTGAAATTCATTACTACGAGAAGGATTTTTAAAATACATATATAATTCTAATTTTATGAAATTTTCAAAAACTTTAAATTGAAATTTGCAGGTATAAGACATTTTTCTTAACTAAAATATTTCAACTTTCGCGACGTTTCTTCATTTTTAAGTATTCTATTGTAAATGTGTCACGTTACGGTTCTATCATTTTTTCTCTTGTTTTGATGTGTTAACGAACTCTGGTTAAATTTTCAATTATTCCTGGTAGTTTCTTTAAACTCCCAAAGGCATGTTAATTTAATAAATGCTTAAAAGAGCCGCTTCGTTGCGCTTGAATTAATTTGAACGCCTCAGATGTCCTTTTCTGGTGGATGTCATTTTTGTCTGCTGTTATTTCGAATTAGTGGAAAAGAACAGCAAACTTATCTTATTGCAATTTTGTTATAATTTTTCTCACTGCCGATACCTATAAAATATCATTTCTAAATTGTGTGCTATGTAGTTAGTTATTCTAAATTAAAATAATAATGCATTATTTGAGGTGGCAATTCCTACAAAATATTTCAAGCCATTGTAATATTTCTTTAAATAATAAGATATCAAATTTTCATCATTCCATGCTGAATATTTGGATTTTATTGGGAAGTTATTCCTATTTTGAGTGTTAAATATATTCAGTCAGGGTAAAATAAAATAATAGTTTAATACATACATAATGAGTTTGACCGTAAAGAAATCTAGTTAGCGTTGGGCGCCAAAAACAATTCCTGCTAGGGAAAAACAAAACTCTTAAGGAAAGAAGCTGAAATGGTTTAAATCTTTTTAATGAAACATTAAAGAACATAACACACGAAAAACAATAATAGGACAAACATTTAAGGAAAAGTACATTTCTCGGGCGTAAGCATCATGCTTAATCTTTGACTCCAAAGCACAGACTGAAGTTTTATCGACCGGCCGCTAGGTGGCAAGCTGGAAAAGTTGTCCGGTTACAGACTCCCCCTCTGGCTCGCATAACGTCTCGGCGAAGAGTCAGCATGGAATTTCTTTGGTCTGCCACGTCTCCGGAGGGGTGCTACAATTCCACTGTCTCTAGCAACTGGGAGTTTATATGCTCGTAAGGCTGAGCTGTGGTAAGTCCCAAGGGCTACATCTGGCTTTGCTGGGTCAGCAATGTCATACATAGTGGGTGAACGATTAGTAACCACTAAATAAGGTCCTTCCCGCTTGGGCATAAATTTGCGACTTTTCTTATTTTGTGACTTGCTAACAGGATGTAATGTCACCCATACTAGATCACCTTGCTTGTAGAAAACTTGTCGTCGTCGACGATCATAATAAGCTTTACGCTTGTCTTGCTTTTGCTCGACGTGGACTTTAATTTCTGCAGCCAAATGAGCAAACCGTTTGAGATATGGGTTATCTCAGCTACGAAGTTATCATTGCCAATAAGTGCTCTTAAGTCGTGTGTGACATCATTGTTGTTCTTAACTCTCTACCAAATTACATATAAGCTGCTGTGTGATTTGTGGTTTCGCACTTGGCAGTGTTTAGTGCAAAGTGAATCATTGGTAGTTTTTCATCCCAAGTGTGGTGTTCATCTCTGACTAGTATGGCGAGTTGGGGTTTGAGATCTCTATTTTTACGTTCGGGTGGGTTAGATTGGGGATGATACACAGGAATAAGTTCTTGCTTAATGCCATGAAAATTGCAAGTTTGCTGCATTACAGCACTGACAAATTGTGAACCATTATCACTGATGAGTGTAGGTGGGAGTTCATATCTTAAGAAGACTTCGACTAAATTTTTGGCGCAATTTACAGATGTTGCTTCTTCAAGGGCAAATAACTCCACCCATTTTGTACTGGTATCTTCTACGAGAAAAATCCACTTCTTACGAGATGAGGTCCAAACAAATCGATAGCGAGAGTTTCAAATCTCTGTGCATAGACTGGAGATCTCAGAAGACCTGTTGGCTTTTGATTACTCGGTCTATAACGAATACAGTCCGGACAATTTTTGATATATTCTGCTTTTCTAGAAATTAGTACCTGCATGCTACTCGGTATTCGTGAAAAATGAATGCAGAAATGCAACATCGAATGCTACGATCTTTATACAAACGCAGAAAAATGTTGTCTGATAGTGGCGCTGCAATCGCGTGTAGACACATTCGAATTCCCGATAGGGCTGCAAAATCAACCCTTTGTTCTACTTTTAATATTATGAACTCCCGAAGGAGTTCCCAAAAATTGCCTCAGCCGACGATATTTCACGTCGACAGGGCGGGGTATTGGGAAAAGTTTTCAACTAGCAATAGTCACGCCTCGGTAGAACCTCATCGGCTATGACACTGCCTCTGCGCATAGCTGACGTTAATTACATCGCGGAAAGTTTATATATAACCTAGACATTTAAAAATAGTGGTAGGATTGTTAAGTGCGAAATTTTTCGAAGATTATTCTGATTCGGTGTATCACTGAAAGATTGAAAACTAAGTGCATTGAGATATAGGTTAAAAAAAATTAATGAAAATATTCCTGGAAAATTAATCCTACCTCGAAACGCTTAGGACGGATTAATGAGGGACTGAATGCAAGCATGTTGAGATCTAGATTGAAGAAATATTGGTTTTTCTCGACGCTGAAAGTGATTCACAGAATTCGATCTTTGCATTTATTTTAATTTATTTATTTATTTACTAAGACAATGTAGGCCGTCAGTTCTATTACAAAACAGGAAGGAGGAAACGTTTTAATTTCAGAAGGGCTGAAACACCAGTTTTCAAAGTTACGAGAGATTAAACTGTTAATGTAAATACTCTTCGACCATCGAGCATTTTGAATGAATAAATAACAGTTACATTACATAAATTATTTCAAACACAATGCAGAATACAAGAAAGATAATATTATTGGAATATTGAAATTCATTACTACGAGAAGGATTTTTAAAATACATATATAATTCTAATTTTATGAAATTTTCAAAAACTTTAAATTGAAATTTGCAGGTATAAGACATTTTTCTTAACTAAAATATTTCAACTTTCGCGACGTTTCTTCATTTTTAAGTATTCTATTGTAAATGTGTCACGTTACGGTTCTATCATTTTTTCTCTTGTTTTGATGTGTTAACGAACTCTGGTTAAATTTTCAATTATTCCTGGTAGTTTCTTTAAACTCCCAAAGGCATGTTAATTTAATAAATGCTTAAAAGAGCCGCTTCGTTGCGCTTGAATTAATTTGAACGCCTCAGATGTCCTTTTCTGGTGGATGTCATTTTTGTCTGCTGTTATTTCGAATTAGTGGAAAAGAACAGCAAACTTATCTTATTGCAATTTTGTTATAATTTTTCTCACTGCCGATACCTATAAAATATCATTTCTAAATTGTGTGCTATGTAGTTAGTTATTCTAAATTAAAATAATAATGCATTATTTGAGGTGGCAATTCCTACAAAATATTTCAAGCCATTGTAATATTTCTTTAAATAATAAGATATCAAATTTTCATCATTCCATGCTGAATATTTGGATTTTATTGGGAAGTTATTCCTATTTTGAGTGTTAAATATATTCAGTCAGGGTAAAATAAAATAATAGTTTAATACATACATAATGAGTTTGACCGTAAAGAAATCTAGTTAGCGTTGGGCGCCAAAAACAATTCCTGCTAGGGAAAAACAAAACTCTTAAGGAAAGAAGCTGAAATGGTTTAAATCTTTTTAATGAAACATTAAAGAACATAACACACGAAAAACAATAATAGGACAAACATTTAAGGAAAAGTACATTTCTCGGGCGTAAGCATCATGCTTAATCTTTGACTCCAAAGCACAGACTGAAGTTTTATCGACCGGCCGCTAGGTGGCAAGCTGGAAAAGTTGTCCGGTTACAGACTCCCCCTCTGGCTCGCATAACGTCTCGGCGAAGAGTCAGCATGGAATTTCTTTGGTCTGCCACGTCTCCGGAGGGGTGCTACAATTCCACTGTCTCTAGCAACTGGGAGTTTATATGCTCGTAAGGCTGAGCTGTGGTAAGTCCCAAGGGCTACATCTGGCTTTGCTGGGTCAGCAATGTCATACATAGTGGGTGAACGATTAGTAACCACTAAATAAGGTCCTTCCCGCTTGGGCATAAATTTGCGACTTTTCTTATTTTGTGACTTGCTAACAGGATGTAATGTCACCCATACTAGATCACCTTGCTTGTAGAAAACTTGTCGTCGTCGACGATCATAATAAGCTTTACGCTTGTCTTGCTTTTGCTCGACGTGGACTTTAATTTCTGCAGCCAAATGAGCAAACCGTTTGAGATATGGGTTATCTCAGCTACGAAGTTATCATTGCCAATAAGTGCTCTTAAGTCGTGTGTGACATCATTGTTGTTCTTAACTCTCTACCAAATTACATATAAGCTGCTGTGTGATTTGTGGTTTCGCACTTGGCAGTGTTTAGTGCAAAGTGAATCATTGGTAGTTTTTCATCCCAAGTGTGGTGTTCATCTCTGACTAGTATGGCGAGTTGGGGTTTGAGATCTCTATTTTTACGTTCGGGTGGGTTAGATTGGGGATGATACACAGGAATAAGTTCTTGCTTAATGCCATGAAAATTGCAAGTTTGCTGCATTACAGCACTGACAAATTGTGAACCATTATCACTGATGAGTGTAGGTGGGAGTTCATATCTTAAGAAGACTTCGACTAAATTTTTGGCGCAATTTACAGATGTTGCTTCTTCAAGGGCAAATAACTCCACCCATTTTGTACTGGTATCTTCTACGAGAAAAATCCACTTCTTACGAGATGAGGTCCAAACAAATCGATAGCGAGAGTTTCAAATCTCTGTGCATAGACTGGAGATCTCAGAAGACCTGTTGGCTTTTGATTACTCGGTCTATAACGAATACAGTCCGGACAATTTTTGATATATTCTGCTTTTCTAGAAATTAGTACCTGCATGCTACTCGGTATTCGTGAAAAATGAATGCAGAAATGCAACATCGAATGCTACGATCTTTATACAAACGCAGAAAAATGTTGTCTGATAGTGGCGCTGCAATCGCGTGTAGACACATTCGAATTCCCGATAGGGCTGCAAAATCAACCCTTTGTTCTACTTTTAATATTATGAACTCCCGAAGGAGTTCCCAAAAATTGCCTCAGCCGACGATATTTCACGTCGACAGGGCGGGGTATTGGGAAAAGTTTTCAACTAGCAATAGTCACGCCTCGGTAGAACCTCATCGGCTATGACACTGCCTCTGCGCATAGCTAACGTTAATTACATCGCGGAAAGTTTATATATAACCTAGACATTTAAAAATAGTGGTAGGATTGTTAAGTGCGAAATTTTTCGAAGATTATTCTGATTCGGTGTATCACTGAAAGATTGAAAACTAAGTGCATTGAGATATAGGTTAAAAAAAATTAATGAAAATATTCCTGGAAAATTAATCCTACCTCGAAACGCTTAGGACGGATTAATGAGGGACTGAATGCAAGCATGTTGAGATCTAGATTGAAGAAATATTGGTTTTTCTCGACGCTGAAAGTGATTCACAGAATTCGATCTTTGCATTTATTTTAATTTATTTATTTATTTACTAAGACAATGTAGGCCGTCAGTTCTATTACAAAACAGGAAGGAGGAAACGTTTTAATTTCAGAAGGGCTGAAACACCAGTTTTCAAAGTTACGAGAGATTAAACTGTTAATGTAAATACTCTTCGACCATCGAGCATTTTGAATGAATAAATAACAGTTACATTACATAAATTATTTCAAACACAATGCAGAATACAAGAAAGATAATATTATTGGAATATTGAAATTCATTACTACGAGAAGGATTTTTAAAATACATATATAATTCTAATTTTATGAAATTTTCAAAAACTTTAAATTGAAATTTGCAGGTATAAGACATTTTTCTTAACTAAAATATTTCAACTTTCGCGACGTTTCTTCATTTTTAAGTATTCTATTGTAAATGTGTCACGTTACGGTTCTATCATTTTTTCTCTTGTTTTGATGTGTTAACGAACTCTGGTTAAATTTTCAATTATTCCTGGTAGTTTCTTTAAACTCCCAAAGGCATGTTAATTTAATAAATGCTTAAAAGAGCCGCTTCGTTGCGCTTGAATTAATTTGAACGCCTCAGATGTCCTTTTCTGGTGGATGTCATTTTTGTCTGCTGTTATTTCGAATTAGTGGAAAAGAACAGCAAACTTATCTTATTGCAATTTTGTTATAATTTTTCTCACTGCCGATACCTATAAAATATCATTTCTAAATTGTGTGCTATGTAGTTAGTTATTCTAAATTAAAATAATAATGCATTATTTGAGGTGGCAATTCCTACAAAATATTTCAAGCCATTGTAATATTTCTTTAAATAATAAGATATCAAATTTTCATCATTCCATGCTGAATATTTGGATTTTATTGGGAAGTTATTCCTATTTTGAGTGTTAAATATATTCAGTCAGGGTAAAATAAAATAATAGTTTAATACATACATAATGAGTTTGACCGTAAAGAAATCTAGTTAGCGTTGGGCGCCAAAAACAATTCCTGCTAGGGAAAAACAAAACTCTTAAGGAAAGAAGCTGAAATGGTTTAAATCTTTTTAATGAAACATTAAAGAACATAACACACGAAAAACAATAATAGGACAAACATTTAAGGAAAAGTACATTTCTCGGGCGTAAGCATCATGCTTAATCTTTGACTCCAAAGCACAGACTGAAGTTTTATCGACCGGCCGCTAGGTGGCAAGCTGGAAAAGTTGTCCGGTTACAGACTCCCCCTCTGGCTCGCATAACGTCTCGGCGAAGAGTCAGCATGGAATTTCTTTGGTCTGCCACGTCTCCGGAGGGGTGCTACAATTCCACTGTCTCTAGCAACTGGGAGTTTATATGCTCGTAAGGCTGAGCTGTGGTAAGTCCCAAGGGCTACATCTGGCTTTGCTGGGTCAGCAATGTCATACATAGTGGGTGAACGATTAGTAACCACTAAATAAGGTCCTTCCCGCTTGGGCATAAATTTGCGACTTTTCTTATTTTGTGACTTGCTAACAGGATGTAATGTCACCCATACTAGATCACCTTGCTTGTAGAAAACTTGTCGTCGTCGACGATCATAATAAGCTTTACGCTTGTCTTGCTTTTGCTCGACGTGGACTTTAATTTCTGCAGCCAAATGAGCAAACCGTTTGAGATATGGGTTATCTCAGCTACGAAGTTATCATTGCCAATAAGTGCTCTTAAGTCGTGTGTGACATCATTGTTGTTCTTAACTCTCTACCAAATTACATATAAGCTGCTGTGTGATTTGTGGTTTCGCACTTGGCAGTGTTTAGTGCAAAGTGAATCATTGGTAGTTTTTCATCCCAAGTGTGGTGTTCATCTCTGACTAGTATGGCGAGTTGGGGTTTGAGATCTCTATTTTTACGTTCGGGTGGGTTAGATTGGGGATGATACACAGGAATAAGTTCTTGCTTAATGCCATGAAAATTGCAAGTTTGCTGCATTACAGCACTGACAAATTGTGAACCATTATCACTGATGAGTGTAGGTGGGAGTTCATATCTTAAGAAGACTTCGACTAAATTTTTGGCGCAATTTACAGATGTTGCTTCTTCAAGGGCAAATAACTCCACCCATTTTGTACTGGTATCTTCTACGAGAAAAATCCACTTCTTACGAGATGAGGTCCAAACAAATCGATAGCGAGAGTTTCAAATCTCTGTGCATAGACTGGAGATCTCAGAAGACCTGTTGGCTTTTGATTACTCGGTCTATAACGAATACAGTCCGGACAATTTTTGATATATTCTGCTTTTCTAGAAATTAGTACCTGCATGCTACTCGGTATTCGTGAAAAATGAATGCAGAAATGCAACATCGAATGCTACGATCTTTATACAAACGCAGAAAAATGTTGTCTGATAGTGGCGCTGCAATCGCGTGTAGACACATTCGAATTCCCGATAGGGCTGCAAAATCAACCCTTTGTTCTACTTTTAATATTATGAACTCCCGAAGGAGTTCCCAAAAATTGCCTCAGCCGACGATATTTCACGTCGACAGGGCGGGGTATTGGGAAAAGTTTTCAACTAGCAATAGTCACGCCTCGGTAGAACCTCATTGGCTATGACACTGCCTCTGCGCAAAGCTAACGTTAATTACATCGCGGAAAGTTTATATATAACCTAGACATTTAAAAATAGTGGTAGGATTGTTAAGTGCGAAATTTTTCGAAGATTATTCTGATTCGGTGTATCACTGAAAGATTGAAAACTAAGTGCATTGAGATATAGGTTAAAAAAAATTAATGAAAATATTCCTGGAAAATTAATCCTACCTCGAAACGCTTAGGACGGATTAATGAGGGACTGAATGCAAGCATGTTGAGATCTAGATTGAAGAAATATTGGTTTTTCTCGACGCTGAAAGTGATTCACAGAATTCGATCTTTGCATTTATTTTAATTTATTTATTTATTTACTAAGACAATGTAGGCCGTCAGTTCTATTACAAAACAGGAAGGAGGAAACGTTTTAATTTCAGAAGGGCTGAAACACCAGTTTTCAAAGTTACGAGAGATTAAACTGTTAATGTAAATACTCTTCGACCATCGAGCATTTTGAATGAATAAATAACAGTTACATTACATAAATTATTTCAAACACAATGCAGAATACAAGAAAGATAATATTATTGGAATATTGAAATTCATTACTACGAGAAGGATTTTTAAAATACATATATAATTCTAATTTTATGAAATTTTCAAAAACTTTAAATTGAAATTTGCAGGTATAAGACATTTTTCTTAACTAAAATATTTCAACTTTCGCGACGTTTCTTCATTTTTAAGTATTCTATTGTAAATGTGTCACGTTACGGTTCTATCATTTTTTCTCTTGTTTTGATGTGTTAACGAACTCTGGTTAAATTTTCAATTATTCCTGGTAGTTTCTTTAAACTCCCAAAGGCATGTTAATTTAATAAATGCTTAAAAGAGCCGCTTCGCTGCGCTTGAATTAATTTGAACGCCTCAGATGTCCTTTTCTGGTGGATGTCATTTTTGTCTGCTGTTATTTCGAATTAGTGGAAAAGAACAGCAAACTTATCTTATTGCAATTTTGTTATAATTTTTCTCACTGCCGATACCTATAAAATATCATTTCTAAATTGTGTGCTATGTAGTTAGTTATTCTAAATTAAAATAATAATGCATTATTTGAGGTGGCAATTCCTACAAAATATTTCAAGCCATTGTAATATTTCTTTAAATAATAAGATATCAAATTTTCATCATTCCATGCTGAATATTTGGATTTTATTGGGAAGTTATTCCTATTTTGAGTGTTAAATATATTCAGTCAGGGTAAAATAAAATAATAGTTTAATACATACATAATGAGTTTGACCGTAAAGAAATCTAGTTAGCGTTGGGCGCCAAAAACAATTCCTGCTAGGGAAAAACAAAACTCTTAAGGAAAGAAGCTGAAATGGTTTAAATCTTTTTAATGAAACATTAAAGAACATAACACACGAAAAACAATAATAGGACAAACATTTAAGGAAAAGTACATTTCTCGGGCGTAAGCATCATGCTTAATCTTTGACTCCAAAGCACAGACTGAAGTTTTATCGACCGGCCGCTAGGTGGCAAGCTGGAAAAGTTGTCCGGTTACAGACTCCCCCTCTGGCTCGCATAACGTCTCGGCGAAGAGTCAGCATGGAATTTCTTTGGTCTGCCACGTCTCCGGAGGGGTGCTACAATTCCACTGTCTCTAGCAACTGGGAGTTTATATGCTCGTAAGGCTGAGCTGTGGTAAGTCCCAAGGGCTACATCTGGCTTTGCTGGGTCAGCAATGTCATACATAGTGGGTGAACGATTAGTAACCACTAAATAAGGTCCTTCCCGCTTGGGCATAAATTTGCGACTTTTCTTATTTTGTGACTTGCTAACAGGATGTAATGTCACCCATACTAGATCACCTTGCTTGTAGAAAACTTGTCGTCGTCGACGATCATAATAAGCTTTACGCTTGTCTTGCTTTTGCTCGACGTGGACTTTAATTTCTGCAGCCAAATGAGCAAACCGTTTGAGATATGGGTTATCTCAGCTACGAAGTTATCATTGCCAATAAGTGCTCTTAAGTCGTGTGTGACATCATTGTTGTTCTTAACTCTCTACCAAATTACATATAAGCTGCTGTGTGATTTGTGGTTTCGCACTTGGCAGTGTTTAGTGCAAAGTGAATCATTGGTAGTTTTTCATCCCAAGTGTGGTGTTCATCTCTGACTAGTATGGCGAGTTGGGGTTTGAGATCTCTATTTTTACGTTCGGGTGGGTTAGATTGGGGATGATACACAGGAATAAGTTCTTGCTTAATGCCATGAAAATTGCAAGTTTGCTGCATTACAGCACTGACAAATTGTGAACCATTATCACTGATGAGTGTAGGTGGGAGTTCATATCTTAAGAAGACTTCGACTAAATTTTTGGCGCAATTTACAGATGTTGCTTCTTCAAGGGCAAATAACTCCACCCATTTTGTACTGGTATCTTCTACGAGAAAAATCCACTTCTTACGAGATGAGGTCCAAACAAATCGATAGCGAGAGTTTCAAATCTCTGTGCATAGACTGGAGATCTCAGAAGACCTGTTGGCTTTTGATTACTCGGTCTATAACGAATACAGTCCGGACAATTTTTGATATATTCTGCTTTTCTAGAAATTAGTACCTGCATGCTACTCGGTATTCGTGAAAAATGAATGCAGAAATGCAACATCGAATGCTACGATCTTTATACAAACGCAGAAAAATGTTGTCTGATAGTGGCGCTGCAATCGCGTGTAGACACATTCGAATTCCCGATAGGGCTGCAAAATCAACCCTTTGTTCTACTTTTAATATTATGAACTCCCGAAGGAGTTCCCAAAAATTGCCTCAGCCGACGATATTTCACGTCGACAGGGCGGGGTATTGGGAAAAGTTTTCAACTAGCAATAGTCACGCCTCGGTAGAACCTCATTGGCTATGACACTGCCTCTGCGCAAAGCTAACGTTAATTACATCGCGGAAAGTTTATATATAACCTAGACATTTAAAAATAGTGGTAGGATTGTTAAGTGCGAAATTTTTCGAAGATTATTCTGATTCGGTGTATCACTGAAAGATTGAAAACTAAGTGCATTGAGATATAGGTTAAAAAAAATTAATGAAAATATTCCTGGAAAATTAATCCTACCTCGAAACGCTTAGGACGGATTAATGAGGGACTGAATGCAAGCATGTTGAGATCTAGATTGAAGAAATATTGGTTTTTCTCGACGCTGAAAGTGATTCACAGAATTCGATCTTTGCATTTATTTTAATTTATTTATTTATTTACTAAGACAATGTAGGCCGTCAGTTCTATTACAAAACAGGAAGGAGGAAACGTTTTAATTTCAGAAGGGCTGAAACACCAGTTTTCAAAGTTACGAGAGATTAAACTGTTAATGTAAATACTCTTCGACCATCGAGCATTTTGAATGAATAAATAACAGTTACATTACATAAATTATTTCAAACACAATGCAGAATACAAGAAAGATAATATTATTGGAATATTGAAATTCATTACTACGAGAAGGATTTTTAAAATACATATATAATTCTAATTTTATGAAATTTTCAAAAACTTTAAATTGAAATTTGCAGGTATAAGACATTTTTCTTAACTAAAATATTTCAACTTTCGCGACGTTTCTTCATTTTTAAGTATTCTATTGTAAATGTGTCACGTTACGGTTCTATCATTTTTTCTCTTGTTTTGATGTGTTAACGAACTCTGGTTAAATTTTCAATTATTCCTGGTAGTTTCTTTAAACTCCCAAAGGCATGTTAATTTAATAAATGCTTAAAAGAGCCGCTTCGCTGCGCTTGAATTAATTTGAACGCCTCAGATGTCCTTTTCTGGTGGATGTCATTTTTGTCTGCTGTTATTTCGAATTAGTGGAAAAGAACAGCAAACTTATCTTATTGCAATTTTGTTATAATTTTTCTCACTGCCGATACCTATAAAATATCATTTCTAAATTGTGTGCTATGTAGTTAGTTATTCTAAATTAAAATAATAATGCATTATTTGAGGTGGCAATTCCTACAAAATATTTCAAGCCATTGTAATATTTCTTTAAATAATAAGATATCAAATTTTCATCATTCCATGCTGAATATTTGGATTTTATTGGGAAGTTATTCCTATTTTGAGTGTTAAATATATTCAGTCAGGGTAAAATAAAATAATAGTTTAATACATACATAATGAGTTTGACCGTAAAGAAATCTAGTTAGCGTTGGGCGCCAAAAACAATTCCTGCTAGGGAAAAACAAAACTCTTAAGGAAAGAAGCTGAAATGGTTTAAATCTTTTTAATGAAACATTAAAGAACATAACACACGAAAAACAATAATAGGACAAACATTTAAGGAAAAGTACATTTCTCGGGCGTAAGCATCATGCTTAATCTTTGACTCCAAAGCACAGACTGAAGTTTTATCGACCGGCCGCTAGGTGGCAAGCTGGAAAAGTTGTCCGGTTACAGACTCCCCCTCTGGCTCGCATAACGTCTCGGCGAAGAGTCAGCATGGAATTTCTTTGGTCTGCCACGTCTCCGGAGGGGTGCTACAATTCCACTGTCTCTAGCAACTGGGAGTTTATATGCTCGTAAGGCTGAGCTGTGGTAAGTCCCAAGGGCTACATCTGGCTTTGCTGGGTCAGCAATGTCATACATAGTGGGTGAACGATTAGTAACCACTAAATAAGGTCCTTCCCGCTTGGGCATAAATTTGCGACTTTTCTTATTTTGTGACTTGCTAACAGGATGTAATGTCACCCATACTAGATCACCTTGCTTGTAGAAAACTTGTCGTCGTCGACGATCATAATAAGCTTTACGCTTGTCTTGCTTTTGCTCGACGTGGACTTTAATTTCTGCAGCCAAATGAGCAAACCGTTTGAGATATGGGTTATCTCAGCTACGAAGTTATCATTGCCAATAAGTGCTCTTAAGTCGTGTGTGACATCATTGTTGTTCTTAACTCTCTACCAAATTACATATAAGCTGCTGTGTGATTTGTGGTTTCGCACTTGGCAGTGTTTAGTGCAAAGTGAATCATTGGTAGTTTTTCATCCCAAGTGTGGTGTTCATCTCTGACTAGTATGGCGAGTTGGGGTTTGAGATCTCTATTTTTACGTTCGGGTGGGTTAGATTGGGGATGATACACAGGAATAAGTTCTTGCTTAATGCCATGAAAATTGCAAGTTTGCTGCATTACAGCACTGACAAATTGTGAACCATTATCACTGATGAGTGTAGGTGGGAGTTCATATCTTAAGAAGACTTCGACTAAATTTTTGGCGCAATTTACAGATGTTGCTTCTTCAAGGGCAAATAACTCCACCCATTTTGTACTGGTATCTTCTACGAGAAAAATCCACTTCTTACGAGATGAGGTCCAAACAAATCGATAGCGAGAGTTTCAAATCTCTGTGCATAGACTGGAGATCTCAGAAGACCTGTTGGCTTTTGATTACTCGGTCTATAACGAATACAGTCCGGACAATTTTTGATATATTCTGCTTTTCTAGAAATTAGTACCTGCATGCTACTCGGTATTCGTGAAAAATGAATGCAGAAATGCAACATCGAATGCTACGATCTTTATACAAACGCAGAAAAATGTTGTCTGATAGTGGCGCTGCAATCGCGTGTAGACACATTCGAATTCCCGATAGGGCTGCAAAATCAACCCTTTGTTCTACTTTTAATATTATGAACTCCCGAAGGAGTTCCCAAAAATTGCCTCAGCCGACGATATTTCACGTCGACAGGGCGGGGTATTGGGAAAAGTTTTCAACTAGCAATAGTCACGCCTCGGTAGAACCTCATTGGCTATGACACTGCCTCTGCGCAAAGCTAACGTTAATTACATCGCGGAAAGTTTATATATAACCTAGACATTTAAAAATAGTGGTAGGATTGTTAAGTGCGAAATTTTTCGAAGATTATTCTGATTCGGTGTATCACTGAAAGATTGAAAACTAAGTGCATTGAGATATAGGTTAAAAAAAATTAATGAAAATATTCCTGGAAAATTAATCCTACCTCGAAACGCTTAGGACGGATTAATGAGGGACTGAATGCAAGCATGTTGAGATCTAGATTGAAGAAATATTGGTTTTTCTCGACGCTGAAAGTGATTCACAGAATTCGATCTTTGCATTTATTTTAATTTATTTATTTATTTACTAAGACAATGTAGGCCGTCAGTTCTATTACAAAACAGGAAGGAGGAAACGTTTTAATTTCAGAAGGGCTGAAACACCAGTTTTCAAAGTTACGAGAGATTAAACTGTTAATGTAAATACTCTTCGACCATCGAGCATTTTGAATGAATAAATAACAGTTACATTACATAAATTATTTCAAACACAATGCAGAATACAAGAAAGATAATATTATTGGAATATTGAAATTCATTACTACGAGAAGGATTTTTAAAATACATATATAATTCTAATTTTATGAAATTTTCAAAAACTTTAAATTGAAATTTGCAGGTATAAGACATTTTTCTTAACTAAAATATTTCAACTTTCGCGACGTTTCTTCATTTTTAAGTATTCTATTGTAAATGTGTCACGTTACGGTTCTATCATTTTTTCTCTTGTTTTGATGTGTTAACGAACTCTGGTTAAATTTTCAATTATTCCTGGTAGTTTCTTTAAACTCCCAAAGGCATGTTAATTTAATAAATGCTTAAAAGAGCCGCTTCGTTGCGCTTGAATTAATTTGAACGCCTCAGATGTCCTTTTCTGGTGGATGTCATTTTTGTCTGCTGTTATTTCGAATTAGTGGAAAAGAACAGCAAACTTATCTTATTGCAATTTTGTTATAATTTTTCTCACTGCCGATACCTATAAAATATCATTTCTAAATTGTGTGCTATGTAGTTAGTTATTCTAAATTAAAATAATAATGCATTATTTGAGGTGGCAATTCCTACAAAATATTTCAAGCCATTGTAATATTTCTTTAAATAATAAGATATCAAATTTTCATCATTCCATGCTGAATATTTGGATTTTATTGGGAAGTTATTCCTATTTTGAGTGTTAAATATATTCAGTCAGGGTAAAATAAAATAATAGTTTAATACATACATAATGAGTTTGACCGTAAAGAAATCTAGTTAGCGTTGGGCGCCAAAAACAATTCCTGCTAGGGAAAAACAAAACTCTTAAGGAAAGAAGCTGAAATGGTTTAAATCTTTTTAATGAAACATTAAAGAACATAACACACGAAAAACAATAATAGGACAAACATTTAAGGAAAAGTACATTTCTCGGGCGTAAGCATCATGCTTAATCTTTGACTCCAAAGCACAGACTGAAGTTTTATCGACCGGCCGCTAGGTGGCAAGCTGGAAAAGTTGTCCGGTTACAGACTCCCCCTCTGGCTCGCATAACGTCTCGGCGAAGAGTCAGCATGGAATTTCTTTGGTCTGCCACGTCTCCGGAGGGGTGCTACAATTCCACTGTCTCTAGCAACTGGGAGTTTATATGCTCGTAAGGCTGAGCTGTGGTAAGTCCCAAGGGCTACATCTGGCTTTGCTGGGTCAGCAATGTCATACATAGTGGGTGAACGATTAGTAACCACTAAATAAGGTCCTTCCCGCTTGGGCATAAATTTGCGACTTTTCTTATTTTGTGACTTGCTAACAGGATGTAATGTCACCCATACTAGATCACCTTGCTTGTAGAAAACTTGTCGTCGTCGACGATCATAATAAGCTTTACGCTTGTCTTGCTTTTGCTCGACGTGGACTTTAATTTCTGCAGCCAAATGAGCAAACCGTTTGAGATATGGGTTATCTCAGCTACGAAGTTATCATTGCCAATAAGTGCTCTTAAGTCGTGTGTGACATCATTGTTGTTCTTAACTCTCTACCAAATTACATATAAGCTGCTGTGTGATTTGTGGTTTCGCACTTGGCAGTGTTTAGTGCAAAGTGAATCATTGGTAGTTTTTCATCCCAAGTGTGGTGTTCATCTCTGACTAGTATGGCGAGTTGGGGTTTGAGATCTCTATTTTTACGTTCGGGTGGGTTAGATTGGGGATGATACACAGGAATAAGTTCTTGCTTAATGCCATGAAAATTGCAAGTTTGCTGCATTACAGCACTGACAAATTGTGAACCATTATCACTGATGAGTGTAGGTGGGAGTTCATATCTTAAGAAGACTTCGACTAAATTTTTGGCGCAATTTACAGATGTTGCTTCTTCAAGGGCAAATAACTCCACCCATTTTGTACTGGTATCTTCTACGAGAAAAATCCACTTCTTACGAGATGAGGTCCAAACAAATCGATAGCGAGAGTTTCAAATCTCTGTGCATAGACTGGAGATCTCAGAAGACCTGTTGGCTTTTGATTACTCGGTCTATAACGAATACAGTCCGGACAATTTTTGATATATTCTGCTTTTCTAGAAATTAGTACCTGCATGCTACTCGGTATTCGTGAAAAATGAATGCAGAAATGCAACATCGAATGCTACGATCTTTATACAAACGCAGAAAAATGTTGTCTGATAGTGGCGCTGCAATCGCGTGTAGACACATTCGAATTCCCGATAGGGCTGCAAAATCAACCCTTTGTTCTACTTTTAATATTATGAACTCCCGAAGGAGTCCCCAAAAATTGCCTCAGCCGACGATATTTCACGTCGACAGGGCGGGGTATTGGGAAAAGTTTTCAACTAGCAATAGTCACGCCTCGGTAGAACCTCATTGGCTATGACACTGCCTCTGCGCAAAGCTAACGTTAATTACATCGCGGAAAGTTTATATATAACCTAGACATTTAAAAATAGTGGTAGGATTGTTAAGTGCGAAATTTTTCGAAGATTATTCTGATTCGGTGTATCACTGAAAGATTGAAAACTAAGTGCATTGAGATATAGGTTAAAAAAAATTAATGAAAATATTCCTGGAAAATTAATCCTACCTCGAAATGCTTAGGACGGATTAATGAGGGACTGAATGCAAGCATGTTGAGATCTAGATTGAAGAAATATTGGTTTTTCTCGACGCTGAAAGTGATTCACAGAATTCGATCTTTGCATTTATTTTAATTTATTTATTTATTTACTAAGACAATGTAGGCCGTCAGTTCTATTACAAAACAGGAAGGAGGAAACGTTTTAATTTCAGAAGGGCTGAAACACCAGTTTTCAAAGTTACGAGAGATTAAACTGTTAATGTAAATACTCTTCGACCATCGAGCATTCTGAATGAATAAATAACAGTTACATTACATAAATTATTTCAAACACAATGCAGAATACAAGAAAGATAATATTATTGGAATATTGAAATTCATTACTACGAGAAGGATTTTTAAAATACATATATAATTCTAATTTTATGAAATTTTCAAAAACTTTAAATTGAAATTTGCAGGTATAAGACATTTTTCTTAACTAAAATATTTCAACTTTCGCGACGTTTCTTCGTTTTTAAGTATTCTATTGTAAATGTGTCACGTTACGGTTCTATCATTTTTTCTCTTGTTTTGATGTGTTAACGAACTCTGGTTAAATTTTCAATTATTCCTGGTAGTTTCTTTAAACTCCCAAAGGCATGTTAATTTAATAAATGCTTAAAAGAGCCGCTTCGCTGCGCTTGAATTAATTTGAACGCCTCAGATGTCCTTTTCTGGTGGATGTCATTTTTGTCTGCTGTTATTTCGAATTAGTGGAAAAGAACAGCAAACTTATCTTATTGCAATTTTGTTATAATTTTTCTCACTGCCGATACCTATAAAATATCATTTCTAAATTGTATGCTATGTAGTTAGTTATTCTAAATTAAAATAATAATGCATTATTTGAAGTGGCAATTCCTACAAAATATTTCAAGCCATTGTAATATTTCTTTAAATAATAAGATATCAAATTTTCATCATTCCATGCTGAATATTTGGATTTTATTGGGAAGTTATTCCTATTTTGAGTGTTAAATATATTTGTTGAATTCTACATTTTAATCTCGAAAAATTATCTACCTATTTTATATACTTTGATACTGATTGAGTTCAATTTTTATACCAAGGTATTTACAGAATTTGAATGCATGTAAGCATATTTCAATTGTAAGACAAAAATGTGGAAATAATATTTGTTGCTAGTTATCGTCTAAAATCAAGATAATAAGTAAACAAGAAGGGGAAAAAAATGCTGTTAAGCGATGCGCCTTAACCGTTTATAGGTATTTTAAGCCCAGACGCCATTCCGTCCATGTCAAAGTAGTACTTACCTTCTCTCTTTTCATATAACAAAACTGTTTCGTGACCACCACAACTATATATATATATATATTTTCGTGAAAAAAGTAAAATAATTTCCTAGTTATATTGAAATATCATTCAGAAAATTGCAGCATATTCATAGTTTAACATTGTTTATTATATTTATTGGCACTGTTTTCTTTTTAGTAATTGCCTCTAATTGATTTAATCTGAACAAATGTAATTTTCCCGTCTCCCTTATCGCAGCTGGAACATTTTTCTTGTCTTTCGCCCTCATTTGGGTAAGAGGGAGAATTCGGTAGGTAGCGCCATGCAGAGGTAGCGCCATCTATTGTAATGCAAAATTTTGCATTTTTCAAAACTGTCCTAATTTTTTTTTTTTTTTTTTAAATTTCTAGTCTTTAAATTTCAGATTTTTTTTTATTTTTATGCCATTTCTTGCTTCATTTTGTAATTTTGGCTTTTCATTGTTTCAGTTAGAATACAATTCAATATAATATTGCAACATAACTAGATGATCATTCGGAATAGTTCCAATGGATTATTCGAAAATTTTTCATTGTAGGTTACGTTACTAGAATGACATTTCGAGATGGAAAATGGAATAAAATTTATTCTGAATTATTTTCTAGAAATTGTATTTTATATTGCAATAATAATAATAATTTTTTTATTTTCAATCTAGCTCCATCAGTAAATCAAGAAGACAGAGGGCGCTAGATTTGTTTTTAACTTGCTTGTTGTCTAATTGTAGAATGATCACATATATAGCCTTGGAATGTCTGCGAATTCCTAAGTTTTGTCATCTCTCGATGGAGGGCAAAACTTTGGCATTATTCAGTGCTAAAATAATTCTTTTCATTTATTTTCCTCAAATTTTCGATTCTGTCTTTTATAGTGTTCTATTTTTCTTCCTTATTTCTATATTTTTCTTTCCTTTTATTCTGTGTTTAAATTTTTTGTTATTTCTATCATAATGCATTTTCAGAATATGTAGGAACCTTATTTGATGAATAATTGGAAAAGTTTCAATGATTCAATAGAAGGGAGATTATTACAAATCACCTTTTGGGTTTGTGAAGGATTTTTTAACCATTGAAAAGGAACAATTAATCATTAAAAAAAATCTTATTCACAACGATGTAAGCGATAAGAAATCTGATTTTTTAATACCAAAAAAATACTTACGAAAATTACTAGTAGGGAAATAATGAAAAAAAATCAGAAGTTTTACTCAAGAGTTTAATGCACGATCGCAGCGCCACACTCATTGAAGCAGGAACGGTAGTTTCAAATTCTTCCATTTCAAACGAAAATCCATTATGCTGGATATTCAGTGCCTAAATTATTTTTATAACTTAATGTAATACACCAGAAATTCTTATATTGATGCCTTTGTATACCTTTTAGAGTACATTAATAGAATATATTTCTACTCAGAGGATGTGTTCCTGTCGTGTTAGTTTTTAAACACTTGTGGTGGTAACATTATAAGCCAGTTAACAACTTCCGGAGGAGAGTGTACACTTTTGTCTAGTGGCTTTGTTACTCGGCTATGAACACCTAACATTGCGAGTTCGAACCTCAACTTACACACACTTTTCATTTTCTACGAAAGATTTTCTGAAGAGAAAATCGTCGAATTTGATAAACAAGTATTCAATAAATGATAAATTGGAAATGTCTTTCCAAATTTTATTACTAAAGATAAAAAGGAATAATTATTTTAAATTTTAAAATCTTATTTTTGTTTCGGAATATATAATTGTGGATTTTTATTTTGCTATAATTCATTTGTTGTAAAATGTAAAAATATTTATGGAAATATTTGGCATAACATTCTTTTTTTTTTTTGAACATTTTTTTGTATTTCTCCTTTTTAGTAGATTCACAATTTAGAAATATAATGTGATAACAAAAATGATTTTTAAATATTTCAATGCATAACTTTCTATTATAGTTAAAAGTTTTATTTTCATTGTCATAATTGTTACAGTTACTTATTATTATTATTACTGTAATAATATTTTCAAAGAAATAAGTATTTTAAAGTAAAATTAAGATCACATTACGATTCTAAATTAATACATAAATGTTGCTGGAATAAAAAAACAATTTTAAATATATTGCGAATATTAGGCTGGAATCGTCAGTTTCATATCATTTTCTGATTATTTTGATTTTGTAGAATCGTCAGTTTTATATCATTTTCCGATTATTTTGATTTTGTGGAATCAGTTTGGTATGAGATTTTACAGTACGAAAATTATTATGATTATTTTGAATATAAATTAACATTGTAAGTTTGTAATGAGTTTAATGCTTAGTTATAATTTATAACCATTTATTACATAAAAATGTTAATTAACAAACATTTTTATGTGGTTCATTTATATGGTTTAGATTGTTAAAATTAACAATGCATTAAAAAATACTCTTAAGTTTAGTATAATTCGACAAAAAACAGCATAAAAATGATTTTAATAACTAGTTTATAATATAAAATTTAAATTGGTTGTCTTACAAATAGGGAATTGTACCATTTCCGCTTCAACAGATTGATGTATTTCTTAATAGTATGTGTTTCAAAGAGGGATGGCTCCACAGTCTATGTAGACAGCCATGTTAAACTGACTTTTATTAGAACCTATGAGAGTGAAAATCTGTTTTTCTTTGTGAACATTCTTTGTGGGCAAAATTTAAACAAATTTATGCTTATTTGGAATTTATTGAAGCATCATTTATGCATTTCATGTATTTGAATGCTAATGTTTATTCAAGGCCTGAAAAAAAAATAAGAAGGGCATGGTAACCGCTCATGAAGTATAAATTCATCTTTGACTGAGCAATGAAAAGAAGAATCAGTGCCATGCATATATTATGGCAAATATGTAAATCATTTATAAGAAATAGTAATGATCGCGTAGCTGCTGATGTAATGGTGTAAACTGAATTTTGGAATCGGCGTATCCATTACGGCATCTATCACTTACACCTATTGAAAATGCAATGCATTTTCTATTAGAAATCATTTGCCGGAGTCTCGTGAGAAATTTGAATAAATCTTCTGAATTTTACTTGTTGAACCTACATAACACCACTCATAGCACACAATTAATTAAGTTCGGTGGAATTGCGATGAGCGAGGATAGAACCTGGGACCTTGTGATTCGCAGTCCAGTAACTCGACCAGGAAACAAATGCATATGCTCGTATAGTGTAGTTGTTAACTGGATTATATGCAATTCACCACAAAGTATTTTAAAGTAAAATTAAGACCACATTATGATTTTAAATTAATACATAAATGTTGTAAATAAGAAGTCATCATAAATGTATTGTGAATATTAGGGTAGAATCGCAAGCGTTTTGTATAATTTTCAGTTTGTTTTGATTTTGTGGAGTCAGTTTGGTATGATATTTTACAATATGGAAATTGTTATTTTGAATCTAAATTAACATAGAAATTTTGCAATGATTATAATGCTTTCCTATAATTTTTAAGCTTGCTAAAATGTTTAACTATTTATGACATAAAAAATGTTAATCAGCAATCATTTTTATGTAATGTATTAGTTCATTTATTCTTAAAGGGAATAAATGAACTAATTAAGGATATCTTTATTCTGATTATTGCTATACTTATTTGTTGTTCTATGTTAGTTTTATTGTTTCAAAAATAATATAGTAAATATAGCATCTTCTTTATATTGATTTCGATTCAATCAGAATTTTCTTATTTTTATTTCTTATATAATTTTAGCGTTTGAATCTTGTAGATTTCATACATATAATTTGAAATATTTATCATTGTCATTATAAATAAAATAAATGAAGTTTAATAAGCATATCAGCTAATATTTTGCTAAGGATATCAAAACAGTTTGATATGATTTAATTAACACTATTTGACACAGAAAAATAAATTTGTTAATTACTTTTAAGAATTCTGATTATTAATATCAGGCAAATATCTCGTTAATAAGAATTTTGTATGATGACTGGAGTGTTATTTTCAATAAAATGAAATTGATTTAATACGGATGATTTAAATGGATAACAAATTAACTTTCCTTTCAGATATATGTAATTGTTGCAACTTCACTATGTACCAGATGGTTTTAAACTAACTACGTGATATTAATTTTAGACTTCGCGCACATATAATCTTATTCCATAAAAAAATATATGAATGTGAAATTAATTTATGGAAGATCATTTAGATAATAACTTTTCCACTGCAGTTATATAACCTGGAAATTCAAAATGTGATTGAGTGGGAATGGGTGTTATACTTTAATTTCTAAAACAAGCACATTTTTTTTATGTTGTCCGAATAAGGATTTCAGATCCAATAATTCGAAGTATACAAAAATTATGTATTTTTAACATATTTGAAATTATAGCTAAGAGTTCTTTACCATTATTTTCTATGCCCATATTTTTATCATACGTTTACACATATTTTTCGAATAAATATGCTGTTTCCATAGAGCAAGTCAATGGATATTGAACAAATTTAGTAAAAATTTTGTCCACCTTTTTATTTTTGAGCTCTGTGAACTGGTACTCATATAGTTCGGTTAATGATTCTTTATAATTAGTAAATTTTTGTGAAGTTTCAGTTTGACTATATATATATATATATATATATATATATATATATATATGTATAAAGTGTTATTAAGTTCTTAAATATTTTTTGTTCTCTTGCAATCTCTTACGTTTATATTGTACAATTTTTTCTGAATTTTTTTACAACCCCGTCTTTTTTTCTTCTTTTTTTATTTTGTATAACAGGCCATCATCATTTAGTCACATTTTAAATTTGACTAACATTTCTAAATTATGACTTAATATCATACTTAACAAAACAGGAACACCCAAAGAGAACTATGGAAATAAAAATTGACTTTCATGTGGTAGATAAAATAATTTAATTCATCATACATAAATTTTTCGGTAAAAAAATTTATGAAATTCTAGTGTTTTCTGAATTTTTCTGAATTTTCAATGAAATTCCATGGTCTTATTTTAAGTATATTATTATAATGCATTACAACAAATCCAAATATAAGTTTTTTATTTGTTGTGAAGATAGAAAATATTCAAAAAATTAGCTTTAAAATTTACATTCTTTCAGTTATTTTTATTTTTTGTGTTTTGAAAAAAGTGAATAAAAAAATTAACTTGTTGTTGAAGTTTAAAGATATCGTGAAAGAGAAGTAATAATATTATCTCGATCAACTGAAATTGATTTTCTGTTGATTCAAATTAAAAAATTGTGATCTGAAAGAAATTTTTGTGAATCAATAATTTGAATATGCTTTACTTTTTTTAAAATTTCCATCCACATATTTTACATCATTGCTATACTGCAAATATACAAATAAATTAATTTTTTATGTGTAATTTTACAGTTATATGGTTTGAATTGTTGAAATAAGAAAGACATTAAATAATTATCTGAAATTCAGTATTATTCGTCAGAATACAGAATGAAATATAACTTTCATAAATAAGTTATAACATAAAATTTTTATTTATATTGGTTATCTTGCCAATCAAGGATTGTCCCATCTCCGCTTCTCAGAGGGTTTCTTTTTAGTTTGTGTTTCAAAGAGGGATGACGCTAGAGTCTATGTGGACTGCCATATTCAAGAAATTTATATTATAGCCTTTGAGAGAAAGACTTTTGTTTTTCTTTGTGTTTTAGCACCTCTTTTTCCCCTTGAGCAGAGAGCGCCGCCTTGTGGCGTTTTACAGGAGCCCCTTGTGGCGTTTACAGACAAGCAGTTGAACGGGAGACTTGCATCCTGAGACTTTTTCCCATGAGCAACCCTTGCGCTAATGCCGACTGCTTACGGCTGGAACCGGTGGAATCCCTCCACCATACTGTTTTCTTTAACCTAATTGTCTATGCGTGTTTGTAAATTTTGTAGTGTAGCTGTGTTTGTGTAGATAAAAAATATTATATTTAAAACCGGGCAGTTCATTCGAAAATCACAACACACTCATTATAGTGTATGCTTTCTATTTTTCAATATATATGTGCGTGTATGCCATATTATATATATATATATATATATATATAATATGGCATATACATAATATGTCATACACTCACATATATATTGAAAAATAGAAAGCATACACTATAATGAGAGTGTTGTGATTTTCGAATATATATATATATATATATATATATATATATTATGTAAAACAATCCTATATCTATTAGAAATTACCCTTTTTATTAATTTAACTATATATTTATTTATTTATGTGTGGTGCTAATAGTAAGCAGAGAAATAAGAAAATGTACTTGTGGTGTAAATTGTCTGTCCATTCATTGCAAGCCGTATAACTAATCATACTAAGGTTTGAATAGTTGAATATTAAATTTGTGATGAAGTAAATGTTGCTTGATTATATCTGTCACAAATTATGGTGTAGATGAGCATATGAATATAAACGGGGATTATCATGGAAATAATAATATAATATAAAATAAACAATGTAAAATTATTTTTATTAGATTTCTTATACTTAATACTAGTTGTTAGTTCGAAAGTTTTTTTCTAATTCTTTTCACTAAGGGCAATTCCATTATCCACCACCAATGAACTTGCTGTGTACCCAACAATCAAAACTGGCAGTTGCTCAAAGTCACTATCGCTCAATAATTGCCACATCTTTTTTGTAAGTAGATAACAGATAATCGATGCAGCAGATTATATGATACAATAGTTCAAATATTGTGATTGATTTCAGTGTTGTTTTGAAACTTTCATTGTATTTCCTAATTTCAATCTTGTATTCCCATGTTGTGGCGTTAAATTTGTTGCCTAAACCACCATTGAATTTGAAAAAAAAAAAAAAAAAAGTGTGTATGTGTAAACTGTAGTAAGTTATAGACATCCATTTGTTTTCTTAACTCTGGCAATTAAACATATTTATTGTATTGTATTAATGTCTCCAAAAAAAAAAAAAAATCAACTGCTTTATGTGCTTTGAGAAAGAAGCATTTATTTCAAAAGAGTGCTATTCGTCATACATTGTCCATGTGTTAAATCTATCGATTGCAGCGAACGCAAGAAGATATGTTCTGTATACTTACCAGTTCAGATTTTTGGTCAAGGTCAGTTTACCTGAGACAAAAATTCCCTTTACCTATAAAAAAGTCAAACTTTGTTGAGATAATTTTAGTTTTATTTCAATTATGTGTTGAATGCACAATTAATCAGATCTCCTTAACTATAATGACTGATTTTACAATTATTATCCACTCTACTTTAGTATTCATTGCAATTAAATCTTATTAAAGAATTTTTGGATCTCTCTTATAAACAATATTCCGCTTCATCTGTGTAAAATAGAATGTGAATCTTCTTGAGGCTTTCTTTTGCTTGTGCAAATATATTATATAAGTAAAAGAAAGTTATCTTGTGGTGAATAGCATATAATACAGTTAACGAGTACGCTACACGAGCGTACACTTTTGTATCATGGTTTAGTTACTGGACTGCTAACCACAAGGTCCAAGGTTCTATCCTTGTTGATCCCAATTTACTAAATTGGTGACCTCGGACAATGGAACTTCATACAGCTGTTGTGGCGCCATCTTCCCGCAACCAAAGTCGTCAGACTCACTTGGCGCAACAGCATCAGCAACCACTCACCCACACACACTCGCTACTCAATTGGGTACAGGCCCATTTAGACAACAGTTAATAAAATACTTCACCACTCAACAGCCGTATCGTCCGATTCACTGGAGGGAGAGTACTGTGGTGAATAGCATATAATCCAATTAATAACTACGGTACACGAGCGTACGCTTTTGTATCATGGTTTAGTTACTGGACTGCTAACCACGAGGTCCCAGGTTCTATCCTCGAACATCACATACCGCTTCAATCTTATCATTAAGATAAGATAACTTTAGAACCTTTCCACTTAATGGAAGTTAATAGCTTTTTTCACTTAAACACTTCAACTTTATGATTTCTCCAATATACTGAATTAAGTTGAAGATTTCCCAACTATTATTTCGAAAATCACAATTTTTAAGATACATAATTAAAGTATCTTATACTATTATCAATCGTTTGATTAAACTTCACTTCTAAATGTGTCAATTTCTCTAATAGTATTATCAGGCTTATTAAGGTGACAAATCATTTCTTTTGACAGCCAATGAAATTTTGCCTTAATCAAAGTGTGTCCTCCTTTTAGATATTTGAATATAAACTGTAAATCTACGAATTTGATCGATGATAAGCTGATATGTTGTGTGTGATGTGACTTATTATTTCATATGATGATTCGTGAAGCACGTTGCCGTATCGCGTATTGTGATTTGGAACACATCCTACAGGAAATCACGTTCATATATTTAATATATTGTTAGAAGAAGATGCATGGACAAAAATATTCATTCAATGGAAAAGTAAAATTTAAATAATGACTAACTGATTCATAATCATAATTACAATATAAAATGCTACAATTGATTTTATTAGGCATTTATTGTAGTATAGCGTATTCTGCATAGTTGTTTTGATGAATAAAAAGTTTCTTTTGTTTACCTTACATTTTTTCTTCAATCGATTTGTGATCTCATTTTTATTTTAAGAAAGTTGGTTACTTTAGAGTTACATAAACAAATAAATGTTTTCCATTTTTTTTAAAACTTTCTCTTGAGTAAATAACTTTGACCTTGTAAAGTCTAGACATCTAACTTATTTAAGGAGAGAAAAAAAAAGATAACAAGAAACCCCCA
The DNA here is from genome assembly GCF_947563725.1 of Argiope bruennichi. NCBI lineage: Eukaryota > Metazoa > Arthropoda > Arachnida > Araneae > Araneidae > Argiope > Argiope bruennichi. The sequence continues at coordinate 119,506,371 of NC_079156.1, forward strand.
AAACAATAACTTTTCTTTGCACTAACGCTAGATTACGAGGGCATTCACATAACTTCTTACTACGTACACATCTCATTGTTTATATTTTATTTCTAAGGCCATAAATTCCATTGATGTAATTGCTTCTTTATTACTTAATTTTTTTCTACATTTCCATTATTAATACTTGAAAAAAAAAACATTTTATACATGTCTTTTTTAATATGGAGGCAAAAGCGTGATTCATAGAGCATTTTATCTACTTTCTTGTTTAGATACATAATTAAAAAATTCGTAATTATCAGTTTGGATTTCATTATTTAACTTAAATACTAAAAATTAGGAGAGCAGACATTTCAAAAGCAAATTATATAACAAATATTTTCATAAGTTTCTTTAAATTCGCCAAGCAATTAAAGGTTTTGTACTTCATTTTGAATAGTGTCAAACATTCTTTTAAATGATATATTATCATACAAAATTTTGAGAACTTATATATGTCACGAATTATTTAAATGCTTATCTTTTAAAACATTCTTTTAGTTTGTCCTTGGTGATATAATTTAATAGTGATATAATTTTCAGGGATAATTCAGAAACCCCCCATTTTTAGTATTGAGAATTGATCATTTCCATTCATTTTTATAAATCACAGTGCAAATGAAATAGCCACGAACTTGGTTAACCATAACATTTTAAAACTGAAAGTTTCGGCACTTAATATTTTTGATACTGACTGTAGAAGTATTCAAACAATCAAAATTACGAGAATTACTATTTGGAATATTTTTCGTTAGTTCGTGTATTTTTCTTGACACTTTAAATTTCCAGAATATGGTTTATTTTTATCGTTATGTATGTGAACCACAAGATGCAATCGGACTGTGGAAAGGAATTATTGTCAAGGTAATTAATACTTCTCATAGATTTGATTCAAAGGAAGAAGAAAATAATTAGTTTTTATTATTATAATATTTGTACCAGTCCGCATGTACAGGAGAAAAAAGTATAATTTTTACTACAAAAATTCTAGGTCTGATGAATTGAGATACTCTGTTGATAATGCAACTTAACCATAAATTGAACCTTACTTGCCTTTACCTTACTCGTCTTTCGTTTGGAAGTAGGTAAAATCTAAGTGGTCGTGATTTCCCCCATCATGGTATGGGGACTGTGAAATACGCCAAATGGACTCCATAACAAGTATGTCATGCACTGAATCGCATGAGGTGACTTCTCATTTGCGATAGTGTCATTGACCATCGTCGTACATCCAGAAGAACCAAGATATTGCAAACTTTTTTTCTCAGTAACATTTGTTAATTTCTTCTGGGCACATCACACGTATGAGGGGCATAACGATGGGGTTTAGCCGTATTGGCCACATTTCCAACGATGGGCAGGACCTGACATAGCCTAATTGGGGTCCGGGCCAAAAACTTCTTTGGGGGCCCGCCCTCTGCTTCACTACTTCAGTAATGAAGAACGTTTATTAAAGAAGAAAATAAACTTTCTATTCGATTTGGTGGCCCGTCTAATGTGGGGCCCGGGACAACCATATGCCTCTGCCTTAGTCAGTCTTAGCCGATAGGATTGCATTGTCCAGAAGTGCTCGGAATTTGGACAAGTGATGACTATTTTCTAACTTAACATTATATCTATGCAACTATCCATGCAGATCCGGCCATTCAATGGCTTGTATGCTTAAGAAGGGTGGGGAATATCGGCAGAGATTTCCTAACAGACGAAATCTTACGATCGTTTCTGTTGTCGCCTCTTTTATGGGACACTCAGGGGATTCTTTCGCTATAAGTTGTAAATGATGGGAAAAATTGTTAATCAATCCTTGATAGTTAAATACATTTTTCTTCATAGCTTGAAAGTGAACGATGGTGATAAAATTCTTTGGCAAGAATGGAATGTAGGAACATCTAAATAGTCTTTCAATTAATAACTCTATTGTAAAAGAAAAAGAATGTTATACTCACTAAATAAGAAACTTTATTCCTGGTCATTTAAATCTCAGACCACTCACCTCTAAGTTTTTTTTTTAGCAGTCCGGTATGGAATTTGTAGCCTTTATCAACCCACAATTTTCTACAGCTCTCAGTTCTCAACTCTGCAAGATGAGCTAGCTATTAAATGTTGCTATTGAAAATCTCTCTCCTTGATTAGACGATCAAGGACATTTTTTTTATTATTCATTTATCATTTTTTTACTCCTTTCTTATAGTAAAATGTCTAGATGGATCATATGATGGTCACAAATTCAATTCATGAGCCCTCATAGATAATTTGAAACTCTAACCTCGATGGGCATCACATAACAATTTACCACAGATGGAAATTTGAAATAAATATTCCTACAAAGTGAGTACAGATAGATTCTATTTATATAATGACAACTACTGGTAGTAATAAAAAAGACCCCCAAGTAGAAATTCTGATGTCAAGGATGCATTCAGGCATATTAAGGACAAAGAAAAGTCAATACCATTGCATTGTTAATTCTACATTCCCATTGATCATTATCCCTAAGATATATTTTCTTGATTTTAGATTGTTTATCTGGTGGCTAGATTTTATGAGAGTCATTGGCTACATTAGCTAGTGATCATAGATCCAAATCCAGACGGTCGTACATCCAAAGTTGTAGAGATTTATTGCAGTTCATTGGCCACCGGTCGGGGCCTTCAGTTGCATTCGTGGAAAAGTTTTGATTTGAGATGAATGAAATTCTATGAAGTGCAGAAAAACATGTACAATATCGCCATTTCACTTTTACATTATATGAGAGATATTTTGTGATAGATACAGTGGCATTGACCATTAATTTAAGCTTATTCGAAAGTAATTTTCAAAAAATTTGACGAGTAATTAGTACCTTTGGGTCTCGAATTTATTATCTAAAGACTAGAGTCCATTCTTTATATTTCCACATCTAGTTTTACCCTAAAGTGTTAACATTTCTCAAAATTTAAACAAAGGTGATTTTAATATGCTCAAGAAAAAACCAATTGTTTTGTCAAACTAAAATAGGAAAATTATCTAATTTTTGTAACTATGAAGAGTAGACTATGCACGAGAGCACACTTATTTTCACACGGTAAATGAAGCCCTAAATATGCTAAAATAAACATCAGATTTTTGACAAACTTCAGTGGTGTGCTACAGACATAGTTAAAATATTGCTATTTTTTCATCTATTTCAAAATCTAATTTTTTCTCAAATGTATAAATATAAAATTAGCGTAAAATAAGTACTACCAATATTGCTATTTTTTCATCTATCTCAAAATCTAATTTTTTCTCAAATGTATAAATATAAAAAAAAGCGTAAAATAAGTACTACCAAACATAAGCTAATAACTAAACAATATCTGTGATGAATTCCGATTAAAAATAATATCAAAGTCATAAAATTTTTATAGTTTATAACAAAACAACCATTAAAATAAAAGCTAAGTATTAGAAACAAGTTATAGTTAAGAAATAAAAACCAGGTAAATAGTTTGAAAATGGCAGGAATTTTTTTCCCGATAAAAATTGCATTAAATAAATAAAGGCCATTTACAGTCACTTTTGATAGACCGTTTTAACTTTTGTTATCTATGACAACTGATACATGCAAACATTATGATGCGAAAATATTACTTTTTTTTATGATAAGCATTGATGGTTATCGGCAATGAAATCGACTTGATTTCTTTATCTCAGATTATAAGAAAATAATGTGATAAAAATCAAGAAATTTCTGGTGGATTTTCATAGCTATCTTTGTCACACTTAAAGACTATTTTGTTGGTAGAGTAATAGGTGTTTTTTAAAAATATTTTCCGATGCAATGCTTTGAAATGAACATTGGTAGAAAAATTAAACAAAATTAACAAAAGCGTAGCCAGAAAAAAGGTTTTATTTCCACACTCTACATTAACAGAGCATTTATTTATTGCTGTGACTGTTTTGGAACTCTGCGGTGTGCAACATTACAGTCTCATGTGCATGAAGGAATCAGCACCAAGCTTCAAACAAAATTGGCTGAAAACAGTCTCCAACAATGTCTTCTCCAGGGTAAAAATGTCTTCTCCAGGGCTAATTAAATTTATCAATCGAAACAGATATATCTGCCTACTATAGCTTTATCAGAGAAAACAGTGGTCCCTTCCTGCTACAAATTAATCAGTGTGAGCAGAGATGTCTTCCTACTACAAAATTATCTGTGCGAACAGAGATGTCTTCCTACTTTAAATTTATCAGTGAAACCAGAGATGTCTTCTTGCCACAGAGCTTTGAGCATCAAGTGCTATACAATCAATAGAATTAATGGCCAAAGAAAAACAACACTACAGTTTCTTCATGGTCATTTTCTTTCTTTGTAACTATCAACCAAGTTATTTTAAGTATTTTATCTGCATTCTTATCTATCATGCTATGATGACAAGTGCAATAAATACTAAATTAAGGATTTTTGTAAAAATTCAAAGTATCGTTCTATTTATTATTATTACAGATATATTTTCCATGCTGTTATAAAGTAAAAAAAATTATAATAAGATATTACATTTTATAATAATTTTTTTGGTTTATATTATTGCAAATTCTGTAAATACTTATTCCGGTTAAAAGTTCTGTAAATATTCTGGTTTAAATAAAATTCCTCCGTCATGTCTATCAAACTGTTCAGTGACCAGAATGGTTGCAGATGCAAGTAATGAGACAGTGAATCTCTGACTGCTTTGCAAATCATACATTAGTAGGGCTTCATTATGCTACCGGGCGATTTGGAATTCGGTTGTTCAAATTTACTGAAATTGAAATTTGTTTCTAACCTAACAAAATTGAAACTTTCTGTGACGAAATTTCCTCGATTTTTTACATACTCCATATATTTAGAGTATATTATATTTAGTAAATCTCTTATAAGTGACATCCAGATTACCGACAATATTAAAATATCGCCGTTTTTAGAAGTGTGGATTTAAATTCAAAATTAAATATTACGAGATAAAAAAATATTTGAGAACGAGTGAAAAGAAATGTAGTCTTCAATATATGCTGACAATTCTGTTTTCGTCACAGTATCTCCTGACGATGACGAAAAAATTGAACATGCATACTGAAGAAAAAGAGAGACAATGATAAAGAAAAATAAGACACGGCATCCAAGAACCTTATGAGGTAGAAAAAGACAACATTTTCCAAGAAATATTCATTAATTCTAGCTCATAACACGATGAGCCTTTGTTGTAAATATTGAATTTTCAAAGCCCCAGTGGCAATATTGTAAGCATACAGACACTCAAAATTATGTGTCATCACATTAAGAAGTGCATCATTTTCATGTGATAATATGCATAATAATTTAAAAATAATATTTCATTTTGTTTTTAGAAACATAAAATTACGTGCATATTTCAATTTTAAAGAATCTGTTGAACATTCGATATCATTTACTTAAGTTAAACAGACATATCAAAAATTCAGACCAACGGATTATGCATAGTGTAACTTCTATGAATGATGCTGTAAAATCTGAGCATATAAGTTAAAAAAATATATAACTATTCGATAGATCTCTTTTTCTTTGAAGGTGGACCATACCGAGTCCGTCATCTCTTAGCTGGATGGTCTTTGATGTCGAAATATTTACCAACACTTCACAGGAAAGATTGGACCAGTGCATGTGTTCTCGAGCAACAACGTATCTTTGCTATTTTACGAAGGAAAATATATCGTAATACTAGAAAAATTTTCCTCACCACAAATGGGAACAAGACTGCTGTCACGAGAACATGGGGAAAGCAAAGCTAGTCTACTTTCTATGGTTTGTGGTGCGTCAGATCTCGTTATAAATACATCTTTGTCTAGTAATAGAACCGCTAAGTTGGATGTTGTACAGTCGTCATTAACTCCAACAAAAAATGGAATACCACTATAACTATGTTATTTATTAGAGACTCTTTAGAAATTTGATGTCGATAAATATCATTTTTAGAATATTTTTTCTTTCTTGATTCGCGACTTCTGGCTGATAGAAAAGTAAATACAGGAACTTTCCAAAGACCTTGACAATTTTTAAAGAAGAAATCTGCTTCATTTTTAATATAATAATGCTGATTTTGGCCTGAACATTTTATCAGTTACTATCCTCTAAGTAATACATCCCCAAGTGAAATTCCAAAAATTTCGCTCAGATGAAAAAACGAAGTAAAAAATATTTTTCCAAATTAACTCTTTTTTTTTAAAAATATAATCCTGATGCAATAAAGCTATCACTAATTTCCATAACTCATGCATAACCTGCAAGTTTTTTCAAAAATTTTCCTTCTCAATTTAATAGCTTTTTATGCAAGAACGAAAACCCAGTATTAAAACTCCCACCACTTTTTATGACATCCTTATCTAATAAAATATCTGTGTACTGAGAGACAAACTATGAATTGTATCGCAATAACTGAGTCAACAAGTATGTTGTTACGCTTTTACCCATATTTTGCCATTTTTGTTGATAATTTGGCTGGACTAAGTATCATGCATGAACTAAAGTGTATTTCAAGTAGCACAAGAAATTAACAGAAAAGGCAAGGATGTTTATATACCGTATACAAAACAGAACTTTAAAGTTTCTATGGTGATTCCGTAGTCAATATTATTACAAACAAATTGCAGATAGATTGCAATTGTAATGCTATTACATTAGTAAAAATTACTACAGATTATATACAAAGAAAATATTATTGACAACTTGAAAAAATGTAGAAAATCGATTTATTTCAAGAAGTTAAAGAATTAACCTATTTATATTTGTTTATTTCAAAAATAATTAACTTATTACTATTTCTTGAACAAGTGGAGCTGGAAATATTGAAAACAATATCTTGACTTTAATTTCTTTCTCTATTATTAAGCATAAAACTGAATTAAAAACATCATTAGAAAAATTAAAGAACCTGGTGTGATACAGAAACTTCTACTTCATATGGAAGAAAAATTATGACTTATTCAAATTCTCTTTTTATTTGTCAAAAGTGGGACTAATAAAATACACCACTTTTTCTTTTAAAGATTATTTATTTATACATGCAAATAAACTTAATGCGCCCATTAATCTCTCAAGCTTTCATCCTCGACACGAAGAAATGTTAAATATGAAATGCTGGAAATGTTACAGTTGTCACTTCAAAAAACGCCTCTTAACATTGTTATTTACAGTCGCATCCAGAGCCGGCCTTCTCTACGAAGGGGCCCGGGTGCAAAAAGCCGTTTGGGTCCCTAATTTTTTGTGAAGCCAATATATATATATATAAACTCGAACATATATTATTAATGCATGTATATTTAATGCGTGATTTTGTTTTTACTAATACATTAATTACTTCAGAAAAATTACATTTTTTTATTCAATTTCTTTTTTGATGCTTAATATCGCAAGTGTATATAAGTCTTCTGAACACATACTTGACCGAAGATAAATCTTTATAAATTTTAATTTCCTGAAAGAGCGCTCAGCACTTGCTATAGTAACTAGCAACGTAAAGAACAGTTTTAAAGCAATTAATACATTTAGAAATAACTCATTACAATTATTATATAGTATGTACTGTAATATGTCTTGTGTATTATTTACATCTCTTTCATTCAAAATTAAATCCCGTAGCAAACAAATTTATTGGATTAGGTTTTCATCTACATCTGTGTAGAAATGTTATAAAACTATACAAAGGATTTGGAACATTTCTCTAATTCATATTTTGTGTCTTGTGAAAAAGCCTGACGACAACTACGCAAACACCTTCGATAGTTCTTAATCTCTCACTTAGAATAAATTTCAATTTTTCTGGCGTCTTTGTGGTTTCTAAGGGTTTAAAACTGAAATCATGTATAAAGCTTAAAGGATAAGTGTCGGAAGAAGGTATATAAATTATTTATATCATAATTTTTCAAAGTATTAAGTTTTTTTCATGTATAAAACAGATTCCTAATTAAAGATCAGTTTAACAGAAAATGAAAAAAAGCTACAAAATACTAATTATATTTAATACATTTCATATTATTAAATTTTAACAAAATGAATGATTGCATTTCACTTTCTAGGTTTTGAGCATTATTTGTGCCACTTGAAACTTCAATTCAGTATCTGGATACTTTTTATAGTAAGACACAGTAATTAAAGGTTCGGTGAGACTGAAGATTAACGTCCAGTTACTTGCAAAACATGAGAAAATCGTGCCAAATTTCTGAAAACTCGTCAACATTCAATCAAATAAGAATGGGTTGACGGTGTGCCTAGCCAGGACTTGAAATAGTTAAAAAATATAGTTTATACATAATAGTTTAAGTATAGTTTTATAGTTTGCACTTATAATAATTTTTTACAAAATCGAACTCCATATTTTGACGAATCAGCAGGTTTTAGATTTCCCAGAATCTCAGAAACTTATTTTTTGAAATAAAATCACGCCTATGAGTGAATACAATTATTCAAAAGCGTTTTCAGCTCGATGGATGAAATTTTGTATATCGTTTCTACTTCAGATTTTTAAATTTCTATCAAATTTTGAACGAAGTGCTTTCAGAGGAAATTTATCATTTCGGTGGTTCGAAAGTAATTTAACACGATAGAACAAAACGAAGAACGCTAAATGAGTAATATTTGATGTACAGATTTAACATCAGATGATGTCGTGCCCGCGTTATAACGGAAAGAGGGGTCCAGTAGTTTCTGAGAGTAAAGACCCCTAAACACCCGAGGGCAGAAGTCTGACTTCCAGCTCATGTGAAGATGACACTCACACACTCGCTTGCACAACCCCTTTTTACAGGAGGGCTCTTTCACACATCTCACAAATAGAACACAACGGGAAAAACAATCGTACTCGAGCCCGGGAGACGCCGAGATCACGGGAAAGATGCGCTACCTCTAGGCCAGCATGCCGGCGATTTAACATCTAAAGTATTTAAATTTGGATTGAGCGTCTGTCAATCTGCTCGTTCACAAGCGTGTAAACGTAGTAACAGCGACTTAATCTAATAATTGATCTTATCATTAAAATAGTTTGGTTTGGAATTTTTAGCTTCATTTGGTTGACAAATGAGCGTTCAAAATGCATATTCGGTTTTCTTTATTATTCAACGAAGCACTAAATGCTCATTTAAGGGATTTTGAAAATTGGTACTTCTTGAATTAATGTTTTTTTCTGCATTAGTTTCACGTAAATTTTATCTTTCAGCATATTTTTGCGTTTTTTTTTTCTTTTTTTCTTTCACTTTTCTTTTATCTTCAACTTTCTTTTTTTAACTAATTACTACACTAATATTAGATGGCAATTTACTTCAAATACAGCACAAGGAAGAGACTTATTTCTTAATATATTAAGGAAAAAAGAAATTTGTTCTCAATTTTTCAAAACACATTTTTTACAAATTTTAGCCAATTTCAGTCTCGCTCGATAATATTCGTTTTAAATCCCTCATGAAAAATCTAGATAATATTCGAAAAAATATATAAATTAAAATCCACATAATTTAATTAAATATTAACTTCCCTCTTTGCCCCCCCCCTATAGTATTCTATGCTTGATTATTAGATTTATTCCATTGTTAACTTAATAGTAATCATTGGTTATATTTCAGTTGTTACTGGATGCAGACGATTTCAACAACCACTCTTATTATTGTTGTTAGCAGAAATATTACTGTTTAATATAAAACAAACTCTCAAAATTCAAACAATATAGTAAATGAAACAATGGATCCACCTTCTGCTTCTCTGTTAAGAATCATTTCTCTTTTTGCAACTGATCGTTGTGTGACTTTTTTTTGCTGAGCTATGTTTGGTGCGTTTTGTGAACATTTCAATGAGGCTACGGCCTCGTTGTATGGATCGTCCTATGGACGATCTGGGAACTGTTGACATATTACATGTTCCCTCACTTACCCTCAATCGGAGATCTGTTTTTCGATTCCGATTTGGATCAAGATGTCGATACATCATCTGATCCACCTGCGACTAGAGTAGAATCCGTCCCAGTGGTTCACTCCTACACGGTATTTAGGATTTGCCAGGCATTAGAACTTCCAGCGAAACTGGCTCCATCTGCAATCCAGTCAGATATCCCTGTTGTAGAATCCTATACGGTCTACAAGCTGTGATCTGCTCTGGGTTTGCCTGCACGGATGGCTCCTGTCGGAGTGCCAGTTGTAGAATCCTTTGCGATCTACCGGTTCTGCTTAGCCTTGGATATTCCCGTGAGATACCGGTCGCAGAAGGACGCAGTTTAACATCAAAACTGTCGTCGGCTGCCCGATGCAGTTTTTAGATCAGAACTAGGGATTGCAATACCGGATCAAAATTTCAATACCGGTATTCGGTATTTTTTAGATCTTAATACCGGGATACCGGTTTTAATACCGGTATTAGAAATTTTAGAAAAAGAAAGAAAACAAGGTGTTTCTTTGTTTTATTTGCCAATTTTATAAGAGAGTGTAAATATCACAAAAAATAATATGGAACTTATAAATTATAACAGTATATAAAGAATCACAAAAAAGTAAAGGAACAACTTATTTATTTAAATCACAAAAAAAGTGTAAATATCACTATTCAGTCTGTGGTACTATTACAAATTTTTGAAATGTGATCTTAAAAAACATGATGCATCAATTGTACTGTCATTAAAGCTGAAAAATAATTTTGTGTAAAAATTACCATCTGTCGAAAACGCTGTTTCGGCATCTACACTAGTTGGTGATACTGTTAGCAATACGCGATATACTTTTTCCAAGTATTTACCTCTAAATCCCTCATCTTCAAATAAATCAATTTCTCGTCGGATGGCTTTGGATATAGCTGATTTCTGTATTTGATTTTGGTTCGTTGAATTTTTTTTTTATTTATCGCTAATTCCAATATTTGTTCAAGGGACAATTCCTTTTCACTATCGGCATTAGTGTCATCATAATCTTCGATAACTGAACCGAATTCTCATGAATGTGGATAGGTTTGTGGGTAAAAAATTGTAAGAAAATTTACTATAAACTTAATCAGATTTGAATTGATTATTTTCTTTTCTTCTTTTTCATTTTCATTATTAAAATCATTATAATTATGTAAAACCATAAGACATTTTCTATTTCGGTATGCCTTTCTTCTGTGCGATTTTTCAATGTAATATATAATTCTTCAGATAGTGATGTGTGCTGTTCTTTCAGTGACTGCAACATGAAATTTATTGTTGCATTAGCTGTTAATAAATTAAAATCTCTGCGACATAATGCCTCTATAGTCAGTTTTATTGGAAGTAGAGCTGATGTAGTTCTGGATATTAAGTCGAATTTACTGTCTGAAAAATTAATTTGCAGGTTTAAGTCGATTATTGCTTTTTGGATTGGATTTCTCAGTTTCAAAAACCGTTCCATCATTAGGAGTAAACTTTTCCAACGTGTCTTAGAATCTATTATTAACAAATATTCTGTTTTATTTTCAGTTAGTATATATTTTTGTAATATGGCATTTTTGTAGGGGAAAGTTTAAATTTCTTAACAATTTTTCGAACTTTATAAATTATAGGAAGCAATTCTTGATGGGTTAATATTTCATCCTCATTAGCAATGTCAACTTCCACAATTACATTGTCATTATCTTCATTGTCAATATCATTCTCACTCTTACTCTCTCCAATGTCGGAATCCAAAGTTTCTATATCCACAATATTTGGATTCTTCTGTTCTTTATTTTTTTGGTATAATACATCTATTACTCCTAATTGAATTCCATGGATTTGCACCAATCAACTTTCCAAATTTTTTCATAACTGTTGCTCCATTAGTCGTTATGGATACAATATCTTCTTTCATGGATAATCCATGTTTCTCTAATTTAGATTTAAGCAATGAATTAAGCCATTAATTAGCTAATTAATTTAGCCCGTTAGGGAGACATAAAAACAAAAACGTATACTATTTTGCTATGTTGGCGATCCCTGAACATATAGTGGAGACAATTTAAAAAATTTCTAGTAAATACGGAAAAACCGGTATTTAAACTTGTGAATACCGGTATTACAAAATTGTAAAATGGCTCAAAATACCGGTATTCGGTATCCCGGTATACCGGTATTGCACTCCCTAATCAGAACTGTCTTCGGATGCAGCGATGGAGGGTGCGTGGGCAGGGAACAAAAGTAGCCCACCACCACGTGGTGTTCCCTGGGAAACGATGCAGTTCTTTGGAACTGCATCGGCTAAGTGGCTACTGAAGTATGAAACAAATAATGAACTGTTTATTTAGTTTGACAAAACTACACACCTAATCTTTGATTCTGCGTTTTAATGCCCCAAAATTTCATTACAAGCATCAAATGCAGAACATCCAGAACGTGTATTTATGGTAGCAACAACTGTAATGTTTTTTTAGATAAACGTAAGAATTATATATTTTTTATCCTAAAAATAAAAAAGAATTTGAAATATGTATTTGACAAAGAATTGTTGCAGAAATCATAAATACAGGAAATCAGCAAGCGGTGACAATCATAAATCTGATGGAGGAATTTTATAATGATTTGAATTTGAAAAATTATAGTGACAAAAGTTTACAAATTCATAACATAACTCCTCGCCATATATTTATAGCCGGTTATGACAAAGTATATTAAAGGGCTTATGGTCACAGCCGACTTTTTCTTCAAAGGGGCCTGGGTGCAAGAAGTCATTTGGGGTTGTGATTTTTTTGTAAAGCAAAAAAAAAAAAAAAAAAAAAAAATTATGAACATATATTATTAATTCATATTTATTTAGTGCGTGATTTTCTTTTCTTTTCTTTTTTTTTTTTTTTGCAAATACATCAATTACGTCAAAAAAATTACAATTTTTTGGAATTCCTTTTTCGATGCTTAATACCGCAAGTGTATTTAAGCGTTCTGAACACATCCTTGACCGAAGATAATTTTTTATTAATTTTAATTTGCTGAAAGAGAACTCAGCACTTGCTGTAGTAACTGGCAACGTAAAGAAAAGTTTTAAAACAGTTAATACATTTAGAAATAACTCATTATAATTATTATTTAGTATGCATTGCAATATATCTTGTGCATTATTTACATCTCTTTCATTCAAAATTAAATACCGTAGCAAACAAATTTCCTGGATTAGGTTTTCATCTACATCTGTGTTATAAAACTTTACAAAGCTTTTGGAACATTTCTCTAATTTATATTTTGTGTCTTGTTACAAAGCCTGATGACAACTACGCAAACACCTTCAATATTTCTTAATCTCTCACTTAAAATTTCAATTTTTCTGGTGCCTTTGTGGTTTCTAAGTGTTTAAGACTGAAATCATGTATAAAGCTTAAAGGGTAAGTGTAGAAAGAAGGTATATAAATTATTTATATTATAATTTTTCAAAATATTAAGTTTTTTCATGTATAAAACAGATTTCTAATTAAAGATGTGTAATATTTGGTATACTTTTAAATCTCTCTTCTATTTGTACAATAACAGTATCAATTACAGTGTCAAAAAATAACACCTTAATTCTTAAGTCTTTTTTATAACTTCGTCTTTGGCTAATTCGAAATATAATCTTTTCCTATGACGAATTCGTTTTGCAGGAAAATGTTATGAAATGTTCAAATTAAGTGTTAGCACTTTTAGTCAGCACTCCACACGAATATATCGTACTTTCTACCGTTTTCATTCGATTCCCTCCATAACCCCCTTCAAAAAATCACTTGCAAAATTCTCATTCCATTTCAAAAGATATCATTGCTAAATATTGAACCACATTCACATGACGGTGATAGTTATTTTTGTAAAATGGAACATTAAATTTATTATTATTCATTGGATTAATGATATTTTATGCATATAAACGAAAACAGTTGCATCCTCTTTAATATATCTCAGTACACATTTGCTTAAACCTAACATATAAGCGCTTAAAGGAATGTAGAAACATGGTTATAATCAAAATAATTTATAATCACACTCTAAAAAGGCTTTAATAATCACAGAAATAAACCCAGTAGAAAATAGAGTATCAAAAATAATTGTATGATAATTGTTATTTTTCAAAATTAAAAATGATAACATTTAGACACATTTGAAGTCTATGATTATTTCCAGTTATAGAATTTATTTCTTTTAAAATTTATATTTAATTTATCTACACTCATATCCATAAATTAAGGATAATGCAAGTTCGGGAAAAAAAAGAGTCAGAAGCAAAACAAACGTGCCTATTTGTAATGCATATTTATTAAACAAAAGGTAAAGAGTAAAAAAGATTCTATATGTTTGATATCATTAATAAAAATTGAGATTTTTTTTTTTTGCTGGAGAGAAAAAAAAAACCTATGTGCAAAAACTAATATTACATGGTTGGTATGATGGTGAATACATAATTACATAATATGTCTCCCAGACGATGCAATACAGTTCGTACAACGCCTAGACAATCTGAATATAAAATTATCGATCTGATCTTGGGGAATATTACACCACTCATCAAGCAATGCTCTCCGAAGTTCCAGTAGACATGTAAGAGGTTTTTGACGGGCTGCAACTCCTCGGTCAAGCATGTCCCACACATGCTCTACTGGATTCCAGTCCGATGAGAATGCTGGACAGTCCATACGGGTGATATCCTCCGATCGAAGGCATTCGTTTACAATGTCATCCATAAACACGAATTCTGCGCCCTTGATATATGTACATATAAACAAACGTACATGTTGTTCCAGAATGACGTCCCCATAGATTTGGCCTGTCATGGTTAAAATTTGAACATGTTGGTCAGTTCTGGAACCCTGAATAATTCCTCTCCAAACAAGCAATCCTGCACCACCGTAACGGTGTCATTCAATGATGTTCTCTTGGTGATAACGGGTACCTGGCGCTCTCCATATGAAAGTCAGGCGAGATTCTGACTGCAAGCTAAACCTGAACTCGTCGGAAAACATCACACAAGTCCATTGTTGCGGTGCCCACAATGCGTGCTCTCTACTCTAGGCTAACCGCAGGCGACAGGGAGTTGCAGTAAGTGGAACACATCTGACAGGCCTACGAGCATATGGAATAATCTGCCCCAAGCTTCTGTACACGGTCTGCCTTGAAACTGTCGTACCAGTGACTGAAGGGAGCTGACAAGACAGGTCTGATGCTGTGCTCCGTCTGTTTCTTTTGGTAGTAACTGTCAAATACCGGTCATCATTCGGCGTTGTAACTCGAGGGCGACCTGTGCTGTAACGTCTACTCACATTACCATCATCTTGGAATTGTTGTCAAAGCCTGGAGATGACACTCTGGGCAACTCCAAGTTCCTCGATACTTCCTGCTGGGTACCCCCACATTCCAAATGACCGATAATTCTATCGCTTAAAAAATCCTCCAAATGTGTCCTTTGTGTCATAACTATACGATTATTGCACTGAAAGGTTATAAAGCGTTTGCGAACAATTTTACTTCTTTGCCTGTATTGATTATAGACCACTCTCTTACACTCTAGTCATTGTGATATATTATCGGTGTCATCTGGTGGCTTCCTGCAATTTGCATATGATTTTTGAAGATGTGTGTAGTCATTTTACGGATGATATATGTATTTTAGAGTTCAATTTCCGCGTGACTCTGAATTATCCTTAATTTATGGACATAGGTGATAATATGATGCTTATAGATATAATTGATTATCACTCTGTATGTATATATATATATATATATATATATTATATATATATATGCAAAAGTATTAGAATCAAGTTAATAGGAAAAACAAAAAATCAAATAAAAATTAAACCAAACAAATTATAAAAAATATAAAAAAAGAATCCGGCCTGAAGACTTTTTCAAGGGTCACCCTCAGGCAGGGATTCAAAGAAAGGGATTTTTTTCTGTGAGGAAATACAGACATTGTCTAATAATGATTCCTCGTGACCCGAAAATCCCCTGAAATTATGCTCAAAAGATATATATATATATATATATATATATATATATATATATATATATATATATATATATATATATATATATATATATATATATATATATATATATATATATGACTGTTATGACTGTTTAAATTAAAATTTTGATACATATTTATATTTTGGGAATAAGACTAATATACGAATTTAGTTCGTTTACCTCATCTTATCTTTGAATTATTACGCTGTCGTGAAAACTAATCGACAGCAAGACAAAATGTGCTAACGTTTGAGTTATTTAATGCAGATATGCAATTTTAGTAAAAAACTCGCAGAACAATATCGAAATCGATTTTTTTGTACTCTTATAATAAATGATCTCACTCATTAATTATTTCTTTTTCTATTTCTTCATTCTTCAGTTTTTCAAATATTGCGCCATTTAAAAAATTAAATTCAGATGTATCTATTGTGTTTTATTAAAAATATTTTCTCAATTTCAGTTTATAGCAAATATATCTTTTATTTGATTTTCAATTTTTGGGATTAAATTGATACATTTCTGTTTATAGAACTCAATAAAAATGTGTCATGACATTAAATCTCGGTTTTTCATTTGTAAATAATTTATGAAATGCAGTTCAGCAATTATCTTTTCCAATATTTAATACTGATTTTTAAAAAAAATCAGGCAAAACAAGCATAGGTAGATTGCAAAACAGAATAGCGATTTATGCTACTTCATTATTTATCTATACTTATAATAAAGCTCAATGTGTGTGTGTGTGTTGGCGCTCTACAGGCCAGGTCATTTGACATACAGCTATCAAATTTGGTACATGTATACCTTAGAGGTCGGGAATGTGCACCTGGGGTCCCTTTTTTTGAAATTTTAATTAGAATTTTAATTATTAATTAAAAACTAACTTTCCCGCCAAAAAAATCTTCCATTTTCCCCACCGCCAACTTTTCCGCCAAAAAATTCTTCCATTTTCCCCACCGCCAAACGAGAAAGGCTTCTGTTTTTTTTTCTACCAACAATAATGAGGCTAGGGTTAAAATTTTTCGGCGGATTATTTCAATCGGTTCTGTTTATTTTCTTAATGTTTGATGCATTTAAAATTAAACATTGTTAATGAATCAATCTTTCAGATTCATTCTGAAGTACTTTTGAATTAAAATAAAACAGAATAAAGGAAATTAAAAATGTCTAATCTGCATAGCGTTACCCCAACTGGCGTAGAAAAATTTACGCATTTGCGTTAACGTAACTGGCGAAGAAAATCCACGCATGCGCATTGTTCTGATTGTTGGCATGACAACCAACGGACGATTTAAATTATTTTTAGGTTAGTTGCATGCTTTTGTAATTAAATTGTATTTATGTTAGTTATATATTTTTTGCATATGCTTATAGTTTTAAGTGCATCGTTTTTTAAGTAATTTTTTTAAACCTGTTTTCGACCGATTATTTTAAACGATTCATTTTATTTTCTTAGTGTTTGATGAATTTAAAATTAAACATTGTTAATGAATCGATCTGTTCATGATGAATCTGAGAAATTTTTGTTGACAAATTCTGGAGATATTACATAAATTAAGAAAGATATTCTTTAGTGACCATAAAGTTTAAACGCCCAGTGACTCTATTATCAGTAATCATATTATTAAAAAAATGCTTTGTTTCAGTAAAAAATATTATTATATTAATTGCAGATTAATCATTTACACTTTAATTTAAAGTATAATTTCTACGAGGGGTAACAGAAAATTAGAGAGATACATATCACGCTATAACTGAAGGCCTTTATAATATTATGAGTGAATTATATGACTATCAAAATGTGAAGTTTTAAAATATTTTGCTGAAGAATCTATTAAAGTTGGAATTGCGTAAAATATTTAATGGTACGACCGGAGTTTTATCCCCTGCTTGGTGAAATTTTTAAAAATCGCAAACAACGGCCTTGCGAAATGTTCAAAAGCAAAGAAGCAGATGTTCAATTATAATGCATAATAAAGATTGCCAGCTTTGGTGCGTTATCGCAACTTGGCGAAGAAGGGGGTTAAACTCCGGTTCAACCTATTTAATTATTAAAATTTAAACGAACATTAAGATTGGCGAACCGGCTGGTCACCAAAGGCGGCTAGTATAAAATAAACCTTTAGCATAATAAGCTAATATAATTATAGCACTTTTGAAAATATTTGTAAATGCAAATTGTATATATAAATTTAAAATCACAGATAATTCACTTCTATATTTATTATATTAATTTCACAATGAAATGTGCCTAATTTGAATGTGAATAATGAAAATTATAGTTTCAAATCACATCTATAAATATTTTTAAAAATTTGCTAAAATTGGGAAAAAATTGCTCTATTATAAATGTCATTGAAAAAATGATTTTTTTTTTTTGAATTTTAAAATGGGGTGACAATGTGTTTTTGTATAATAATATTTTCAGAAATTATCATTAAGCCAAATGAAGTTTCACTTAATTTTTGATTAATTAAAACTAATTCAAGTTTCGAAATATCACTTTGACGTGCAAATTGTCACCATTCAAAACATATTTGAATAAAGTTTGATAAAATAGATTCAAACAGTTTTCCGAGCAATTAATAAAGATAATGTACGTTATACATTATTTATTTTATTTTAAGATATTATCTGTAATGTACATTAATTATTAAATGTACATCACAGATGGCTCTTTCATCTGAGAGACACCATAATTATATATAATAAGAATGTGTTTTTAAATTTTAAATCGTTTCAAAAATTTAAAAATATTTTCAAAACCTGTCCAAGAAATGTTTGATTTATTAATTCTTTGAACCACTTAAAAAAGAGGTTTAAATGAGAAATTTGAACACTTGTTTCTATGAAAATTTGAAATTATTCTGCTATTCTTGGAGGCCCATTCTGAAAGAATCATTTATACAATCATCACTTTTTAAAACATAATTTTGAATGTCCTTACACATTTTATCAATATATTGGTTAACGGTTGCCTTTATACTTTCTATACTATTTTATTCTTAAAGATAGTTTAACTAATTTGTTATATAATTTAGTTGTACTATCCCAAAGGCACTGCAGGGAAGAATATTAAGATTGCAGTTTAAAACTAGCGGATGTGGTCTCCCCAAAGCTTTCTCGCACACTCTGTCATAAACTTGTCATGTCAGAAAGCGACTTGCATGGCACTGGCATATAATAATAACGAAATAATAACTTTTGGAGTAAATTTACTATTTTTACAGAATCTATCGCATCATCTTTGACGAATTATTTGGCGATTAATCCCTGGCATGCGTTAATAGTATCTAAAAATCCAATTTATCTATTAGACATATTTTTCTCAACTGATTGAAAAAAAAATTTGATACAAATCCGCACTTGTACAATTCCATATAAAATTTGATATGTTTAAATCAGTACGTTCTTGAATGATCGCGTTTACGGGTTTCTGAAAGTACAGATCAGCAGATCAACTTTGTTAACGCCCCGCCTTCCTTTTGCTGATGTCGCCAATAGATGACGCGCCTGTTCATTTATATTGTGTATGCTCCGTCAATAAAATTCAGTGTTACAGTCTACTTGCTCGTGTGATGAGTGAGTTTTAGTGTGTAGTGATTGCGTAAACAAACTTATTGTTGGTTTTATCACAAACTTTGACAAATGTCTACACTACAGATGTTAAATCTGTGTGCCGAATCTTATTTATTTAGCTCTCTTCGTTTTGTAGTTATTGTGTTAAACTTATATTCCAACAGCCAGTTTTTACTCAATATTTGACAAAAGTCTACAAATTTGGTATAAATTAGGGTTTATACAAAAACCGACTTTTTGAAAAACTGGTTTTCGAATTCGATATTTCCAAAAAAACCGGTTTTAGCCGGTTTTCGAATTTTTGTCAAAAAAAAAATGAATAGGGCAAAATAAAATATTTTTCCCTGTTCTATTTTTCTTATTTTATTTTAATTTATATAAAATAACAAAAAACGAAATCAGTATCAAAGTCAAAATATAAAAAACAAAATTAAAGATTACATATGCATATTACTTACACAAAATAACGAAAACTCAAACAAAAATTTCAAATAATATTTATATTATTTTCACTAATTTTAATTTCTCCTAAGATAGTAGGATTTTAAAAAACATAAAATATCCACTGAACGGTGGCTGAGTCTCGTTCTTATTTCGGACACAATATTGCTTGAAATTGAAAATACTCGTTCACTAGTTACTGAGTTTGGCATCAAATTACAAATCTAAGTTTTTTGTTGTTCTTTTATTCGTTTGTTCAAATAATGAAAATTCAGCTTTCAGTGTCTTTGGATTTGTGTTTTTCTTCAGGGCCCTCAAGAAACTAAACAATTATATTATTTCCGACAATTATTTTATGAACTGCTTTCAAATGATTATGTAGATTGCTCGTAGATGATCCTTTGCAGCTCAACATTTTATTACAATGATTTCAGATTGCCTTGCCTTTCCCGCGCTTTTTGAAACTATCCCAAAGTTCCGACTTAATCATTCTTATCTAAAAATGAAATTAAAGTTATTGAATAAATATTTTTGAAGTTTATTTTACAATTATATTATTTTAACTATTAATATTAATGCAATTTAAAATAATCTAATCTACACATTTTCTAGGAATTTTGGAGAAAAAAAACACTTCTTAATCTAATTCAAATGCTTGCTAAAGACATAATTTATGTTAAAACGTTGCGGAAGAAAATATGGAATATTTAAACATCCTGTGTTTTATTTAAAATTCCAATAAACAGAAGCCAGAACTTCTTATTTTACACTAATTTTTGATAGAAGAAATTTATATAATAAAATTTAAATTTTAAAATGTAAAATAGAAAATATAAACATAAAAATTAAACATACTTAATACTTACGTTATTTTTACCAAATATAACAACTTTATATTTTTGTTTCCAGTTTTCACCTTCACAATATTAAGCAAACCTGTCGTGACTCGAGACGGATCAGATTCTGAGACCAAATTTCGACAATACCATTTCATTAAGGGGTGAGACACGGAACGATGAGCACATTTGACCTTGGACTTCTCGCTTTAGATCACATTTATGTGAGTGTTATGTCATTTCTGACAGCATTTTATTTTAACTGAATATTTTGTATTGATATGGCTAGTTCAAGTGGTGTAAAAAAGCTTTCAGGAGTGGTACGAAGAAAATTTTATATGATATCATTAAATATGTATCAATACTGTGATCAAGAAGCAGAAAACGGGGAATTCCTTTCATACGTTCTTCGAAACGAGCCAGTCAAATTACTGACGTTTCTATTAGCACCGACTTCATACCGATTGACAAAACATCCGACGAGAAGCAAGAAATGAACTTTATCAAACTTTTGTTTCACCTAGAAAAAAAAAGTGAAAAGGGATGTTCATGAAAACATAAATTGACGAATTCGAGGAGCAACTATGCAGTGCACAAGCACTGGCCAACGCAACTTGCAACGTTGAAATAAAATGTGTTTGTTGCCCGTTGCATAGAATGAATAGTAAATCAAATAAGTTCAAAATTAATTTTTACATAATAATATGAATTCTTAAAACCGGTTTTCTTAATTTAAAAACTGGTTTTCGAATGTGACAAATTTACTTTAAAAAACCGGTTTTTTAAAACCGGGTTTGAAAACCGTCAAACACTAGTATAAATATCGTATACTAAATTTCTTCTATCTAGCTTAAAGCATGTTTGAGTTATGCTTTTCGCGTTATGTGGTTTTTGAACTCGATGAGGACTAAAACGTGAAAATTCTTCAAAATCTCGAGTTCGAATTTTTTGACAATTAATATGCCTTCTGTAAACTACGTATACGACAAAGTAAAAAAAAAGAGGGAGGGTGCACTATTTTAGTATTTTCCCTTGGTGACATTTTAAATATGTACGCCTCTGCTTCTAGCCGCCATTTAAAATGGCAAGCTCAGTTTCATAATAGCCCTCATGTTGCATAAAAAGGGAATGTCAATATAATTAATCTAAACAAAATAAACAAAACATTTTGAGGCTTTTCTTCGCAAAATAACACTTTTACTTAGACGCTAATAATTTTAAGTCATTTCTTAATGTAACATTTCCCCCCTTTTAATCGAAATCATTAGTTACAAAAAAGTATAAAATTCCTTTATACTCTTTCATCGGTTTGGTAGCCTTTTTCCCGCAAACATAAAATTTCAATTTCTTCTTTTACGATTGTATAAAAAGCGGGAGATAACTTTTATTACCTATTAACTTAAAAGATTACATCATAATGACGGTCACCGTTGAGAGTATCAAAATGTCATTTCATTCATTCGGTTCCCCACTTAATAAAATAGCTTTATGATGTAGTTTCAGAAGACAAAAATTACAAGCAACTATATTTTATTCCATTTATTTTTAATAAAAAAGGTAATAATTACCATCATATTTAAAAAATGTTACTATTCTTAAAATGAATGATTTCATTTTGTGAACACTGAAGATGACTTCAATTCGACATCAAGAACGCTCGTCACTTGTTTCTACTAAGTAATAATACTCTATATACTAAGAGGATGCATAATCGGATATTCAAATAAAGGGAAAAAATATGTTATTTTCAAAATATGAATAGAATAAAAGAAAAAAAATGAAGGAAATTTGTAAAAATAAATAAATAAATAATGAAGTAAGTTTATGTTGTTTCTTTTCCAAATTTCTTTTTCTTTTTACAATCATTTCATTCAGAATTTTAATACAGGGTGGGCAAAAAAATCTGTAAAAACTTTAAAAATTCATAAAACTTCAAAAAACAGTTAACCAAAATAAAAAACAGTTTGCAAGTTTAGCATTGATAGGTCACTGGATTTTTTTTTAAAATAAGAAAAAAATTAAAAAAAAAAAAACACTTGCTTAAAGATGGCGCTGGCGTGAACGACTTAGTTGGATGTATCAAATGTGACAGGCGATTATAAATGCTTACACTCATGATCTAGAACCAGTTCTCATCGCATTTTAGTATTTCATGGCATTTTTGCATTCCGTCTTCAGCCATGGTAGAGGACGGTAGCAAAGAGAGCAGACGCTCGAGTGGGAGTCTGTCTGTGACTTCAATATGAAGTCAATTAAATCATGCGTTTCCCATACTATACTACATAAGGAATAATACCAGGTCCCCAGAAGAAGTGTTTGAATATTATTCCAGGAAAATGGTAGAGCAGAAAAATAAGGAGAAAGAGATAGAAAAACAGATTCCGACTGCAGCCATGGAAGAGGACGGTAGCAGCGAGAGCGGACGTTCAAGTAGAAATTCGACAGCATCCTCAATATATCACACCAACACTGAACAAGTCCAGCGTTTTAACGCAGAAGTGTTGAGTACAAGCAATTCCCGAAATTCAACAGATTGGTACCTTAGATCGGTAGAACTTATGATGAACGAGGGACGCAAAAATGAAAAACAGTCAGACACCGAAAATCATGATGAGATGGAGACAGAGCAGCCCTTCCAACCAATAGACAAAAAACATACAATCAAATGGAAAAACTCCATAAAAACATTGAAATCGCCACAGCCAACAAATTCCAACTCTTAGAAAAAGAGACCCCCCCCCCTCTACAAAATAAAGAAGCACCACCAATACAGCTGAAACTTATAGAAGATTACAGTTTAATTCTACAAGAAATCTGCGAAAATCACTGGGCTATAAAATTGGAGAAGTTTCACAGCTTAAAAACTTCAAAACGCAGACTATGTACCCTATTTTCCTGGAGGAAATCATGAAAATAGGAAACGTTCAGAATATTTACAACTTAAGCCACCTGTCATATATGAGGATCAGAATAGAAACTTACAGAAGGCTTGCAAAAGCAACGATGTGTTATAGGTGCTCAGGATTCTTTCACGTCACGCGGAATTGCAGATGCATTCCGCGATGCATCAAATGTAATGGCAATCATCCAATGACCTAATGTCAAAAGAAAGAGAATTTTGGGGAACCAGTCTGTAAGGAAATCTTGGAAAAGGATGCCCCGCCTATACATTGACAAACTCCAACGCAAGACCCAGAAGAAGTTATGCTGATGTGTTAGAAAATCACCAAAGTAAGGTTCGTGCTTGATGCAACTCTCAACCCACCTGAAAAACAACAGAGCAGTCCCAGATAACAAGTCAAATCAAGCGACAACCCACCAAATCCAACAACAAATACCTAAGCAGCCAAATCCGTAAATACCAAATCCAACAGCAAATAAGTTGAAAGAAATCGCCGAAGCATTTAAAGAGATAAAGAAAATAATTGAAGAATTCCCTGGATTATTAAAAGCAGCTGCCCAACTCAGAGAAACAAGTTCCAAAGAAGAGAGGGAAATCATCTTACTCAATGCCCTTCTAGACTAAGTCCCAACTCACCCACCCACCAACCAAAAGCAAGCTCCCAATTCGCCCTTCAAGAACAATAGATTATCCACCACAGGACTCCTAAAACCTAGAAAATCCAGATAATCTCACACTCACCTACTCCAAAGACATGCAGCCACCGCATTGATCGAAAGAACTCTCCCATTCTCCCGCTACCAGTCTCCAGTATCAGCGCCGGACGTAAGCACGACCTCCGTAATACAAGGCCTCACAACTAGTTTGTGACGTCACACAATTAGGATGATTGCCTGCCGTGAGCAGAATCCTGCTTTCTTCCTTGATGTGTAGGTATATTTTAAATTCACTTAAAAATAACTTACTATTCCTAATATTAAGACATGAATCTTGCATAAAATTCAAGATTTATTTTTTCCCGTGTGAATAAAAGAAACGGCATGATAGAAAATCTTAAAAGTCCTCTATAGCGTAGTGACCATTTAATAACATTCAAACTTTCGAAGATGTGAATTTTTTAGATATATACATTGAGGTATTGTTAGTTTTCTTGTTTTAATAGTTTTTTTTTATTTTATTAAAAGCTGTTAAAAATTGTTTTATTTTTTCCTTGAAAATATTTTTTAAAGCTTGAAATTAAATTAATCATTAAGACTTTTTAAAGCTTAATGATTTTAAAGCTTTCAAATAAAACATTAATGTATTTAATATCAGATTTAAATTTTACACCAACTAATTCTGTTGATAAAAAAGAATTACTTTCACACCTTGTTTTTTCACATTAAGAATTGTTTTCATTTAATATATTAGTAATTCATACAATTTAATAAACTAGCTTTTATTACATCTGATTTCACATTTCAATGCACTTATACTTAATCTGAAGTAACAGTAAAGGATAACACAAATAAAAAATCACACACTATTTGATTCATAACATTTTATTTTCAGAGACAATAACAAAATACATTTTGTTTCTTAACTTTATTATAAATTTCACACAGACAAATGAAAATAATTATAATATTAAATAAAGTTAAAATACAAATTTATAAATAAAAGTTAATAACAATATTAAAAGAAACAATTGTGATAAAAGTCAATTAACAATTTATACTGATATTACTTGTTATGCTTGAAAATTTAATATTAAATATTTTTATCATCCCTCCTCTTTTTCAAGTTAGTAATTTTTAATTTTTTTTCCTTTCTTTTTTCTGCTCTCTTTACAGCTAGGTTTTTTTTCTGAACTAAAGCTTTAGCTAAATTATCATTTTTTTTCTTAACATAATTATTTAAAAATATATTTGTGGAGCACCAAACTTTCCAGATAATGGAATTAAACTGATGACCTTCATCACATGCTCCACTATCACAGAATTTATTTTCTTCTAGAATAGAATATGTAAGGCAAGAAACTATTTTTCTTTGATCGTGAAGTTTTAGGAATTCAGACTCATATTCGTCGCATATTTTTTTAAATACTGTAAAATTATAGAGCACTGCATTTAAAATATGTTCTTGCGAGAAAGAAAGTTTACCCCCATTTTCTAAACCTATATGAGCATGCAATTCATATTGTTTTACAACTATATCTAACTTTTTTACATAATATTTTAGAACAAAATATAAATTTAATTTGCTACAATTTATAGTCATGATATATATAATAAAAAACTAAATAATAAAGTTTTAAATAATAAAGATAAAAATAATAAAGTTTTATTATTCATTAGATGATTTTAAACTTTTTTTATAAGAGTATAATAACAGTAAATCACTTAAGTACTTTGTAAGATTTTGGTGATAATTATTACATATTTCTAAAAAAAACTTACCTTTTATACTCCATTGGTACTTGAATAAGTACTGGTATTAAATGCTTCTCTAACAGTTAAAAACTGATTTTCTGGAAAATGTTTAGCACAGACCTACATATATGAAACAAATATTAGGCTTAAGTCAAATTTTAAAAAAATATATATGAAGTATAATTAAAAAGATACAGAAACAAAACATTTTAAATATTAAGAACAAATTAAAAAAAAGACTATGAGAAGTAACAATAAAACAAAGAAATTTTTTATTTAGCTCAAGCAAACAATACCAAAGTAATTGGAAGCATAAGCAACTAAATGTAGAGAAAACAAAATGACAGAAATGGAAGTTATACATAATTTTAAATGTTTCACAGTTCAAGAGAATTAATTAACTAAAAATTGTACAAAAAAGAATGAAACTTACCTTACTATATTTAGTTGGCACGAAATTGTCCCGCTTTATTGCAGAGATCCATGCTCTTCTAGTGTTTTCATTTCTTGGAAACGAAAGTACTGAAATATTGGGGCTATTTTTCGTGTAATTACTTTTACAATTAGGAACACAGCACGCACTAGGCATCTTTATTACAATAAATTAAAATTAATATGAAAAAAAGATCAGAAAAGTTTTAAATAAAACCAGTAACACATTACCCGCACTTCGCTACGCCAACATCTACCGTGACTAACCGCACTCTTTTACACCAGCTGCCTTTAGAATTTTCCTGAAAATTCATCCTAACTCGTGACGTCACGGGCTGAACGCGTTGGGAGTTGTGAGGCCTTGTATTACGGAGGTCGTGACGTAAGCAGGCGAAGTTCTCATTTCATCTCCAGGATGTCAACAGATCATGGCATTTCTTCGACGCCAAATCTCATCATGTAAAGAAGGAGATAGCTTCGGATAGGCGGGTGCTCCATAAGTCGTTAAATTCCTCTAGAACCAGTTCCCCGTTGCATGTCATGCAAGTGAACGAGGATGCTGAGTGGGGAAGATAAAGTTTTGTTGGTGAAGCTGTTTTACATGAACCAGGTATCAGCGACTCTTTCACTGCGCAAATTTCGACTTCAAAAAAATGTGAAGACTGTAAAAGGGCCTTTAACAGTAGCAGGCCTCATAAGGCTTGTTCAGCGATTCGAGGAAACTGGATCGCGTAATATCCGGACGATCAAGTCTAAGGCAGACACATTCAGCTAGCGTTTCAACCGAAATGAAAACATTAGTGTCAGAATCTAAATGTGAAAGTATCGTCTGAATGTGGCACACGCATTCTATAATGATTTGTAACATTACTTTTGTTATTTGCCTGTCTTTTCTTCACTTATATACAAAACACTACCTATCGGTTGTTTTTGAAATATATACTTTTTTCTTACCTTAAAAACATCCAGTGACTTATCGATGCTAAACCTGCAAACCGCCTTTTATTCTGCTTAATTTTCTAAGTTTCATAATTTTTTAAAGTTTTTACAGACTTTTTGCCCACTCTGTACAGAGTTTTAATGTCTTTATCAAAAGCAATCTGATTGCCATTCCTCATAACAATATGATCGATATTATCTCAAATTTGTACACATGAAAATATTCTATGAGGTGTTTCCAGCTTTATTGTTCTGGTTAGCTATCCTTCCCTTGGATAATTTCGATAACTTTTCCTAAAGATAATCTGGGTAACTTTTTATTGTATCACTTTCAGTTATAACAATATCATCCAATTTTAATGTCTCGTTTTATCTGCCTGCGGTCGCTAGATTAATATGTATAAATACTAATTCTTGACCAGAACTTTATTGCACCGCTCAGAGGATAAATTCGATATCCTTTTCTAAGAGTCAAATCACTTTTTATTATCACTTCCAATTACTACAGTATCATACAATTTTAATTTTTCGTCTCACTTTTCTATGGTCGTTAGATTAAAATGCTTAAATATTATTTTCTAAGTCTTTTTCTGAAGTCACCTTGCGACTTTTGTTGATATTTATGTACTTTAAAGACATCCTGGAAACTCACCGTCCGTTTCTCTTGTATAAATGCTGACGGTGTCAGTGGAATAAAATAATTCATGTGAAAGTTGAATTTAGATTAGTATAATTATCTGCAAAAATAAGTTTAACTTTCTTAATAAAAACCTTTTGATGTATATTTATATTCAACTGGTATGTTCTTTCCTTTTATATCTTATTGATGTTTTATGGTTTGATTCAATTTTCCTGTGATTTTGCATGAATTTGATTTTTAAAATAACATTTTGCTTGCAATTATTATTCCAATAATTGCTTGGAATAATATTTTCTAATTTTAATTTCGTTTCTTTATTGATATTAACTCTTGTCTTCAAAAGCCTCAATTTCTTGGTATTTTCAGTTCTCGAGGTGTCAACACTTGGACGAAAGTCAGATCCTTCACAGTAAAAATCTCTGGTTTGAAAATCCCTGCCACAGGGTGGCCTTTGATAAAGTCTTCAGGCGGGATTTTTCATTTTAATCTTTTAATTCAATTTTATTTATTTTTTGGCAATTTAAATTTAACATTTATTTCTAATTTGGATAGTTCGAAACATCACACAAATGACCCAGAAATAGAAAATCGATGTTGGCTTCCAAATATAATAAACATCTTTTCAGTATAAAGAGAGGGTTGTTTAGAAATTCTCCTAAAAATTTATTCATTATCTAAATTGAGCGCTTCCACCAAAAATATGTTGAAAGAAGTCTTAAATTTCTACTGAATTCTTAAATCTCATTTGCAAGCCCATTTTAAACAAACTAATCCTTCAAATAATCTGTACCAACAAAATTGCTTCCATTTTCACTGCGTATCATCTTAAAGCTTCCTCCTCTTTCACAAGAGTCTCTTAAATTCTAAAAGATGTCCATTGACAGGAAAACTTCGAATCAATTTCCAATGGACGAACCTGTATATTGCGCTTGGAAACAGCAATCTATGTATCTTCTTATCATCCTTTATATGAAGATGAATTGCCAAATCTATTGTAGTAAGTCAAAAATTAGCACTTCTCTTAAAGTGTTTTCAGGCACTGAAGTTGGAATTGATTTGATTTTCCTTATTGTATTTCTTATTCATCCACCACTTTGACTGAATACTTTGGATATTCTTTCCCTTCTGTAACACCCAAAGATTTTGCAGAATATCTGCTATAGAAACGCGAATTCAACCAAAGGAAGAATTCAAAGATCAATCATTCTACGAAAGTAAGAATAGAGATCTTTTTAAATTTTCTATGCGATCTCTTCTAGAAAAAATAATTAGCTGATTAGAATCAGTGAATATGCATAGTGTTCTAACTGCACTTCTTCGCTATTTTTCCTTGTATATCTTCTATCTAGTTTGTTTTCTGCTACATTTAGATGATAAATTTATCTTGTTGCCTGGATGTCGAAAATTTTCCACAAACTGGATCACCCTATTTTTGTATCCTAGCTTTTCAAAATTTGAGCAAATGCGTTCCTGGATCAATAGAATTGGGAGATGAATATTCCACCCTCCCCTTCTTTTAAAGCTTTTTCAAGATTACATCGAGGGTTAGCTGTAAGCCATTCTTCTTCCAGAAGTACCATCCCTTACGGAACCACCCTCCATCCTGGGACTAACAGTTACGCGGTTGATCAGTAGGATTGTTTTTTCTCGAATGTGTCCCGACAGTTTTCACATTGAATTCATTAAAGAAGAAGAATTAATGAATTTATACAAAATTCATATACCTTTTAATTTCATAGATTAGTTAATCTTTCTAAGTTATTCATGTTCAAATAAAGCATGCCTGCAGTTTTCTATGTTAATACCTTTTAAAGGAATAACTGGAATTTTTCCCTGTATAAAATGTATCCGAATAGTATTGTATTCTATAATGCTAGCATCATAAAGAGGATGCAAACTTGATCTTTCAGTGTAGTCATTGATTTCTATACATCAAGGTATATTTAGAAATGATATATATATATATATATATATATATATATATATATATATATATATATATATATATATATATATAGAGAGAGAGAGAGAGAGAGAGAGAGACAAAAAATTATAATGTAAATATCTTTTAAATTTCTAATTGAATACTCCTTCTAATAATATAAACATTAACACTAGGTTTACGGAATTTCTTAAATGCAGGGTGATCAAGAAATAACAGGAGGTATTCGGGGCCCTGTAGTGTGTTATGTACTGGACGAAATATAACCAAATCTGGCCACCATACACATTAAAATATGCGGTTTCAATTTGTCAAGAAAAAATTAGTACCAAAAAACGCCGATAGGAGAAATTCTGGCACTGCGATCGAAAACCTTATTATGTCATTTGCATATACGAGTACTTTGTGACACGATATCGAGGATAAAAGGAAGGGTTGCGGAACTGTAAGTCATTCTGCAAGAATTCGTCCATAATTGTCACTGCTTGAATGTGCCTTATTAGTCAAACTGTTTTATCAGCGGAATGAAAATGGCAGTGTTGCTCTTCTTGAATACCGGCGATTAAAACAGTTACGTAGAGGACCGATGACCATAATTAACTTACAAAAAATGGTTGAAAGATTTGAAACAACAGGAATTCTTGGTATGCAACCAGGCCGAGGACGATTTCTGGTTGTGAGGCTACTTGAAAGATGTTGTGCATCAAGGACATGTTCATGACATTCCTACTTTAAAAGATCAAATAACGTTACATGTCAGACAAATAAATGCCGATATGCTGTGAGCCTCGGCATATCTCGTGTACCTCATGCCATTACTGGAACATCAGGCTGGTAATTTGGCCTTGAGCCAAATTTGTAAGTTGCTATAATAAACGTTTTTCATTGGTACTTGGTGCTTTGTTATTTACTGTTTCCATTGGCAATTATGTATTCTTTTTCCTCACATTATGCGCTTGTAGTGCCAGGACTTCCCCTATCGGTGTTTCTTGGTAATAATTTTTTTTTCTAGATAAATCGAAATCGCATACTTTAATGTGTATGGTGGCCAAATTTTGTTACACTTCGTCCAGTATATAACACGCTACAGGGCTTCGAACACCTTCTGTTATTTCTTGATCACCTTGTCACGTCAATTTGACGTATGAACGAATGCATATATTTAAAGAAAAACAACCACTTAGAAAGCAATATAATAAAACACTACATGTAAAAAAAAAAAAAAAATATGAGATACATATTTTTAGAAAGATTTTTTTTCTTCTTAATAATAATTTTGTACATTACTTCAATATTCTACTTTCATTCCTCGCAGTTTTTACACAAATACTCAATTTTGTTTGTATACTTTCCGCAAACAATCTTTTCACATTTTTTACAGCTGTTAGTGCTCCTGTTTCTTTTACAAAATTCAATTTAGCTAGTCTTGCGTACTTGCGAAGTACTAGATGACGGTTTATTATTAGCAACCGCAGCTTTCAAAATGTTTTTGCACTTTGACGCAAAACATTCCGTTCTTTCTACTGTTGCTTACCAGCCTTGTTTCATTTGAGATGACGGGATCGAAGTATAGTCGGTGCATTCATATTGATTATTGTTGTATTCTTTGCATGGGTAAAACTTATTTACTAAAAATTTTATTTATACTACATAATAAATATCGCGTCAAATTGAAGCACATATGTAGAGTTAGGTATAGAATATTAGATATAAAACATAGAGAATTTCAATATTTCAAAACCTTTGAAGAAAATAGACTTCAATATATATTTACCTCGTTCAACGGATAAAATTCAGTACAAGTGATAAAATAAAAATGCGAATGGTTTTTTTGTAATTTTCCTAAAAAAATTCGAAATGCATCAAAATGAAGCGTTCCATAAACCTAGTGTTAAAATTAAAATTTGTGAATCACAGAAAAGAATATTTTCCTTTTTATTACACACCAGTCCAGATGCTGAGGGTGAATCCACTGGCGCAAAAAATCTCTCCAAAGTGCACATTTTTATTCTACAAAGTTGAATTAATATATATTTTTTAAGATG
Source organism: Argiope bruennichi (assembly GCF_947563725.1). NCBI lineage: Eukaryota > Metazoa > Arthropoda > Arachnida > Araneae > Araneidae > Argiope > Argiope bruennichi. The sequence goes on from NC_079156.1 coordinate 119,538,488, forward strand.
GTGTATGGAAAGGCCTAAAATCGTACGTTTTTATAAAGTAATATATTAAAATTTTCATAAATTAGTCAATTTTAGTGATTGATTTAGTTGATTGGAGTGAAAACTTTTTATTTAAAACATTAGAGACTCAAGAATATTTTGTTAAATATGACTCCCAGGGTAAAGGATTTATGTAAAAATTTCAAATTCTTAATTCATCAGAGCTTTTATTGACTCAAGTTACGTAAAATATAATTATTTATTTCATTTAGACCATTTGTTAGCAGATGTATTTCCATGACTAAATTTTTACAAATTCGCTGTTGGGCTCAGATGACAGTAGATATCTTGTACAAATTAAACCATATTTGCCTTAAATAAAACTATTTAATAGAATTAGTAATATAAGTATTGTAAAAGATAATAGAAAACGTTTCCTTGCATTTACTTTTCAAAATATATCATGTTTCATATTTATTTCATTTCATACACACATGTGCTGAAAATTACATCTTTATATGTTTATTTTGGAGTAATAGTTAACTTATTTTTTAATTTGAATTTTTGTCAATGTGATGGCAACACGTTGATAAAAGATAATTTTTTTTCCCATTAACGTGCACCGTGCTCGTGCAGCTTAAATTTTATTTTTATTTTGTATGAAATAAATTGTTAAAACATATGATTAAATTATTTTTTAAAAATTCATTAAAAATATAAACTTAATTTTTTGGTTAAAACATTAGTATCTTTGAAAAGATTATTTTTTTGAATTTCAACATGATGTAAAAATCAATTTTGTGCTGCAATATTTTCGGAAGTTACAGCGGGAAAACGCTAAAATTTCACTTAATTTTTAATTAATTAAAATTCTAATTAAAAATTTAAAAAATGGCTTCTAGGTGCACATTCCTGACTTTTAAGGTATATAGATGCCACATCTGGTATCTATATACCTTAAGTCTGGTCTATCAATCAGTTAAGTTTAGTCTGTCTGGCCTGTAGAGAGACAACACACACACATATTAAACTTCATTATAAGTATAGATTTACAAAATAAATAAATAAGTAAAGTTGCAATATCGCGAAATTTATAAGATAGTAGATCTGGATATTAACGTTTTCAGTAATGGTATGATGTTATGGAATTGTCTCCTTTGGAAATGTTTATATACATAATAAATAAAACTGTACTAAAACAATTAAAATAACATGACTTTAAAGCCAGACAATTTAGCAGAATCATGAAGATGGAATTATAAAAAATGATTTGTTGGAAAATAAATATAATTAATATTCCCATTGAACCAGCTGGTTATCTGAGGCGATTAGCCGATGCAATATATAAATAAGTTACAACTATAACAAAAATTACAAAGCTGACAGAGCAATGAAAAATTGATATACACCGAATTGTATCATTTACAATGGATGCCACAATTTAAGTACAGGAAAACTAGCAATTTATATTATTGCTTCATTTTATTTCGATTTCAATTTTCTACATTTAAATCGCAATGATAATTATTCTAATATTAAAAAAAAAAAAAAAAATTGGAAATCTAATAACCTAATTTCTAAAAATATCAGAAAAATTTGCTATTAAAAATTTTATGAAAGAATAAAAAGAATGTCATACTAACTGGTTATCATTTTTACCTACAAAAAGATCTCTCAATTATAGAAACTATAAGTTAGAAAGAGATCCAAGTTAAGTAGTTAGATTACAAATTTAAACAGAAATCTCCATTAAAAAAATATGAATTTGCATCCGGATGACAAACCGACATAAAAAGAGACATAATTTATCAACTCGATCCGTTAGAAATGAAAGCCTTGAGATATGAGACAAAATTAAACAATTTTATACAAATAATAAAAGAAATTCTGACAATTAAAATAAAACGTTTTAAAGACAAACGATCGCAGCACCCGACTCTTGGAAATTGTAGCTAAATGTTGCGAGTCCTGTTGTTTCAAATAATAATAATAATTAAAAAAAAAAGAACCTACCTCTAGCGGGAGTAGTCTTCCCAAAACTTTCTCGCTTATTCCGTCATAAAGTTAACCCAGAGAACTGCTTGCATGGCATTAGCGTATAATAGTTACGAAATATTGACCTTTAACATGAATTTAGAATTTTTACTCGCCAAATAACTCGTCATCCTTGGCAAGGTTTTTGGCGATTAATTCTTGGAATGTAGTTAATCGTATCTGAAAATTGAATTCTTATTTTAGAAACATTTTTCTCAACCGATTGAAACAAACATTAGACACAAAACTGCACTTGTAGTCTCGAAATCACATACCAAATTTGATATATTTAAGCCATTGCGTCTTTGAGCTACTGTTTATACATATTTCTAAAAGTACAGACCGACAGATGGTAAATTTCTTCTTGGATTTCGTTCAAATTTAATATTGTCTAGACTATATTAATATTATTTATACAGCTGAAGAACAGCTGGTGGCCAAAGGCAGATATTATGAAATAAGAATGCGAAAATCATTCATAGTCTTTATACCTGACTGCTTAAAATATTATTGACAAACTAAATAAATGTTACTGATTTCCATTATCTGTTGAAATGAAAGGAACTTTCAATATATTATTATATTCAGATAAAATATCATAATGCAAAAAAAAAAGACAGCAGAATTAGTTTAATGTTAATTAGTTTTATTTCTTATTCCTAGCAGAACAGCTGGGACGATATAGTTTTGAAAATAAAATAAAATACTAATGCCATCCAAAAAATAACTTTTTAACAGCACAGAACAAAAAAATTTATCACCACTAAAAATATATGATTAGTTTTCCAGAACTAGTTGCCAAAATACTTGAGCTTTTTACCTTTCTCGATATTGACTTTTAATGTTTTATTTCTTTACAGAGCTGTTCCTTATTACCTGTCTTCATCTTGCAGTAATTTTTTAAAGATATAATTTGAAGGTCTTAATAATACTGCTGCTTCCAAAATTTAACTGATATGATATTCCCAACTAAATCTGGATTGGCGGTTAACTTGTTTCAAAGCCATTGACGTCATATCTTTCATGGAACTGGAGTGATGGGTCAAGAACTCGGTTAGATTTAAGCAGGGCAGTGGCTCCCAATAGCCTTTCCAAAGAAATAAAAATCCAGAAAAGAATTTTTGATATTATTCATTTACTCCAACTTTCATCAAAAACTTGAAGATGCAGTAAGTCTGTTGTTTATATTAACTCATTTTTTGGTTATCGTTCTGGGCGCTGATTTCGTTTAAAACGATGATTATGCAGTTTTATTCCAATTATTGTTTTACCTATTTTATTTTAGAAAAACCATGATTTACGAAATGTGTAAAGTGACACGTGTGGTAGATTGAACGAAATTTCGTATCATTGCATATTGTTGAAGAAATCTTTCATTCTTTTCTGTTTACTAAGTTAATCAGGTCCCCAGTAGCACGCAAATACTGTACAATATTGATCAATATTTGAAATATTGTATAACTGTGCAATATTGATCAATACTGCAAATACTGTACAATATTGATCAATATTCGCAATATTGTATAACTGTGGAATATTGATCAATACTGCAAATACTGTACAATATTGATCAATATTTGCAATATTGTATAACTGTGAAATATTGATCAATATTTACAATATTGTATAACTGTGCAATATTGATCAATATTTACAATATTGTATGACTCTGCAATATTGATTAATACTGCAAATACTGTACAATATTGATCAATATTTGCAATATTGTATAACAATGTGAAATATTCGTTAATATCATACCATATCGCACAATATTGTACAGTATTGTGTAACAGGCTGGGATATTTGGGGTGTGAATATAGTTACAACGTTATAATCATATTTACATTTCATAGAACTTCATTTGACATAATTTAATTGTAGTTTGAAATATCAGAAATTGTTTTTTTTTCTTATGGAAGTTGAATGTAGTTGAATTATTCATTTGTGGGATTTGTCTTATGCTTTTCTCACAGATATTCAAGTAAAGTATTATGGTTTTATTTACAAGAAATGCAACAAAACGTTTTTGATTTGCAATTCTAAAAATTCCTCTGTAAATATCCAAATCATTGTATATTGTACCTTATCTTCAAAGAAATTTCCACCGTTGATTTTATTATTATCTCTTTATTACTTAGTAACTTATCAAAAATTATTTATTTCAAACATTTTAAACATCACGAATGAAAGATCATTAGAAAATTAATTTTAAATAAAGTCATTTAGTTCTTTGATTTAAAAAAATGAATCAAAATCCACTTTTTATATTGTTTTCTTTCATTATTTATACTTTTTTCATACATTTATGCAATTTTTGATGAAAATGATGCACCGAGACAAAAAAATTAATGCCTGATAATATCATCACGTTCGTAAGTCCCTGATAGATAATCAAAATATTCAACTTAAAAATTTCCATTAAGATTCAAAATTTATTTCAATAATTTTTTCAATAAAATTAATTTAATTAATTAAAAATCAATTAAGTGGTGAACTAAAAAATTGGAATGGACTAAACTATTGGTGGAAATTAAATTAATTTTCTACCAATTTAAAGTTTCATAACTATAAATTATAAATAGAGTTTGAGAATATCTAATCAGCTGTTGGGCGTCTCATGTTTTTTCAATAAATCAGCTGAATGATTTATTCATTTTATTTTTATTTTTATTAAAATGAATTCATTATTTTTTTTGTATTCAATAAATTTTCGTGTTAATTTTTTAAAATTTTTTAATGAAATAAGTTTTCAAGATTTTTTAAATATGGATTTTTTAATACTAAATCGAATTTGCTGATGTTTAAACATGATTTTTGAAAACCTCACAAAACCCAAAAAAACAAATAAATACTCTCACTCTTTTCAAAAAATAATAGTTTAAACTATGTTTAGCAGTAAAGTTGTTCGGTAACTGATAATTCTTGTTTGAGAATAGAATTATGGTAATGACCATCTGCCATGAGAAATTACGCTCAGAATTTTTCAGAACAAATATACTTTCACTTTTTTTGGGGGGGGGGAGAAGGAGGCATTTCAAAAAGATTCTGTGACAGGAACTGTAAAATTGTCAAAATGGAGAGGAAAATAATTTATGCCTTTCAGTTTGCTTTATGTTTTTTTTTCTCTCTTTTCAAAAAATGTCACAGATTCTATTCTGCTTATAAATCAAGCGAAAAAAAAGTAATCTTTCTTTTTTGGGAGGATCAAGGGAAACCGATTATGGTACTGAAATGATTTGTGAGATTTTTAATTAATGGAAAAAAAAGAAAGAGTCAAAATTCCAATAAAAGAAATAGGTATTGCCATTTGATATTTTCTAAAATTTGTCATTGTAAACATAACTGCTAGTTTTAACTTTAATTTTTCGTATGATTCTTGAGGGCATTGTTCAAAATATTATTAACTTAAGTTTATTATTTTTTTAAAGGTCAGTAATTTTTGGCAAAATATTAGTGAACATTTGCAGTTACATCAGTCTTCTTAATGTAAACTCAAATGAATACATTTCAATTATTTTTACACTCCTAAAGATTTTGTGACTAAAATATTTCCAATAACTTTAAAAGTTTTGGAAATATTAAGAATTTTATAAGTAAACTTAAAATTTTCATTAAAAATTATCAAACTTTTTCACTTAAATAAATATGAATCGAAAGATTAGAAAAATTTTAGATCATGACATAACTAGAAAAGTTATGTTATGATTGAAACTTAGTTTATATATATTAATAATATGTTAACTTTGAAATAATATGTTCAATTGTTATGTGAAGATTCAAAAGCTAATAAAAATCGTAGAAAAATTTCATTTCAATACCCAAAAAAATATGTTCTGAAAGGATGTTTACTGCGTATAAAAATAACAAAAAATGCAAGATTTTGCATTTAAAAGTTTTGATACAACATTTTCTTTTATCACCTTACTTTAGAATGTTGAAATTCCCCACATTTGAAACTCAAACTCTTTTTTGCTTGATTTTAAATTTATTTTATTTTATACATTATTTTTGTATTATACTATAGTAGTCAATGACTGATGTTTTTATATCTAAATCCACTATTTGTAAATTCCCATTTAATTTTTTAAACATTAGTGTATTGATAGATATTTCTAAGTACTTGTGAATGGTTTACACAGTTTTACATCATTTATTGAATAATTCTGTCACAATAGTGCTTCTTTAATTTTTTTCTGATAAATATTCTTAGTGCAAAATATGTTAGAAGTTGTTAAAGTGTTCGCAATTGTTCCATAAAACCATTAAACTTTCCTGAGCAAGTTTTTATTGCAAAGAGCTGAGTAAATTGATTTTTGTAGTTGATTTGGAAAGGATCAACGAATTCTGAAAGTTTTTTTTTTTTTTATCACGTTTACACCAGATGTCTGTATGGAGTTTTATTGCAATAACAGCAAAGAAAAAGCTACTAACACAGTAAATTACATATTTTCTAGTCTTCCAGAACATTTTATGTAGAACAAGCGCATAGTAATTTTGTTATTTGTCTATGAGTGTAAAGTGGAATTCACCTTTTCCTTTAAGTATTCTCATTTCATTTTATAAGATATTAGTCTACTCTTTCCTATTTGTTCAATTCCTACTATTAGCTCGCACGCTCTCTATATATATCTTGTTCAAATTATCAATTGTTAATAAAATACTTTTTATTCATCCACTCAAGTTCAAATACATTTTTTTTAAACTTGTCGTGGATGACACTTGTTGTTAATACAGTTTTTTCAAATATTAATTAATTAATTAAATTTGTCCAGTAATTTCTGTTTGGTCGACAAATCAGTCGCCATATAGCCAAATGGTCGCAAAGTTTGCCGCCAAGCTCTGAGATTTTTCTTTGTTGACCTAAGTAAGAATTGAATTAAAATTTTTTTTATATATATTACTTCTTTATATCCTGTTAAACATTCTCCATTTTGGATTGTGATTTTCTAATATATATCTATCATAAGAGCTCTAGAATAATAATTTCCACAGTATGCTCTACATTTTAGCTCTAGCTCTGTCAATGACCTTTCAAAAATTTTAAATGCTCCCATTAATTTCAGTGTTTCCTAAAAGCTCTTTATAGTTTAACGACAAAGATTTGTCTATAATATTCATTTGACATATTTTACAGCATTCCACCATTGCTTTTTAATCTAAAATTTACCAAGTGTTAATGGAAGTAATTGGGAGACAGTCATTTAATAAATATAATTTGTTTATTTTAATCTCTAATATGAAGTTCAAAAATAGTACTGTGAACCAAAATAAAGCAATAAAAAATAAATAAAGGAAACGAAATCTTCATTTTTTAAAAGTGTATCGCTTGAGGAAATGGTAGTCTATTTTAATAGTTTGCAATTTTATAGTTCTTTCAATGTCCACGCGTGGATTCTAAAGTTTTACTTCTGGTTTATTATTTATACTATAACTATGCTTCTAGTACCCATAAAAATAAAAATAAAACTTTTTTGGATACTATTCTTTATAATAGGATTCTAACCAACTTCGCGTTTTTGCGCATGCGTCAGGATGTGTTTATTTAGTCATAATAGTTGTGAGAGGAAATATGAAAGGAAATGTTTACTTTTAACAATAAAGTGAGCTCGAATTATACGCCGACTTAGGAGGTTTAAAAGTTGCCGGTAACTCGCAATATTCTTATTCTTATGTACAGCCGATCACCCCTCCACCCCTGAAGATAGCAGTATCGATAGGATTTGTTGTGGCCTATAATAACTCGCAGTATTGTCCGGAAAAGATACCAATTTACAATAAAATATTTTAGAGCAACTTTTATTTACTTTAAAGGTTATAAACATTAAATTATGATGAAAAAATTGATTTCTTTTTTTAAATTTGGTAAATCATTTTTTTTTTTTTACTAAATAATAGTAATTTTTTAGGTTCAAAGGCTCTTTTATTTGTTATTGAAATTTTTTGATAGCATGTTGGGATTGGTAGATGGTTGGGACAATGGTAGATAATCTCAGTCACATTTAATGATGTTATATAAAATAATTTTTTGCCGGCTGCAAAAGTTTTTTTCTGATTGAATTAGATATATAATCCATCAATACGCAATTTTGAGTTACAGTGAAATAGTACGATTAGAAACAACATAACACTCGCATACGCGAGGGGAAAAAACAATGAAAAAATATCTACTGGGACTGAAACCAAGGTCAAATAATGAAAAACTTCGGAAACGTGCTCATCCTTTCGTATCTCACCCCTTAGGTAGAATGTCGAAAAATGTTAGTCTCGGGATGCTGAGATGAACAGTAAATGTATAGACTATAAAAGATAAAAATAAAACAAATTTCACGAATTTTCAGCTAAACAAGGACAGATACTTTAAAACAATCCTTTTTTTTCAATTTCTATTAACAGAAAGAAATTTCTTGATATAAAAATCAGGAGCTCATAAATCGAAATAGTGTTTTTTAATCACTCATATATTATAAGCTATCACTTTTAATGCTTTGTTGGTTTGATAGGAATATTAGTTGTTTTAATTTCATTTGAATATCTTATGCATAACTTGTTCATGATTACTTCAACAAGTAATTTTGTCTCATTGGTATAATGATTTAAGTAATCTCTTTTTAGAAGTTTTTCATCAAGTCTGTTTATTGCAGATAGGAACTTCCAAAATGTTCTTTAATTCTGTTACAGTATGGTGCGATTAAAAATTTAATTATTCAAGTAACCCATTATTTAATTTCACGTTATCTTAAAAAAAAAAAACTTTATAATTTTGCTTTTATATTCTTCCTACATGCAGTGCAGATAATAAATAGAATATATTTCCCTCCATTTTTAACTATGAAAGAAGATCACACGACTAAATTTGTGATGAAACAATGAAAATAGTTTAAATTTCACTACCCAACTGAAAGTATTGTCTAAATCTCAGAAAAAATTGCAAGCATGGTATCAATTCAAGAATGCAAGCATTTTGAAATTGTGTTATTATTCTTTGTACAATAATATTTTCAGAAATTGTAGTGAAAAAATACTAAAATCTTTTATACAATTTTAAATTAACTAAAAATTTTTTTCTAACAAAGTCACTCCGAAGTTAGCAGTCTTACTATCAGAAGTACATCAGCGCCTAATCTGATGCTCTACGACAAACGATCTAGCATGCATGGTGCCAGACATACATTGTTTTCTTTATGATCTGCAAAAAGATCAGTTAAGGAAATTGGAAACGAAATTTGCTTTTTATTTTCTTCGATTTGGAATAATCATATAAGATGGAAAATAGGCACACAAGTTATGTGAGTGCATAATCGTGTCCCGGTAATCTCATTAAATAATATATTTTTTCAAATTGCTTTATCATAATTAACTAGTTTCAGTTATAGAGACGTACATAATTTCCCCTGTATACTACCAAGCGGTTAGAGAATATGGGGGTAGTTGGGAACACTTGTTTTGGCCTTTGATCCGATACGAAAAGAATATATTTGAAATAATAAGAAACTAGCACTTATAGCATCAGAATTTATTTTACCACCCACTTCCAACTACCACAGAATATTATTTTTTATACTTTCCAATAAAAACATATATTCTAATTCATAGAATATAAACTCTCCTAACTATTTAATATTTACATAATGGAATAATTTATCAACCTTTATACCAAATTTTGTAAGGAAAAGCCAGGAAATAATTCTTTATAAAAATAAAAATGGGGGTAGTTGGGAACACTTGACTCAGAAACGTTTTTAAAATTGAATGAGGATTAATAATGCAATTTTGCAACAGGACGTACAGCTCTTCACTTCAATCTCCTATTCAATTCATATTTTTTTCACATTTTACCTGAAAACATCTATTTAAATGATAGGGCCAGGTAAAAGAACATAAATATGAGAATTTGAAATTGTTAATTCTAAAACAGATTTTGATTGCCAGCTCAGTTGCCATCTTCGTCATCTGACCGGGATTCAAAATTACGAGGTAAATCTCAAACCAGCCATAGTGTCTCTTTCAAATGAGTAGTTAAAATAAACTGAACTATTCTGAGATTAAATATCATTTCCTATAACATAAAAATTATTCTAAATGTGTGGAAATATTGGTTTTTATTATTATAATTGCTTGTTCCTGTTTACATACGATGAGAATTGTCAGAAATAAATCAGAACTAAAACCCTGTTTCTCAGGAGAAAGTTCAAAAATGAAAATTGAATGTTACTCGTAATGTAACTGTTATATCGTACAGATCCTATTCATATATATATTAAGAGTAGATTGCTTCATTTATATTTTAAGAGGGCAGTCTAAAAAGTATCCGACCTTGAATTTTTCGACGTATGGTAATGATGCTAGAGCGGGACCAAAGTGCACAGTGGAAGAGGATAGCTTAATGCTCATGCTTGAATTTTTTCTCCATATTCGAATCTCATTCTGCCTACTGGCCACCGAGTAAGGTACTTTTATAAAAGTTCATCGGATTTTTGATTTCACTCAAGATGATTGAACGAGTTTAGCAAAGATGTTGCATCAAAATTTTCCAAAAGCTTGCTGATTCTCAAAGCGAAACCTTCATAAGATTCAGCAAGTGTTTGGAGATGATGGTGAAGAAGTGGTTTAACTAATTCAAAAATGGACACACATCGGTGGAGACGATCACGATTGCATCAGGAATACCCACGGAAAGAACAAAGAGGGACAAAAGAGTATTATCAAAAAGTTCTAAGCTGACCCAGAGATGCAATTCGGCGCAAAAGACCAGATCTCTAGACGACGAAAAACTGGCAATTGCATCCTAGCAATGCTCCGCTTATTCGTCCTGCCTGATCCAGAATTCCGGAACTCGGAATTCCATTTGTCTCCCAAATTCTCTATTCTCCAGATATGGCTCCTTGCGACCTTAGGTTTTTCCCGAAATTGAAGAGGCTGTTGAAAGGATACCGCTTTGAGAGTAGAAATAATGTAGAACACGACAATGGAGATGAACACCATTCCAAACTAAGCCTTCCGGAAGTGTTTTGGCAGTGGAAGCATTGGTGGGCTAATTGTGGGAAGGTCCAAGGGGGCTACTTTGTAGAAGATTAGGGTCCTAATTTCGTCACATAAGTAACATATTTTTCCTGGCCAAAGGTCGATACTTTTTAGCCAGCCCTCGTATAGTTAGACGACGCTAAAATACTGCTAGTACAGTTTCTCAATATTATGATAATTAAAACAGTTCTCTATGTTATTGAGAAAATGTACAATAAAATATATATTATGTAATATATGCTATGTCTTATGCAGGAACAAATCATGGTGTGTTGCCGCCATCTTCGCTCTGTCTATTTTTCAGAATTTGGCCTTCTTTAGGGTTTTCGCTACAACACCTTCGTATTACACAGCTGCTGTCTTCGAATATGTTCAAACTCAAAATTGCACCTCGGATCCGGAAGAAGCGCAGGAAGTGTTGCGGTTTAATTTAGAAATGTACATTCCAGCCGCCAAACTTGCAAGATCAAAAGTAAGTGAATGTTATAATATAAATTATTATGTATGTTACAATGATATTTTTAGTAAAACAATTATTGGTCTTATCTATTTTACAACTTGGAGACTGTGAAGAAATATTGAAATACGATGATGAAAAACCAATTATTATTTTTAAAAAAAGATATTCTAGGCTTTGAAAATTGGGGTTTTACTACTCTCAGTCTTCATTTTTTGGCATCAAATTAATTGAAAATAACTTTTTTCGTCTATCTATTAATCAATCTAATTTTATTTCAGATTTTTAAAATCTTTGAGCGTTTTCTAACAGGACGAAAATCAAATATCTCTGCGCTAGATTGTAAATCCCCCGAGCACCGTACTTTGATTCTTATATTAAAAAAAAACAGCCTTATATTGATATTAATACAAATTAATGATATGCATTTAACCAGTTAACTGCGGAATTATTCGCTTATGCTGTGTGTAATCCAAATCAAGCGATGATGTACATACACGTCGAACGCAATACAAATGATTGCTTAATAAATTTTATGAAAAAAATCTTTATAAAATGTGTAAGATTTCTTTTTCATTAGATAATAGCATTAACAATTCATTGTTGTAAAATGTATTGTTATTAAAATTTTAAATACTGCCAAAACCACAAATGCAAATATTGATGGTATAGGTGGTATAAAGTTAGGGAATTGTTGTCAGTAGAGAAATGTAGGTTTTACAACTATTCTTTGTCATCCAGCTTTAAAAATCTAGAATCTAAAGTTAAAAAATCTGAAAAAAGCTTTTTGAAACTTATAAATATCAGGTTGATCCGATGAACTAGAAATTATTGAAGGCCTTCTTAGTTCGAGCATTTTATTTATCTTGTAGTAGTTGTTATTAAAGATAATCTAATATATAAATAAAGTAAGAGATTTATTGTAGAAAATAATCCACTTAATTTGTAAAAAGCAATACCTTATTTAGGGAATATCAAAGGATTTCAAATGCTTTTTTTTCTTTGAAATTTATATCAGGCTTATTCGTATTATAAAGAAAACAAACCACTATGATATTTGTATTACATCTTAAAGAAATTTTGAGCTATTATATCCAATGGTAATTTTTTATTTCAGTCGACGTGTATGCACGTCAAGCGCATTAAATGAAGATTTGGACTGATGTGTATACACATCCACCGCATCAAAATGAAGTTTTGGAGTGATGTATATGCACGTCGAACGCTGTTAATTGGTAAATAGGCTGAAATTGTTTTCACTCTTTCAGGGAGCCGATATACTCGTATTTCCAGAATATGCTCTTTTTCCAGAATGTAACAGGACAGAGACGACTCTTTTCTGCGAGAAAACACCGGACCCAAAAGAAAAAGCCAACCCATGCGTTGAAGTAGAACGATTTAAGGATTCGCCAACACTCAGAACTCTCAGCTGCTTGGCGAGGAATAATTCCATGGTTATCCAAGCGAACGTCGGGGAGTATTTACCATGTGAAGGAGAAGAACCCGCATGCCATCCTTCTGGAAATCTCCAGTACAATGCCAATGTTGTCTTTGACAGAGATGGAACATTAATCTCACGGTATCGTAAAGAACACTTATGGTACGAGCCACATTTTGACCTTCCTTTTGAAAAACAATGCCCCATTTTCACAGTCGACTTCGGCACGTTTCTCTCATACGTGTGTTTTGATATATTTTTAGAAAGGATTATTGAAACAATAAAGGAGGACGTGATAGATGGCATTGTCTTTTCGACCATGTGGGAAAACACCATGCCACTTGGAATGACAGTTGAGTTTTTCGAAGCTTTTACTATAATGATGAACACGACTTTGATGGCAGCCTGCATCCAATTACCTGGTCAGTGGGCTGTTGGAAGCGGCATTTTTAGTGGACCTTATGGAGCCTTAGCCTACACTTTTGACCCTGATGGAATCAATAAGCTCGTAGTTGCCAGAGTCCCTCGCCGAGATCATGTTTTGGAAGAGCCCGAGTCCAGCATTACTGCTATTTTCTTTAATGGAACTACTTCCGAGTGGAAATCAGATGGAGTATATGTTCCGGAAGAAGGTTCTGATATAATTTTGCCCCCTGCCAGAAATTCCTCCCACAATCGTTATCATGTAATAAACATGGAAAACTATACCCTTCATCAAATAACCCTTCCGCATTCATACATGGAAGAATGCAATAATGGAATGTGTTGCTCATTAGAATATTCCGCTGATGCTATTACAGAAACGTACTATTTCGCTGTATTCAACGGCACTCAGGACACATTCTATCCCTATTACTGGGGAGAGGAGGACTGTTTGCTTGTAAGATGTGATGCTGCACATGGCAGAGAGTGTGCAACTTTCCCATTGTGGACGAATGATATTTTCCACCACGTTAACATAACAGCAAATTTCTCAACGCCCTTTGTATATCCCACTGTTGTGAATGACCATTTCCGATTAGTTCCATACAAAGACTGGAATTATAATACAGAATATACGCTACGTGGACATCAATCAAATATTAACTTTGACAGCGAAAAAGGACAACCTTTGCTCGTTGCAGGTTTAAAAGGTCGTTTGTATCGTGAAGATCCTGAAAGTAGTTTCTTTTAAATCCATGTAATATGCCATTTAAAAGTGAAATCTAAAGATTTTTTCTCGTGAAAGACATTAAACTATGCTTTCTAAAACCTTAACTATTTATGTTGAAACATAGAAGTTCTAAATGAACTTTTAAAAAATCAAGAATTGATCTTAGAAAGAACTATAACTTTTTTATCAAAGTGTGATGCCAGGTCAGTTACTATTTAGAAAATTACATTTATGTATTTATTATTATAACAAACTTATTTATGCTCAAGTTTCACAATGAATATTTTTATGATTAAATTATATAGCTAAAAATATTATTTTATCAGCTAAACTTTTCGTATGACTGCCAAGATTGCCTTTCCCTTCGTCTTAGAGAGCAGTTTTAAATCATATTTGATTCAATTTGTTAGAAATGTTAGAGAATTTAGCATTCTCAGGGATAAACTTTTAGGTGGTACTTTTAACGTATTGCAGGAAAACTATTTTTTAATTCTTATATGTACTTTATATGTATTTTATTATGTACTTTCAATAATAAATTACTAAAATTTTTCTTATTTTGTGGTGGAATGTAGATTATTAGGATCCGACAGGAAGCAACAGGATGTATATTTTCGAGAACATTTCTGTAATAATCACATTCACACTAAACAAACACAAACACAAACACAAAGACAAGACATTCACGCGCGCAGCTTAATAGAGCAGCACATCTTTTATAATTACAATCGCAGTGCATCATGGAATGCGTACCTAAGCAGGTATTGCCATCTGTTATCCAAAAGAGAAGATAAGAATAATGTAACTGCTACATCCTCTCCCAACACCGCCTAAGACCGTCTCGGCGAGATGGTGTGATGTTGGATAATTTGGCGGTGGTTCCAGGATTGTCATTAACAATAGAAGGTTATTTGGGAGGTCGATGTCTTTTCCTTAAAAGCATCACAGGAGATTAGTTCTATATTACATTTTTAAAAGGTTTAAGAGCTGATACATGCTATACACCTAAAGGTTCATCAGGTTTGTCACAACTAACTATAACGAAAGACGAAGGTGATTTCTGGGATAGAATGATATAAGGTCCATCTTTCCTGGGCATAAACTTTGCAGTTTTGTTTTGATTCGCTTTACTGAATGAGTGAAGCTATACCCAAATTAAATCATTAGGTTTATAGTTAGGGCACGGTTTACGTGATTTAACTGCATATGCCTTTCGACAATCTTGATTGTTCTCGATATTTTCTTTAATTTGAGACATTTTCCTCTCTAAACGTTTTAAATAAGGTGTAAATTCTGAAACAAAATTGTCATTATGAATGACAGACCGTAGATCAATAGTAACATCGTTTAAAGTTCTTAGTGACCGGGCAAAGTTGAGATAAACCGCAGTGCAACCAGTAGTTTCCCATTTTGCAGTGTTCAATGCAAATCTAATAGCTGGTAATTTCTCAATCCCTAAGGTGTGGTTGTTAGCTACCATGATTGCCAAACGAGGCTTTAAGTTTCTATTTTTACGTTCAACAGGATTTGCCTGTGGATGATAAACAGGAACTAGAATTTGATTAATATTTAATGTATAACACAAATGTTGCATGACGACGTTAACAAACTGTGTACCATTGTCACGTATTAGACAACGCGGTAATCCATATCTTAATAAGACTAGAAGACTTCATTGAGTAGTGTTAAGGCATATTATTTAGTATTAGCTTGCTTTAATGGGAATAACTCTGCCCATTTTGTTGTGCAATCTGCAACGATGAAGATTCACGTTTCTGTCTAAGGGTCCAAAAAGATCGATAGCTATGCTTTAAAAACGTTGAGCAGGAACAGGAGTCTGTAAAAGACCAGCAGGTCTCTGGTTCGTTGCCTTATATCTTATGCAATTTGCACAATTTTTGACATAATCGATGACATATTTCCTCATGCCTGTCTAATAGTATCTGAATGATATTCGAAAAAAAGTTCCATCAGCTCCGTAATGAGCAGCGGTAGGAGCATCGTGGTGGAGTTTTTTTTCTCTTTCATGAAATGGGATAACTAAATGAGCTTTAACCCCTTCAGAGTGTGGAGAATAGCGATATACTAGTCCTTGATTGAAGACATATCCTATTTGTGTCCAATTTGCAAAATCAACACTTTTGTCTCTATCCTCAAAACAATCTATGATCTTCTTGAGTTCAGGATCTTTCAACTATTCAATTCTAAGTTCAGCAGCTGTTCTTTATGGGACATCAATAACATTAGTTTGTAATTCGCAAGTTTCTTTATCATTGAATTCCAGTCGAGAAAGCATATCAGCCCCAACGCTGCATTTGCCTGGAAAATAATCGATTTTCAAGTTGTAAGATTGAATCTGAAGTGCCATTCTGTCAAAACTTCCAGTGGGTGACGATAAAGTCATTAACCACTTTAAGGATAGGTCATTAGAAGCTACTGTAATATCTGCACACTCAGTATATCCTCGACATTTCTTCAAGGCCAAGACAACAGCCAAAGCTTCTCTTTCAAGTTGTCGAGTAATTCTTTTCAGCCGAGCTCAAGAGTCTACTGGCATATTCTATTGGTCTTTCATCGGCGGGACTTTCTCCCTGTAGAAGAACTGCACCTAATGTGTAATCACTTCCATCCGTCCGGATTATAAAAAGGCTTCGTTGGATCAACTTGTTTCAATACTAGCGGAGTTACCAAACATTGCTTTAGAGTTTGAAAGGCTTGCTGCTCTTGTTCACTCCATTTCCAAACAATATTCTTTTTTGTCAAATTGCTATGGGGTTTAGCAATATTTGAAAAATTCGGGATTAATTTCCGATACTATGAATAAATCTGCAGAAATGATTGTAACTGTTTAACATTTTTTTTGAAAAGGAATGTTTTGTATTGCTGCAACTTTATCTTGATGTATTTCAATTACTTTAGGAGTTATTCACAATCCCAGATATTTCACACGAGCACATGTGAATTGACATTTTTCTCTATTTACACATAACTTAAACTTTAGGAGTCTTTCGAAGACCAACTTTAAGTCTTGAATATGTTGCTCAAAAGTTTCGAACAATACAAATACATCATCTAAATAAACAAGAATATTCATTGTAGGGAATCTATTTCGAAACAGGTCCATAAGTCGTCGAAAAGTTGCTGGGACGATTCTGAGACCTAAAGGCATTCTTTTGTATAAAAACGTACCAAAAGGGCATACAATCAGCCGGATTGACTTCAATTTGGTGATATCCAGTCTTTAAGTCAAGTGTAGACATAAAAGCAGTGGATCTTGCATTGTGTAACAATGTACCCATAACCGGGTGCGGATACTTGTCAGATTTGATTATAGCATTTAGCTTACAGTAATCAACGCACAATCTAATAGTTCCATCAGGCTTGGGGACTAAATCTACTGGTGTTGCATACGGCGATTCGCATTCTTCTACAACTCATTGGCTAAAAGTTCATCAATTTCTTCGTTTAAGAGCTCTTTCTGTTTTGGCGACAATCTATAAGGTATAGATGTAACTGGTGGTTGGTCATCAGTGTTAATAAAGTGTTTTACATAAGTAGTTGGCTCACCCCCTAGTCGGAAAATATTTTCATTTTCATTAAGCAAGAAAGTTTAGCGATTTCTAGATTCTGTCTTTCTTCTTAGCGTAAAAGAGGATAATAAGTGTCAAGGGCGATAGGATTGAATTCGTCGGACAAGAACTACTAATTACTTCAACGGGACTATTATTTGTTGGTCTTTAGCAAAGAGTTTTCTGCAGTTCGGTTTATCACCAAAATAGCAGAAATTGTTTTGCATGTCCATCACAATTCCTGATTTCCTCAAGAAGTCAACTCCGAGGAGAGTACGATTACCTTAAGCATGTGGCAAAAAATGTAAATCAGTGTGGAAAGTTAGGCCATGCACTGTGATCGGCACGGTAGTTTTTAAAATAACTGATGTGGATTGTTGACCATCTACCAGACAGATAGCAAGGTCAATTTCTGTGAACTGCTGTCCACGATTCCTTAAAAAATTAAACATCAGTTCTCCACCAACTGACTGACTGTCTCCTGTGTCAACACAAACTGTTCCTGTAGCTTCATATACTTCAATGGCAAGTAAGGCTTTGGGAGAGGTTAAAACAAGTAAACATATGTATGACATTAGCCTTGTCTTTCTTTGAATAGCAATTTGGAAATTTCAATTTGATAAATACGGGATGGCCACAGCCATAACAATAAACAGAATTTTCCACATGTCGTGATGGCCTATAGTTTGAGTTAGGAATAGAATTGTTGAATACACGAAGAATCTGATATATCAAATTTAGCAAATTGGGATTTCTTAAAGTCCTGCCCACCGGCATTTCTAGAGAAATTTGGTTTGTAGAATTCTTGAGATTTCGGAGGTTTTACTAATTTTTGATGAGAAAACTTTATATTTTCATAAAAATCCAGCTTTTCAGCTAACAGGACAGGATTATTGAGTGTATCCTAACTATTTAAATAAGGATTTTTATATTCCGGAGAACATTTTTTCTTAATTTGAATCAGCAAGGACTAGTTTTTTTAATTTGTGAAATGAATTAATTTCCAATTCATTGAGCCGACCTTCAAAGTAAGTTCGAAGCTCGAAAAAGAAATCTTTCCAAGTGGAATGATCACGTTTCTGATGTCGACTAAAAAGCATTATAAATCGGTCTGCTGTCAGCTTAAATCTTTGTAACAATATAGTACGGATATGTGTATAATCCTTAAATATTTCTTCCGATTTTCTGGCTATTAATTTATCTATATGACTTGGAAGTGCTTCAATTAAATAGGATACCCAATAGTCATGAGATACATTTAAAAGCTTCATCTGTCTATCAAACATAGTTAAAATAATGACATATCATCTATTTCAGGGCGAAAAGTAGGTAAGACTGTTTGTAAATCAAATCGCTTTGGAGTAGAATCAATTTAACAAAGATTTGACAGATTTGGATTTTGGAGATTAGGCTTTATAAGCTCAAATGCTCTTTCCTCAGTTAGTTTTTCTGTTTCCAATTTCTTTATTTCTGCTTCTTATAACTTTTTCCATTCGTTATACATGTTATTGAACGTATCAGTCACAAACTGTTAGTTATCCGTAAAGAAAGCAGATTGAGTTATTTTGTCATGTAGGTCAATTATTTTATCTTGGGATGTTATATCTAGGCCTAATTCCAATGCCAAGTTGTAGAGGTCAATGTTTTCCCCTTTAGATAGAAAAGCCATTTTTCCTACGAAATTATTGAAATGAAATATTAAGCAAAATAAGAAAACTTGAATACGAAGGAATAGTTAGACATCCACCTTCTCTTTTGAACGCACAAAAAAAAAATCAATAAAGTAGGCAGAACACAAATTATTTAAAACTCCAATTTTTTTTAAGAATGCAAAATAATAATAATAATAATAATCAGGTATGGGATAAATATATTTTCAGCAATGGGAAAGATATTCATGTTCAAAACAACTTTATGTGTTTATATTTTAGATGAAAGCAAGACATGAAGACAGAAATCAAATTCAAAATATTTCATTTGTTAATTTTAACTGCAAGTATATATATATTTAATAAGAGTAGATATAGCAAAGAATTGCTATTAAATTTGCGTAAGTACTGAAAGAGAATTAGCTTTAAGAATTCTTAACCATAAAAATAACATTCTGAGAATCAGAAATAAAATTTCACATTTTATACAATTAAAAGATGGCATATGCTGAATCATTACCTGAAAAAAAAATCTATCAGAATAGTTTTTTATAAACCATACAGCTAAAAAAGAAAACATATTCAATATTTGTTTAGAATAATCACTTTGGGAGTGACTGAGTTTATGAATACTTAATGAGACTTGGCGCGTCTCTCAAGGGCACACATAAAATGGTATCGGAAAGCGAGAAAAGACAGTTTTGGTTTCCGTTCGCAAACTTACGTACCAAGAAATATATCAAGTACGATCAATTAATTCGTGCTTAAATAAAATACTGATAAACAACAATAACTTGAAAATCACCATATAGAATACCTTAATATATAAAAGATATGTTCTTACGCATTTTCAATGATTCAGATCAAATAACAAAACAATACAGATATTTCAATATATAAACTTGCAACCATGAATATGCTATGAAAACAGAAGTAGCTTAGAAATTATTAAATATTAAATAATATAAAAACATCTCACAGAAGACGAAGAAATGTGGAGTATTTAAACATGGAGGGATGTTGTATTTCAACGAAACAAATGCTGGATGCTATTGAAGTTAAACAACAATAACAAAAAGTGTTATGACTCCTATCTGGGAACAAGTACGAACAGGAACGACTAACACAAAACTGATGAATTTTTCGGTGCTGTAAATTTGAAAAACACACACACATATACTTTCTTTTATGGATTTAAATGCAGATTTTTGCTGCAGATGCACAAATAATGAATTATACTCGGTACAGGGGTCGACGTCCCGTACGAGTTAAGATTTAAAACTGAATACTAGAATACTCCTTAGGACATCAAGGATGCAAAGATAGCAGGCTCTGATTTATTTTTGCGGATTGATTTCTGGAACACAATGGTGAGACGTTCTCGGGATGAGAAAAATGATGACGTGTCAGGACGACACGTTCTCAGGATGAGGAAAATGATGAAATGTGATGACGGGAAAATTTTCTTGTGATCGTCGGGACGACTTTACTTCCGTTTCATAATTTCCATCAGAAATTCTTTTTCGTTGGGCGAACGAATATGGGGTGAAATAAAGATTATTAGGATCCGTGCAGGCAGCAACAGGACGTATTGTTTTCGTGAATATTTCTTTAATAATTACATTCACACTAAATAAACACAAAGACAAGACATTCAGCGCGCAGCTTAACAGAACAGCACATCATCTCTTATAATTATAATCGCAGTGCATCATGGTATGCATACCTAAGCAGGCATCGCCATCTGCTATCCAAAAGATAAGATAAGAGTAATGTAACTGCTACAATCAGTAAATATTGCATATTAGATTTACTACTAAATATTTTGAAATGAGAATTAGTTTATTTTCTTATAAAAGTCAACCTGATTTGACATTTGCAGATGGAGATTTGAATTTTGATTAAGCTTCATTTCCCAAACTCAGGCTACTTTAAATCTTTATTAAGCTTCAAATTGAGAGAATCAAAATCTTTTAAAACAAAACGAATTGCTACTGTAAGGAACTTTAGAAAGTTCATAGATATCATTCAATATACATGTAGAATGATAATTGAGGGCTCTCAGGAGGATTAAAAAGAGGTTATTTTGGATCATTGCTTCGTAACAAAAACGTGGAAGCTTTAATGTATAGATAGTCAAGAAAAATAGACAAGCAAAAAGTTATTTGAATACTTGTCGAAAAATAAAAACAGACATTTTATGTTTTTTTCCCCTATCTCTATTAAATTAAATCTTTGGTTTAAAAATTTCTAAGATTCTGTAAAAGCGGATATTTAAAGTTTTAAAACTGTAAGAAATAAAATTTTTAATGAAAACTTTCTTTAGAAATAATCTAAATAACTTTATTAGTGAATATACATTTTGTAATCAGAACTCCAACAACATTATGATTATTATCTTATATGACCATTAGATGGCATTTGTGAAAATGAAAATATTAAAGTGCTAATAGGACAAGGACTTAACTAATAGCCAATGCCAATGAAATTATGAAAAATTCCACGAAGAAACTATTGCCGATATTTGAAAACTTATTGCATTAATCATCTGTATGACGACATGATCTTTGGAAGATCAAGTCGTTAATGTTGCATCAAGATGCTGGTGTTCTGGTTTATGCAAAATTACGATCGCATGGCATAATGTTTCAGGACTCCCCAAGTAGCTTATCCTATAAGCACAAGATACTGTACGATATCTCCACAATGTTGTTCGACCTTCTAAATGTTGGCCTATATGGTATAGATGTCGTGTCAAAGTTCTCGGTTATTTTGTGCTAAAAGGACATTCTCCTGCACATGTCTTTCCTCTTTTACCTCGGATAAAGGATTTGTCTAATTCCAAAGACATGCAGCCAACTGCGATGAAGGTGCTTGCCATAATAAAGCCTACAATCTTTGATAACGTTTTTGTGTGATTGATGTCAAAAATATATAATTTTACAGAATAGTCATTGTGACAGCTTATCACTTCAACGTATTGTTGTCTTTTAATACATTTAATACTTTTACATGTCTTTTAATTTATTTTGCTCTGTAACTTTCATAAAACTGTATTGTATTGATCATACTTTCTATAAGATCATACATGCTCAGAGAGCGACACAACAAGTTGTTGTCTTGTTATCATAAGTACTTGCTATTTTTTGGAATGGCTAAACACTTATCCTTGTAATCCTTACTTAAGAAAACCATTTAATAAACAAAATGAAAGAAATTGAATTGTCTAGAGCCCTTCCCTTGCAAAAAATACTGAAAACAAACAAATGGCGCATTTCGAATTTATCATTATTATATTGATTGTGATGAGTTTACAACAATAATTTACAGAAATTACCAGTCAATTTCTACCTGAATACATTCTTCTGTTAACTAAATAATTGGAGGAACTCTCTGAACCTGGGTGTTTTGTCAGATTGATTTTTTTTAAATCGATAGAATAGAGAATAGGCCCTTACTCATTTTGTGTGCAAAAATAAAATGATAATAGATATAGGATGACCAATGGATATGTTTTCCTCATAAACTCGAGAAAGGTGGTAAAGACTTATTTGATTTTGCGACTACTTTTACATACAGAACTTTAAGTCCAGTTCCTTTATATGATAAATCCGAAATTCAAATAAGTTGATGAGAAATTCGAGATTAAAGCGAATACATGTAGTTACTTTTGCCGATATCAAAAAAAGTTTGCTATATAAAGCATCTTTTTTTATTGTTTTTTGTAGTTATTAAGTTTTTAAACATCAAACAATTTTTCAGAGACAGAACAAAAATCTTACTTCTTTAAAAATAAATTATCAATTATTTTAATATTTTTGCATCGCGAATTTTAATGTGAAATAATTTAAGAAGTTATGTTTGCATTTTCTTAATTTAAAAGTAAGATACATATATTGTACAACTATAATTAGTTTTAAAATATCTATAAATTTGCATTTAGAATTAATAATTTTTAAGAATTAAATCATATTATCAATAATCTTAGCAAACAGATTATAGTCATATTGTTTTATTAAAGGTAGTTATGTGTTAGTATGTCCACAGGAACATCGATGCACTTCGGTAGGATGATCAGATATCTTGAGTCTACGGCCGACGATTAATTCACACAATTAGTTTTTTTAAGGAGGAACTCAATAAGCATTTCAAATATCAAAAATATCTTTTTTTTTATTGTAATAATAAAAAACAGAAATTATGTTTATCTTAGCAAGAATAAATTCACGTAACAACTGTCATCAGTAAAAACATAAATTTCATTTTCTGATGCACAACTTCTGTTGTATTACAGCTTTGAAAGAAAAGAATCTAATTTATTATGACGTTTTCGATAATAAAGTTCAATGTTATGCAATACCATAAAGTCATCTATATCTGTTTTCAAATATCTTTGACCTTATACATTCTTTTATATGCTCGTGAGGCTTTTATGATTGCTTTTTATCTCTTTTACTTAGTCGTTTCTCGTAAATCAATTGGGACTTTAAAATTTATATATCAAAGATGCAATTTGGCAGCTAAAATTCTTAAAATACTTTATTGAAACCTAATATTTCTATTTACTGTTTATATAAATTATTAGCCATTCGACTAGAATGAGTTTTGAAATAAAAATATCGCAAACAACCTTCGATTCTATATGACTCATGAAAGCATTAACTTTTAACAGAATGTTAATTCCTAAATACCAAGTGTTACCTTAATGCAATACAACCAATTTTATATTTTTAATTTTATCAAAATAAAATTGGAATTCTCATGCTTGTTTTGGCCAGTAGGATGCATACTATCTATAGTAGTAGGATACATTATACTATAAGATTATTAAATCAATTTACAACATAAACATGGCAGCATGAGGGCTGATGTATAATTAATTATCTTATTCATTCCTGATTCCATATTCTTTTTGTTTTGTGAGCACGTTTGAGAATGCCATATTTTATTTCTGGAATGATAAAATAAAAGTTATTATTTGAAAAATCAGACATTTAAGTCTATATTCATTACAGTTCACACATTTTTTTTATGTATCTACAGCTCAGTATTTCCAATTGGCAACCTGATTTTTCTTAGTTGTAAATCATACGTAAAATTAAATATGACTTTAAAGCGTTTTTCCCCAAATATATTTAAGAAATAAAACTCATAAAGTGCTTATAAATTAATTTTTGAAAAAATTGTTTTGCTGTGCAGTGAGAATGTGTGTTGCAAGAGAAACAAAAACACCATATGTGAGCTATGAATGCGCTAGTTTTGAGTAATTTTTCCCATCTAATTAAATTTAATTAAAATTGGAATTAACAGTTGCTTCTTTTCTATTCCATATTATTACGGGAAAATTAAACCGTAAGTTAAGATTCGGTGTTGTAGATGTACGGAAAAAGATTTATTAACAAATAACCACTTTTTATTAAACATGGACACATACATAGCATGGACATGGACATAACAATAGTATAGAGATTTAAATAAACTGTTACTGATCAAATCAATAATGAACAACCGTAATAAAACAAAATCCGCTGGAAGAATTCACAGAAGAGAGACTTTGCGCGATAAATCACGCCTCATAAACATCTGCTGCTTGTGAAGGAATGCTTACTTGATCTGAACTCATCTGTCGACTCGTTACTCACGATTGACTGCACGACTAATGTCAGCTTTGACTCCCAGGTTTTTATAATTTTCGTGACAGAGCAAAAAAATATTCTTAAAAGTTCGCCATAATCTGCCTAATAATCAAAATCGTTAAATTCATCATCAAAGCTGAGGGTTGTAGGCATCCATTAGAGTTTTCTTCCCTGTCATGATTCTAACTGAACTGGGAAGCAACATTACAAATTTATAACTATATTTTTAGATTAAGATATTAAAGAGACATTTAATTTCTGTTATCACTTTCGGAATACATTGAGAAGTTTGCCAAAATGACAATATCGTGTCATGAGAAAAAATTTTAATATAAAAAATAACAAGAAATAAAGACGTATTATTCCTAAAAAGATTTCGCGGTAATATCACAAAATGAAAAAACGGCCATAAAATTTAGGTGCAGAATTCTTTCCAATTTTTTTTTTTTTTATTTTCTTGGGAACGAAGTATATACAGAAAAAGTGCTGTAATCATCAAAAAATTCGAGCTCAATATTCTGAAGAATTTCCAAATTACAGATATCTCTAAGTCCAAAAACAAATTCGCAGAATTAAGCCTGCCTATTTGGAAGAACTCAAAAAAATGCTTAAAGCTAATTGAGTGAAATTTTATATAAGGATTCTGAATGAAATTTACAGATTTCCAATAAATTTTGAATGTAATCCATTCAAATGAAGTCTGTCTGCCTGCTGTCCGCCTATTACTCAACACGATAACTGCAAAACGAAAAACGCTTGATAGATAAAATTTGATGCACAGATTTAACATCGAAATCGTAAGTAAGTGCCAGATAACCTAATCCATGAAGAGGTTGTTTGTCTATCGGTCTATTCTGTCACAAGCATATAAATGAGATAACTAAAAAATTGCAATGACTTTGTATGGTAAAAATGCAAATAATTTGGTATGCGATCTTGTGATTTCAATTGCAGTTATATGTCGATTTTAGTTTAATCTATAGGAAAAATTGTCCATAATACATTTTTGATTTTCTGGTAATTGTGTATTAACTGCATATCAGCGTTTTATCTTCTAAACAAATCGTCAAAGAACGTTTGCTAATTTAGTAAAAATGCTAGATTCACGCCAGAGTTCTAATTTTAGTAAATATTGTGAGCTAATTAACACACAAATATTGATTTTCTGTACTGCATTATGAGACATACATTGTGCATATGATACACTCTTGCTTGAAAATAAAAATGGTGCATTTGTGGAGTTCAAGGCCTTAGCCAAGATCCACAAGGTAAGAGAATAACACCTTTAGAAAATATGCGAGAAAGTTTCGGGGAGATCATTCCCCCAGATTTCTCTTACGTTTTTTTGCAATATAACATGTTTAACTTCAATATATAATAGAAGTATTCTCTTCACTATATATTACCAGCATTATAAAATGATGATATTATCAGTTTTTCTGAATACATCAAGCTTCCTCCTGATGAATTTTGCTCATCGGTAGATTTTATCTCATTGTGGAAAAAAATCTATAATTTTAGTGCAAAATCACCTATTGAATTTCAATTGTATAATTTGTCTTCAACTAGAAAAATAAAGCATATTTATTCAGAACAACCGCTCTGCAACTATTCGTGATTGCTTCGTTCTATTTACAAGTACATAATGACGTCACGCAGCAACATCACAGTTACAGTTATACAAACGTGATGGCGAGCAGTGCCACTCACTTACAAAAACATTTTTTTCTTTACAACAATATTTAAGACGCTTATCTTTCATACGACCTTTTACATTTCATGTAAGTACAACCTTTCATGTAAGTAAGTATAGAGGACGCTCCAACTGGCTGATTAAATTATTGGCATTCATTATTGAAATGTCTGTTGATTCCTCGCATTGCATTTGCGCGAATTGAAGAGAGATTTTCGCAATGCATGGGTATAGAATCTATGTTGATGCTTTCTCTGTAACTGTGTCCTTATTAATTACAGATACAATAGATACAAATTATTTTATGCTATATGGCGAAATCGAAAACTGGTTGACAAAAAAAAATCGCACAGACCGGATTCTATTAAAATATTTAAAATTCATTCTGAACATGAAATCTATTAGTATTCATGTTATTACAAGCATCTTTTTCATTCTAAATATTTCTCTTATTCATATTTTCGGACATTTTTTGACAATTCCTTATAAATATTTGTTGTCTAGTGCACATTGAAACTCACTTCAGAACAAGGAAGTCCAAGAATATAAATATTGTATGCATTTTGATATAAGTTTTATAATGTCTAATTTCATTTCAAGAAACATGATATCATGTACACTGAACAGTATGAATGCATGGGGAAGAATGGAGTATAAAGGAGGTTCTAGTGTTTTGGGTTTGTAAAATCATCATTTATACTAGAAAATATTTGAAAGAAAATACATTTTTAATTCACATTAATGATATTTGTAATGATACTAACAGAGCTTACATGACTCTGCTCGTGACATGCAAAATGAGAACGAAAATGACATAAAATAAAGCTATTAAAACGAGAAGATATTCTATTGATTTTCATTGTTTGTTTTTCTTTGTTTGCGCTCAATAAACAAAGACGTTAAAAATCAAAACAAATAACTGGAAATAAAGAAGCGTAAAAATATAAATAAATAAAAGAGCGACAGGCAGTAAAAATACAAAGTGACTAAATTATATAAAAACAGTTTAAGTTATATAAAAATAATTTTCATCGTTCTCATTCGAAATTTTCTTTAGTTTAATATTTAAATGAATAAAAAAAAAATAATTCTTTTTAAATATACTTGCTCTCATCTGAAAGTATCTTGAAAAATAATAATCCAGTATCCTTACATATAGAACATTTCGTATATATATATATATATATATATATATATATATATATATATATATATATATATATATATATATACACCACACATGACAAACCATACAGCCGGTTTACACAGAGAAATAAAAAAGAAAAGAAAAAAACTTAGCAACGCGTAAGAAAGTATAGAATAAATAATGTTAAAATGCCAAATACTAAGCGAAACATATATTACTAAGTCTCGCCTCAACTGAACCAAAGGCTTAACACCATGGTGGCAATCGACTAATTAAATGCCTTTGTTTGAACCATGGCGGCAATCATTTCGATTTGTAGATCTGCTCGCTGTAAATTCAGCGCTGCGATCGTTTATCAAACATCGGAATGAAACCTGTTCTCTGTGAAAAAGAAATTGCCATTAACATTGGCTTTTAAGCAGCTGCTAAACTAATTTCTTATTTCAATGCATCTTCAATGCTTGAACATGTGAATAATTTATTTTAGCTTTTTTTTTCTTCACTTTGTGAACATATAATTTTTTTAAACTTTTTAAGATATAATTGAAAAAGATGACTAAATCAAAGCAATTCTTTGATTTAGACAAAAACCAACCAAAATTAATAGAAGGCTCTTTTGACAAACAATCAAAGGCATTTAATTAGTTGATAGATTATAAGGAAATAATAAACTTCAAACAAAGGTAACATTTTAAATTATTATTTTGCAAGATTTGCGAAATGAAATTCTATAAAACCAATTAAATGAATGAATAATATTTTAAAATATACCAAATAAATAAATAAATATATTTAATAATGTTTATAATAATTCGATGCATACATACATTTTAGTTCAAACATTTTAAAGTAATCTGATTTCTGTTTGATATAAATTTGTTTATATGGCAATAAGGCTAAAAACATTTATTTACCAATGTACCTGCGATAATTTCCTTGGCAGTTGCCTAGACGAATAAAGTGGCTCATTGTTCCATAGAAAAGCATTTTAAACTCTTACAGGTTTGCGCATTAATAATCGAAAGTTTATTGATTTATACTCAAAAAAGAAAATAATTTTATAAATTTTTCATTTATTTGAATAACTATTGATATACGTATCAAACATTATCTCATCCCAAAGAATCTTGGAAGAATATAAATTTTGCAACATATGAGACTTATCCCAGCGTACTTGTCATTAGTTTCTATATAACATGAAGATAAAATTTAGAAAAATGAAAGTAAGTTTTTGAAATATGAAATACAGCAAAATAAAAAGGTTTCTGTATCTATTACATAGCATTAACGCATTATCTAGATTAGTTTATGTTCCAATTACCAAAAAACCAAACGGTTAGTTCTGGTTTCCAAGAATGAGGGCGCTGCGATCAGTTGTTTAGAATGATGCTCGATCTGCCTTGATGAACGGAGACAAAACTTGATGAAATTATCCGATAAATATAATTAGCAATGCACATTCTATTCAAAGAATCGAAAATGGTAGATGTACTTTTCTTCATATTGCAGCTCATTTTCAGAGAAAGCTTTCTTGATATAACTATATAGCGAGATTTATTATATATCATAATCGCTTTCTTTGGAGTTGGAATATACGATTTCGAGATAATATAAACCCCGCTATAGGTTGAAACAAAGATTCACTCCACATATATATATATATATATATATATATATATATATATATATATATATATATATATATATATATATATATATATATATATATATATATATATATATATATATATATATATATGTATGTATGTATTCAGAGCAGACTTTCTCTTCAAAGGGGCGTGGGTTCAAGAAGTCATTTGGGGCAGTAATTTTTTTGTAAAGCAAAAAAAAAAAAATCTGAACATATATTATTAATGCATATTTATTAATTGCGTGTTTTTTTTTTGTTTTGTTTGTTAATACATCAATTACGTCAGAAAAATTACAATTTTTTGGAATTCCTTTTTCGATGCTTAATACCGCAAGTGTATTTAAGCGTTCTTAACACATCCTTGACCGAAGATAATTTTTTATTAATTTTAATTTGCTGAAAGAGCGCTCAACACTTGCTGTAGTAACTGGCAACGTAAAGAAAAGTTTTAATACAGTTAATACATTTAGAAATAACTTATTACAATTATTATATAGTATGTACTGTAATATGTCTTGCGCGTTATTTACATCTCTTTCATTCAAAATCAAATCCCGTAATAAACAAATTTCTTGGATTAGGTTTTCATCTACATCTGTGTTATAAAACTTTACAAAGTTTTTGAACCATTTCTCTAATTCATATTTTGTGTCTTGTGACAAAGCCTGACGACAACTACGCAAACATCTTCAAGAGTTCTTAATCTCTCAGAATAAATTTCAATTTTTCTGGCGTCTTTGTGGTTTCTAAGGCTTTAAGACTGAAATCATGTATAAAGCTTAAAGGAAAAGTATCGGAAGAAGGTATATAAAATATTTATATCATCATTTTTCAAAATATAAAGTTTTTTCTTGTATAAAATAGATTCCTAATTAAAGATGAGTTTAACAGAAAATGAAAAAAAGCTACAAAATACTAATTATATTTAATAGGTTTCATATTAGAAATTTTTTTTAAAAAAAAAGCGATTGCATTTCATTTTCCAGGTTGTGAGCTCCAGGTCCAGCTCATGTGAAGATGACACTTCTACACTCGCTTGCACAACCACTTATTAGAGAAGGGCTCTTTCACATACCTCACAAATAGAACACAAGTGGAAGAACAACCATGCCCGAACCAGGACTCGAACGCTGTAGACGCCTAGATCACGGGGAAGATACGCTACCCCTTCGCCAGCCCACAGGCGATGTGTTTAAAGTATTTCAAATTTGGATTGACTCTGTGTCGATCTGCTCGTTCACAAGCGTGTAAACGTAGTAACAGCGACTTTATGTGATAATTGATCTTATCATTACAATAGTTTGGTATGATATTTTTAATTTCATTTGTTTGACAAATGAGCATCCAAAATGCATATTCGGGTTTCTTCATTATTCTACGAAGCACTCAACGCTCATTTAAGGGATTTTGGAAATTGGGGCTTCTTGAATTGATGTTTTTTTCTGTATTAGTTTCATGTGAATTTTATCTTTCAGAATATTTTTGGGCGTTTCTTCTCTTTTTCTTTCACTTTTCTTTTACCTTCCACTTCCTTTGTTTAACTAATAACTACACTAATATGAGATGGCAATTTACCTCAAATACAGCACAGGGAAGAAACTTATTTCTTAACATATTAATTAAAAGGAAATTTGTTCTCAAATTTTATTAAACACATTTTTAATAAATTTTAATCAATTTCAATCTCGATCGATATTATTCGTTTTAAATCCCCAATGAAAAATCTAGATAATATTCGAAAATATATATAAATTAAAATACACATAATTTAATTAAATATTAACTCCCCTCTTTGTCCCCCTCTAGTATTCTATGTTTGATTATTAGATTTATTCCATTGTTAACTTAGTAATAATCATTGGTCATATTTCAGTTGTTATTGGATGCAGAATATTTCAACAATCGCTCTTATTATTGTTGTTTGCAGAAATATTACTGTTTAATATAAAACAAACTCATAAGATGCAAACAATATAGTAGATGAAACAATTGATGCACCTTCTGCTGCTCTATTAAGAATCATTTCTCTTTTTGCAACTGATCGTTGTGTGACTTTTTTTTGCTGAGCTATGTTTGGTGCGTTCTGTGAACATTTCAATAAGGCTAAGGCCATCGTTGGATGGATCGTCCTATGGACGATCTGGGAACTGTTGAAATATTACATGTTCGCTCACTTACCCTCAATCGGAAATCTGTTTTTCTATCCCGATTTGGATCAAGATGTTGATACACCATCTGATCCACCTGCGACTAGAGCAGAATCTATCCCAATGGTTCGCTCCTACACGGTATTTGGGATATGCCAGGCTTTAGAACTTCCAGCGAAACTGGCTCCATCTGCAATCCAGATGTCAGATATCCCTGTTGTAGAATCCTATACGGTCTACAAGCTGTGTTCTGCTCTGGGTTTGCCTGCACGGATGGCTCCTGTCGGAATGCAATTGTAGAATCCTTTGCGATCTACCGGTTCTGCTTAGCCTTGGATATTCCAGTGAGATACCGGTCGCAGAAGGACGCAAACTGTCATTAGCATCAAAACGGTCGTTGGCTGCCCGATGCAGTTTTCACATCAGAACTGTCTTCGGATGCAACGATTAATGGTGGGTGAGCGGTAAGCAAAAGTAGCCCACCTCCACTTGGTGTTCCCTGGGCAACGATTCAGTTCTTTGGAACTGCATCGGCAAAGAGGCTACTCAAGAATGAAACAAATAATGAACTTTTTATTTAATTTGACAAAACTGCACACCTAATTTTTGATTTTGCGTTTGAATGCCCCAAAATTTCATTGCAAGCATCAAATTTTGAACATGTAGAACGTGTATTTATAGTAGCAGCAACTGCAATGTTTTTTAGATAAACGTAAGAATAACATATTTTTTATCCTAAAATTAAAAAGAATTTTAAATATGTATTTGGCAAAATGTTGTTGTAGAACTCACACATACAGGAAATCAGCAGCGTTGACAATTATAAATCTGACGGAGGAATTTTATAATGATTTGAATTTGAAAAAGTATAGTGACAAAAATTTACAAATTCATTACATAATTCCTCGCCATATATTTATAGCCGGTTATGACAAAGTAGATAAAAGGGCTTATGGTCACAACCGGTCTTCTCTTCAAAGGCGCTTGGGTGCAAGAAGTCATTTGGGGCTGTATACTCTTTCGTGAATCCAAATTTGAAATTCTTTATAATCCTGGAGCTAAATTTCTTGTCAATGCAAGCAGCAGAACTCCAGTTTTGAATTCTTCAGACAAAAAATAAGATAGCAGTTTGCATTACGTTGAGTATTAAGTATAAAATTTGTAGAATATAGCAAGTTGATAACATTTTGGAAGAGATAATATTAAATCTCAAAAAAAAAAAAAACAACGCGGGAAACAGAAACAAAGAAAACCAGAATTATGTTTTGAAAAGAAACAAGCTATCTAATGTCATTAATAAAACCTCTAAAGAAAGTCTTCTCTTCGGCATACCTAAAAGTATGAGAAACGCTTTCCCGTAAAATTTCATAATTTTTTGGTACATTTTGCTATAGACAAGACCGTGTCCAAAATAAAAAAAACTTTATTGATTTCTTTTGATAAAGAAATAATTTATCGTCAACTATCAATGTACTTCAAATGTCTAGTCAATGAAATTCCGAGTGGAAAGAGGCATGATCTATCCTATCAAACCATATAGAACAACTTTTGCTATCAGGCAACTTGATCATCTGGATCCTTTTGTAAAAAAATTCTAAAATAAACAAAGAAATACTTATCTTTATTTCTAATAAAGATTAGTGTGCATGTTTATTGGTGCAGGTGTATTGGGTGTTTATTGGCGCTGTACAATCTAGAATGTTTAACATAGAGCTATCATACTTAACACATATATATTTGGAGGATAAGAATGTTAAAATTCTAATTAATTTTTTAAAAGATTTTTAATTAGAATTGTAATAAAAAAAGTAAGGGAAATTTCGGAGAGAAATTTGAGAATATTACATCAAACAATGATTGTTATATCTTCTTAAATTAAAAATATTATCTTTTGAATGATGACTTTTTTAAACGATAATTTCCTTTATGTTTTTATAATTTATTAAAAACGTATTTTTTAAAAAAAATTAATATCAAATTAATTCTTGTTGAGTACGTTCTGTTTACATGAAAAAAAAAAATTTAACTTTTATCAACTCGTGGTTGCCATCACACTGACGATGCTGAAATTTAAAGATAGAATTAACGCTCATTATAAACTTAACCTAGAAAAATGTCATTTTTAGCATGGTCCAGTTTGAAATGAAATGAATCTGAAACATGATAATTTCTCGAAAAATAAATGCAAAAGATGGGTTTCTGGAAGTTTTTCAAATATATTGTTAAGTCAATAATTGTGTGTTACTGAAACTGAAGAGGATTGATTAATCCATAATAATATTTATCATAATTTGACTCCATAAAAGGGTTTAGAAGCAATCACTCTACATTTTATTATCAAAAATATATCTTTATACCGAACACATCAACATCGCGCGCCCTGTCGCCGGGAGCTACTCCTTTCGTTGTATTCCTCCTCGCTCCCTCTGAGTGGCGGGAATGCTGAGTCATGCTGCGTCTAATGCGATTGGATAATTAACAGAGACGAAACACACGTCATACTTTGGCGGCTCTCTCCGAGTGAATTAGAACGAACTACAAAACTAAACGTATTTTAGTATATATAGTATATCCATTTTAATCGGGTTCCAAATGCTAATATATTGTCCTTTAGTAACACATATACACTTCTAATAAAAAATTTGTCTAAATGAAGAAAATAATTTTATTTAATGCAGTTTAAGTCAATAATTTTTCTGATGACTTACAGAGTTTTACATTTTTTACAGGCTCTAGATCTTATTAGTCCTATTTAATAAAATACATTCGAGATACTAATAAAAAAAAGTCCCCTTTTCGACAAAAAACTGATTTACGGAAATCTAGCTATCACCATCTTATAAAAGCATATGATTTTAAACTACCCCGTAAACTATCTCTACCTATATCATTACCCGGAATTTCCTCAAGGCTGATTGGTCTAAAATTATGAAACTATTAATTGCCCTATAGTAATGATGTTCAAAGTTCCATTGATCGACCGAATTTGATAGCAAAAGACTAAAACATGAGATTGTCACGATCATTTTTCTGAATACGATTTGCCTGATTGAAGGACTGTATAAAATTTAGAATAGATAATTGCTTTCATGAATACATTTATTGATTGAAATAAAATACAATATTACTTATGTCATCTAAATCGTTTTGAAAGTAAGACTGAAAACTTAATTTTATGATAAATCAGGGTAATTTTAATGCAATTGTAATATAATTCTAAGTATTAAAAATAAAAATATATATTTAAGATGGCATTCTGCCGTCTTAAGAGAAACTATGAACTCCATTTCAAACAATCTATACAAATATAACCTGTGAAATTTTGTGAAACAACTGAAAGAATACTCAAGAGTATTAATACAAAATTGGCTGCTTTGGGGCCACTGTTTCATAACAAAAACGTTTAAGACGTAATATATAGGTAGTGGTGATAAACAGACATAGACAGCTATTTGAGAGCTTGTCGAAAGACAGATATTTTATCTCACCTCATGTGTGATATGACCAAAACTGAATTGCTTAAAGCATATTTCTAAGCTTTATCGTCGTATGACTCTGCGTTTTAAAGTACAGATTATAAACGCTCGATATATAAAATAAACATTTCTTATTTTAGGATATTGCGACCAACGACTGAAATTGTTTTAAAGAAATTTAAATCAAAACACAGACTACGTCAATTCCAAGTAACAGGGAGCATCTCACTCGTTCTATTTATTTTTACAACATAATCCTCGTTGCCAGATGCAACAGCAGGAAAACAGTTTCATTTAACACAAAATAATATATAAAATATTTTTGCTGAAATTACTTCAAAAACAAACATGAACAATTATAACAATTAAACAAATACAAAACCTTAGCAATTATTTATAATATTTAGTTACGTATGAACCACAATGACTTGCGAAATGAGTTGCGTTACTTTCAACCTGTTCCTACAGCTTTCTTCCATTAAGATTCCACAATCTTTCAAACGGAGGAGAAGTAAACATGTACAGGCACTCAAGAAAATATCGGATTTCAGTCAGATATTTTATTTATTCATTTCTATTATATCACAGAAACTAAGATAAGTTCTTTGGCTAAAATTTTTTTAATTTACTTCCAAATGTAATGTCTAAATTCTTCAAGCGTTGTAAAAAAATTGAATTAAAATTTCTTTAGACATAAAATGGCACTCGTGGTTTAGAGTTTTCGAAATATAGGCTTTCAATAAATGGGCTGATATTTCCAAAACAAACCTTTTAGGGGCCGAGGTGGCCTGGTGGTAAGGTCTTGGCTTCGGAAAAGAAGGGCTTCAGGTTCGAGCCCCAATTCCACCGAAGAATTGTCGTGTAAGCAGGTCTGATGCACGCTAAATCCGTCAGGACCAAACGTCCTCCCACTTATGCGGTGTAGAAGTTTAAAAAGGGGACCCAGCTCAGGTGTCGTCCTCGTCATCTGACCGTGATTCAAAGTTACGTAGCCCAAAATAGTCTTAATGTTACTTTAAAACAGGACGTTAATATAACCAAACTAAACCCAATACAAACTCATTAAAGAATGTAGACAGCGCAACACAGACGAAAATAAAATGGAGCTAAATTAACTAAAATTAGAACGCTATCTTGCAGGTTTTAGTGGGCAATAACCAATTGATCGATATAATTTCAAAGGCCCACCTATCTCGTTCGTTTGATGTTCTTTTGTCCAATTGAAATATGCAGATCATTTTCACC
Source organism: Argiope bruennichi (assembly GCF_947563725.1). NCBI lineage: Eukaryota > Metazoa > Arthropoda > Arachnida > Araneae > Araneidae > Argiope > Argiope bruennichi. Next base: position 119,574,786 of record NC_079156.1, read on the forward strand.
CGTTTGCCTATAAGCAATCTGTATCGAGATGCATCGATTTTAAAAGGTGCTCCTCGATTTCTCTTATTGTTTTTTTATCCAACCATTTTTCCAAATAAATCAAAATCGCAGCGCCAAATACAGAAAGATGGGAATGCTGATCATAATACTGCACATAACTTCTGACTAGAGATGCATAATCCACGATTTTTTGAATAACAAATAATATTGCTATTGTTATTTTTAAATATGCGTTCCAAATATCTGTTATTTCAATCATATTATTAATTAAAAATTATTACTTAATATTAAATATAAAATTTATTAATTGTAATTAATACTTAATTTACTAATTTAATTAACGTGTGAATGAATTAATTTATCTGTTTCAGCTTACTTCTTAAATTTTATTTTTTTTCTCAAAACTATTTATTTAATTTATTTATTAGAGTGAACCATTTTCTGGAAAAGATGAGTTAAAAATATATGCCATTTCTTTAAAATGTTTACTTTAGTCCTATATTATACCAATAGATGGCGCCAGCAGTAAACAGAGTACATGTAATCAAAGTCAATCATGTCACGAGCAATTAAAAATGATCTGTATGGAATAGTGCATCATCAAATACGAATATCGGTGACTTCGCACTTTCCAGTGAAGCCTCGCACTTTCCGGTGAAATCACCGCTGCGATAAATTTCAGTGATATGCAATTCAATGATACGATACGATAATTCCAATAACCGGTCCGTTCACTTTTCAATCCAATCACAGATTTCTTTCGAGAGCTTCCATTGGGCAGATCGTATCGTCACCGCTCCGGCAAATTTCAGTGATATCGTATCGATTGTTAGTTTCTATCGTGATCCAAAACTTGTAATCGAAATATCAGCAGTAAGATCGTATGAAGGATTTGAATCACACCCCTCTTTGAAAAGTATTGATCACTTGTATTTGTGACTTTTTGATATTGGTTACGTAATAACCGCTCTGAAAATATTCGTCATCCCTACTTCTGACTATAAGAATTCAAGTAAATTTTAATAACAGTCTCAACACCACTATGAATATTTTATTACTAACCGTCTTTCATGACCAATTGGTTCCCAAGTGCTGTATTTAATTTCATAATGCCTAAAATTTCTTCAAATGGAGGGGCATTAAAGCTGTATAATTTTGAGAGACTTTTATCGGTTTTGTTCATCATGCATATGATACTCAAAATTCCATGACATCATAAAGTTATCTATAATGTAAGTGTACGATTCCTCAAATTTTTAATTTTCGTAATACTGTATTATCTCCTTTTCTTATATCTGATGTAAACTGCTCAAACATTAAATAATAAAATCCTTTATTTCATTTTTTTAAAGCTTTCAACTGGTTAAGAAAATCATGCTATTGAATATTTGACTAAAAAGTAAAGATTTAAGTTTCATTCACACAAAGACAATATTGTTGTGATATGTACTTTAAGATATGTTTAAAAGCTTATTAATTTCAAGCTAAATGAATTCTCTACAACTAACTTAACATTATTGAAAAGAAATAACTTTTACTTCGTTAAAACAGCTTAAAACCAATTTTATAGCAAAATATTTTCTGAAATTATAGCTAAATTATATTAATTTAGTCAAATATTTAAAATCAAAACCTTGTTTAATTTTTAATTAATTAAAATTTCAAAGCATCGACCTGAAGGGCACATTCCCACCTTCCAAAATCTATTTGTGCGAAATGTGGCAGCTCTCAGCTCTCCCATACAGTACCACACTCACATAAACGGAAACGTACACATTCTCTTCTATTATAAGTATAAATATAGGCATTGGATGACAATGGCGATAAAGAGAATACTAAGCATTTGAAATGATAATAGGAGAGGAAGTTGAGTGATCGCCGTTATCAGTGACTAACGAAAAATACCCATAAAAAATTTTCTACATTTCAGAACACAGCGTGTTACACGTCTTTATGATTCGGCGAGGCGTAAGTTATCTGATACTTTAGAAACCTATATTGCGGATACTCCAACACGATAAATCGCTTATTTACAGTCCTACAGGAAACCAAATGACATGCGGAAAGATCCTATTCCGGTACTTTCCCAATTAACTCACTATCTTGTACGGTTGAAAAATTTGCCCAATGCAAATTTTTCCTTATCGGCTCTCAATATGTAGGAGTATTTTAGAATATACTCACTTGCTGTTTCTTAGCAACAAATATTACCTATTTTCCTTATGGAGAATTATTCTTTAATCAGGCGGATAGTCGAGGGTTCGGATATTCAGTAGTCAACAGTAATAACATATCTAGGCCAAGGCTATTCTAATACTAATTCTAATTGCCTAAAACAACACTGTTCCAAATTTTATCCGCTCTCGTCAAGTAATTTTTACGATAGCATAACGATAGCATTTTACGATACGGAGCAATAACTCATTTGCGTGATTTTCGATTTTTTGGGGGAATAAATATTATTTTATCTATATCATAAATTAGAAATAGAAACTCATAGTCTCGAAACTCTTAACGCAACATCATTATCATATAATAATTTATTATACCCTTTCTTGATAAAGCAATTTCTAATTCTTCAACAATGGAATTTCTTCATACATTATCTATAAAAATTTTAATCTGAGAAGATTTTGAGACATTTGAAGAACGAAATGAATAGCGGAGAACGCTTAATGTGCATATTCCTTCTGATGCGACAAAAAAAAATCGCATTAAGATACGTGAACGATCGAATAAATTTCAGTCATTGCCAGGGATCAAATTCGAAAGGCATTACTCATCGAAAGGTAGTAAAATCATGCAATAAATACTTTATTTCAGCTGTTGTCTCACTTAATGCCAACAATGTCTGGAAGAAATATATACATTACTAAAGAAACAAGAAGTTTGCTAAATATTTAACTGAAAACTACGAGATATTTTAGAGAAAAAGAAAAGGAAATAACAAAAGAAGTCAAATATTTTGTACTTTCTCGTATAAGAAATACAGAGGAAAATATTGTAAACATTAAAAAATTCCAACTCGATATTTTGAAGAATCTTCACGCGTTAATTCTTCCTGAATTCGAAAAACACATTTTCGGCCTTATTTTTGTCCGACAGTGTGTCTATCTGTCTGTGATAAAGATAGTTCAAAAATGCTTTGAACTGGAGATGAAATTTAGTATACGGTTTTAAAACCAACTTTCTAGCAATATTCCAACAAAAAAGTTCACCGTCTGATGTGAGTACTTTCAAAACATTTAAATGCGATAATTCAAAAATGCATTGATTTAAAAATATCGAATTTCGTATGGTATTTTGCGATCCTAAGTATAGTTTTGCGTTAAATTTTTGCTCCAATCGGTTGGGGAAAGTGTGTCCAAATCACAAATTCGATCTTCAAACAATATTAACTGCATGCCAAAGATTAATCACCAAAACTCTCGCCAAGGATCACACGATAGATTCAGTGAAAATGCTACATTCTGACAAGAATTAATATTTCATAACTACGCCAGTGCCAAACAAGGCGTTCTCTGGGATAACACCTTTATTGGATAGTATGTGATAAACTTTTAAGGAGTTTACTCCCGGTGTTTTTTATTGTTTTAAACGGTTTCATACAGCACAAGATTTCTACTCAAGACTAGTTTGTTATAAATACAATTAAGACACTGCATTGCGTTTGCATACGATGTTAATTATGAATATAAAAAGTAACGTGAATCTACTAAAATACATTTATCTTTGAAGGAAAAAAAAGCAAAATAAAGAAGTTTCTTAGAAAACCGTATTAGGTTCAGCAGTGTAATTGAAAAATATCCTCTCAGCATAAGATATGTGGTGGTAACATCATAAGCCAGATAACAACTTCCGGAGAAGAGTGTACACTTTTGTCTAGTGGCTTTGTTACGCGGCTACGAACCCTAACGTTGCGAGTTCGAATCTCAATTTGCACAGATATTTATGATATCTCCAGAATGTTGTTCGATATTCTGGATAATCTGGATAATAACATAATCTTAAAGTGGCTACTCCGAAACCGCTGGAAGGCCCTCGGAAAAATCTGAATGACCGGATCACCGCAACAGCAACATTCGCGGAAACTGTGGTTGAGTCCGAAGGGCCATCACCGGCCACTGTACAACCCTTCTCTTAAGAAGTAGATTCCGTCATCGATGGAAGGAGCCAGAACTCAACCCTTTTTGTAAACACAAGAGTGGTAACAACCAATAACCATGCCGGAAACTTCTCGCCCACAATTAGGAAGTCTCCTCCAGGGAAGGGATAATAACGTAAAACTATCATGAATCATTGTGTGCTAATCGAATAAAAACAAAAACAACAATAAAATTCAGTTTTATTCTTGAGCAAGTGTCTGGGCAAATGAAATTATAAATCCTTCAAAAACAATTAAAAGTATAGACGCTTGATTCTACTAAACCCATAATAGGGAAACAGAATAACGGTTAGAAGTGAGAAGAATGGTTAAATTTATTAAACAACAATCGGAGCTCTAGAGATATCTAACATCGGTAAATCTTTAATTGGTGTACGAAGAGAAGAAATGGTTGAACAGTTTGAAAATAAGAAAATAAATCCATCTGACTGGTCACTATTTAAAGGCCAAAAACTACAAATTTCTCATCTTATTGATAGTTACTATTATTTATTGGAGAATTGTAATAAAAAAAGAGAGAAGGTAGACAAAAGTTTAGTTCTCACTGAACATTTAAAAGAACAATTCTGGATATGTTTGAGTTATATAGTGAGCGGATTGGCAATTTCAGAAAATTCCGGATATGTTTGAGTTATATAGTGAGCGGATTGGCAATTTCAGAAAATTCCGGATATGTTTGAGTTATATAGTGAGCGGATTGGCAATTTCAGAAAATTCCGGATATGTTTGAGTTATATAGTGAGCGGATTGGCAATTTCAGAAAATTCCGGATATGTTTGAGTTATATAGTGAGCGGATTGGCAATTTCAGAAAATTCCGGATATGTTTGAGTTATATAGTGAGCGGATTGGCAATTTCAGAAAATTCCGGATATGTTTGAGTTATATAGTGAGCGGATTGGCAATTTCAGAAAATTCCGGATATGTTTGAGTTATATAGTGAGCGGATTGGCAATTTCAGAAAATTCCGGATATGTTTGAGTTATATAGTGAGCGGATTGGCAATTTCAGAAAATTCCGGATATGTTTGAGTTATATAGTGAGCGGATTGGCAATTTCAGAAAATTCCACTAAAATTAATTCAGTAATAACACTGAAGAATACAGACGAAAATGCTGTAAAATACAAACGTCTCTAAAATGTATGAATTTTGAAAATTTTTATAGGAATTAGAACCTATTGGAATTATAAATAAATGGCTTAAGAAGATGATGGCAAAATTATTAAAAAAAGTAAGAGGACAATAAAATATGAAAATAATCAATACGATGAATGGAAAAAAATATTGTTAATGTAGGAAACAATTATTCATATATCAGAAACTGACTAAGCTGTTTATCTAGGAAAGTTTAATAAAAAATCCAGAACTTGAATCGAAATCCAAAATAAAAATGGCAGATGGTTCGTTCAACACTCAACCAGATCAGTTGCCTACATTTATTGAGAGTAATTTAATTTAAGTAGGGAAAAAAGTTTTAAATAAAAATTTTAAAAAATTATTTAGAGTAATTTAAAGGGTTTACGCATATTTAATTATTATCTTCATATTTTAAATGTAACATTCCTTTTTGTCTATTTGAGTTATTCCGATTTCATTTCATTCAGAAATCGCCGTCACCATCGCGCGTGATTAAAGTTATTTATTTTGAGAATGGCAATATTTTGTAAAAATATAACTGAAAATAAATTTTTTATTCAGGATGCACATGTTATGTTATTTTGCCTCTGAAAACCATACTGTAAAAGTATTTTTAATGAAGTGAATGAAATGAATAAAGTGCATTTAATCTCAACAGTGCGCGCCATTGTGTTAAGTAATCTTTTAAGTAAATAATCAACAAAATTAAATTTATCTTCCTCATTTTACATAATTATAAAAAGAAGAAATAACGCTCTTAGTCAATTAGGAAAAAAAACCAAAAAAAACGACCAAACCGGTATTGATATTACCTATCCTTCATCATCGGTTCTCATCGGTTAGTTATTCTTTCATCGGTTCGCATGACATATCATGCGCAAAATGCTTCGAGATCAATACATTTTTTTTTTATTTCTAATGACGGCGACAATATATTTTTGTATTTTCTTTGTCATTTTCTGAGTGAAAGTGAAAAAGTATCAAAGCTTTAGTTGAATTCATTTGACAATTTATTAAAAAAATTCCCAAGTACTTGGGATTAAAAAGAATTAGTCAGCACATAAGAAGAAAAAAGTTTTTATGACGCCATCTATATTTCTAATGCGGAATCACAGATTGGTTTTTAATTTAAAGTTTATGTTTATCTGTTTCTAATATGAAATTAAAGATTTTTATCAGTTAATTGTAAATGAAAAAGTATTTAATAGAAAGTAAATTAAGTGTTTAATCTTTTTAATTATTCCGCATAAGAAATACCAAATATTTTTTTAATTAAAATTTATATTTCTTTTACAAATTGTGCCTAAAAATGCTTTGAGAAAAATTCGTATTTTAAAGAAATTGTTTTCAATGATTTTAGGGGAAAACATTAAGAATAAGATTGATAACATATAAAAGTGCAATGTTATTTATGGACATATTTTTATAATATACAGGGTTAGCAAGAAATAAGTTACCCACTTCAGAGGGCTTTAAAATGCGTTCGTTCTATTGGTCCAAATAAGATAAAATTTGAACTACAGATTATTCAGATGATGCGCTTTACATTTATTAATTAAAAAAATAAATACTAAATTCACCAATAGATGGCACTGTAACACAAATGGCATTTATTTGCATGTATTGAAAGTTTGAAACATAATTTGCATTACAGCGCATGTCTATTACCATTTTTCTTTGGATCAAAAGAAGGTGGATTCTGCACGAACATTAGTTTCTTCTCCGTTTGCCTACATTGCAAGAAAAAGCGCTATTGGTGAAATTGTTGAAGCTCTGAAGGAATTTCGTCCTATGAAGCAGATACGAAGAGGTCCAATCTCGCCAGATGTCCTATGCAAGATGATGCCGAAATTTGAAAAAAACTGGGCAACGGCATTCTTTCAGGAGAGGATGAAAAAAAGAATCCCTTCTTCTTGCGTCGAAAATATTGCAACTGCCCTCGTTGAAGCCAGCAATCAGTCGCCGCATAATAGTGTGAATTTGCCAGTTCTTTCCCGTGTTCTGGATATGCCATATTCAACTGTAAGAAGTTTGAGGTCCGTAAGACTTTTGCACTTCAGTTCCTTGCTCGAATGGTGGTTGACACAACTTGGCTATGGAACATTCTGTGGAGTGATGAGGCCCACTTTTGCCTCAATGGGCAAGTTAACACTCATAACTGTCGAATTTGGGCAAGAGGAAAACCCTCATGTTATTCAGGAACAACCCTTGCATCCTGAAAAAGTAACTATATAGTGTGGTTTTACAGCTACCTTTATCATTGGACCGTATTTCTTTGAAGAAATAACTTCAAAGGGAATCCAAACTTGTTCCGTCATAGGACAACGGTACCATGATATGCAGATGGATTTTGTAATGCCAACTCTTCTACAGCGTGGATGCTTCAAGACATCCTTTTCATGCAGGATGGTGTATCACCTCATATTGATCGTCGTGTAAAGCGATTGTTAATACAGAATTTCACAGAAGCACGAATTATCAATCGTCATTTCCCAATAGCATGGCCTCCTCGCTCGCCGGATATCATCCCTTGCGACTTTTGATTGTGGGGTTATTTGAAGGACAGTATCTACCATCAAAGACCAACATATTTACAAGATCTGAAAGGCAACATTCGGCGCCACATTCTTAATATTCCATCAGATTCACTCCGGTCATCTATAGAAAATATGGTTCTCCGATTAGAGCATATTGGTGAAAATGAAGGAGGACATATTGATCAATTTTAATTTTTCTTTATTTAACAATTATAAACCATATTAAATGGTTTTATGTGTGTAGCAACGCCACCTAACGGTGAATTTTTGTACTAATTGTTTTTAATAAATGTAAAGCGCATCATCTCAATAATCTGTAGTTCAAATTTTATCTCATTTGGATCAACAGAACTCATTTTAGAGCCCTCTGAAGTGGGTAACTTATTTCTTGCTAACCCTGTATATTATTTTTTAAATATTATTGTTCGTTTCAGACTTTCCATGTACTGGTGAAACACTTATGGAGGAAGAGGGAAATATTGGTACTTTTTAAATTATTTCAATTCGTTGAGAAGGATATTTTGATTTAGAATGAACATAATAAACCTATCTCGTTTCACCTAGTTACAAAACATGGCACACTTTGGAGGATGGAAATGTGTACCTTGAAGCGATATTTTTAAATTTTAGTACAATTTTTATTAAAAATTATTCTTTATTTATATGATTTCTGTGACAGCATTCGAAAATATTACAGTATAAATAAATTTTATATCATTTTAAAATTCAAAAATGTATTTTTTGAATAATACCAATTTTATTTTGCCGTGTAAGTTTTTTTAAATATTTAATCAATTTAAAAAATGTTTTAAGCATATTTTATAAAAATGATACACAAATATATAAGAAATCTGGACAGATATTTAATATATCAAGAACGATGACACAAATCATAAAAATTTTAGAAGAACATTAATATATGTAGGTTATATAGTTAAACCAACAATACGACTGTAGGTTATATTTTTAAAAGGTTAGAAATAACTATGTGTATCCATTTTTTTACGAGTGTTATTTGAGCTGTCGGAAAAGAAGAGTATCCTATAATAAAATGAACTGATCGGCTTAAAACTTAAAAATAGTTTGAATTATATATATATTAAAAATCGAAGCTTAAAAATATTTTGTTGAAGAAACCATGTGAAAAAAAAAATTTACATAAAATATTTAATAAAAAATTCTTATTCAGATGAACTAGCTGGTCGACAAAGGCGCTAGTACATTATTAAAGTAATATTTTATAGAATAAGTTAAATGAACTGCGTAAATAACTGATCAGAGCCTTCCCATTACCCATGTCCAACTAGCGAAACGAAAGTTTTTATGAAATTTATATCAAATGAATGAAAGAATTTAAAAAGTTTGAGTAACTGGAAATTAAACAAGTAATATATAAAACAAAATTTTTTAAGTCAATTCCTACTTAGGTCAACAATTTTTTTTTAAATTTTAATTACTTTTTATTAAATAATTACAAAATTGGTGACAAACTTGGCGATCATTTGGCTACATGGCGACGGATTTGGCAACTCTGGCACCCAAATAGAAATTATTGGACAAATTTAATGAATTAATTAATATTTGAAAAAAAAACTGTATTAACATCAAGTGTCATCCACTACAAGTTTTAAAAAATGTATTTGAACTTGAGTGGATGAATAAAAAGTATTTTATTAACGATTGAAAATTTGAACGATATATATATATATATATATATATATATATATATATATATATATATATATATATATATATATATATATATATATATATATATATATATATATATATATAGAGAGAGAGAGAGAGAGAGAGAGAGAGAGAGCTAATAGTAGGAATTGAAAAAAAGGAGATCAAACCACAGGAACAATTCAGAATCTTTGAATGACAACAAAAAGGAAATGGTTTAAATGTCATTATGTAACTTCACGGGGCCTCAGGTGATTTTTTCTTTCTTTTTTCTTTTTTGAAGGAAATACTTTCGATTCTTTAAAGCTGAAAGATACCATTTATTTTCATGTTATCTTTTTTACTTTCCTCGCATAAGAAGTTTTGCATGTTTTCAGGAAATATTATATTCATCAAAAAGTTCTCTGAAAAAAACATTAGCTATATTCATAGGTATTTTGTTTATTAATGCAAATGAAAGAATGAACTTCTTATATTGCATCATATCGACAACGCCTAGATTGTTTACTTCTGCGCAAAATCCATCTGTATTCAGAATGCTCATTTGCATGAAAGCAATCGTGACTGAATTAAAAATAAAGTAGAGAAAAAAATGGTATTGTAGAAAAATTTCCAATATTATTCCTCTGAACACACCGCCACAATAATTTTTTACCCCACTTTGTAACTAATATCTACAGTAGAATCTTCTAACCGATAACAACGGAACTGGACCGGAATGAGAACCATTCAAAAGTTAAATATATACTTCTAAAATCAACATATCATGTTTGTTGTGTTATCTATAGAAATTATGCGAAGTCCGTTCTTCTAGCTTTTCTATTTGTTGGCAAAAATTTAATAAATAAAATAGAAAACTTTAGATTCTTTAAAACTGAAAAACATAAATGTAGTTTCACATTATAAAAAAATCAAGATAAAGCATGGCTTTAAAACTATCATTCACATCACTTTAAATTTAAGCCTTTCTTAATGTGATGTCATACTACTTTGAACATCTCCCTGTTTACAAGATTATTACCTGGAGTTTAAAAAAATCACTGAGTTTATAACAACGCTTTCATTATCATATGCTGGCATAAACGAACATTTCTAGGGAAATGATATATAAGATTGCATACTATTGTCTTCATCAGCTTTCTTGCCGGTTTCTTAGAATGTGTGGCGTTTCAATTTCCAATGCCAATGATGTAAGGTGTTCTTGGGAAGCTTCTAGGCTCAACGGCCTTTCATCTTCCGCTCGGATGAAATGACGTATGAATGACAAACAATAGATATTGAGCATAATTATTTTAAGCTTTAATTAATGTTTCATAAAAATACTAATTTAGGGGTTAATATTTTTTAAAAATAAATACGAATAAAAAAAAGGGAATACAGGCTATTTGGACTATTTAAATTTTTGAAGGAGTGATGGTTAATTAGTCCTGGTAATTGCATTGGCCATTACCGGGTTTTATTCAAGTTGACGAGGTGCGGAGTGGGTCAAGAAGGGGGAAGCCATTGTTTTTAAATTATGAGAGTTCGGGGTCTTCGATTCCTATTACTCTTAAGGTCATATGTTGGGATTTCATGAATTGCTTCATTATTGTCAGTGTCAAGTTTTCGGTAACATTTGGTTTTTTTTTTTTTTTTTTTGAAAAATCGTTCAATTGTAGGTAGCCGGAGATCTTTAAGTATATTTTTGTTTCTTATGAACCATTATGAGCATGTTTGAGATTTGTCTGGCTGTCCCGTTTTGGAGAGATTCTAGTTTTTTTATGTGGGTTTTGCTGCCGCCTCCCAAACGGAGGAGACATAACTTATGAATAGGAGCAGCAGTGACTCATATAACTGAAGTTTGTTTCCCAACGAGAGTTTTGAGTTCCGGCCCAGAAGCGAGTATAACGCACCTTTTGCTTTTTTAAATTTCTCTCCAATTTTTTTTCTGTATGAATTTTAAAAGTTAAGCATTTTTGTCTAAGATGACCATTTGGTATTTCGTGTGATTTTCCCATAGAATGGAGCTTCGGAAATTTTTTTTTTTGGGAGTGGGTGGTAGGCTTTTTTTTTTTTTTTTGGTAAAAAATACTGCCTGGCATTTTTTTAACATTAATCTTCCATCTAATCAGGCCATTTCTGTAATTCAGCCAAGTGGGCATTATAGGCTTCCATGACGGTGGTCCTGTTGATGTTCTTTTAGTATTGCAATGTCGTCGGCAAATAGGCAAAGGCGTGTGTCGATGGATTAATAAATGTCATTAATGAAGAGGTTGAAGCACAAGGGTCCCAATTTGGAACCTTGTACCACACTAGCTTCCGTTATTCTAGAGATTGAAAGCTCGCTTCCTACTCTGACTTTAAATTTTCTTTTTCTAAGGTAGGATGATGTTAAGCTTATGAGGTATTTTTAATTTAATTATGCTGTAGACAAGTCCATCAATCCAGACCCGGTCAAACGCCATTGTTGTGTCGAGATGCAACAGCTGTTTCAGCCGAGTTGTTTAACCCTTCCCTAACAAGTTCACTCAATTTATTTAACTGTTATAAGGTAGAGAGTCTTTCCCTGAAGTCAAACTCAAAAGGAATTAATTTCCCTTCAGTAGCATTCTCCAATCTGCTTAGTATTATTCCCTCGACCACTTTACTTAGGGATGACAATAGGCTAATCGACCTGTAGTTTTCTGGTTTTCGGGGAGTCCTTGCCAGGTTTATGTACTGGGACAATTATTGTCTGCTCCCAGCATTGGGGGAAGTAACTAAAAGAGAACATACTGTTAACTGTTTCGGTAATTTTAAATATATTTCTTACAAGTAAGTTTTTAATCATAATATTGCTGATTTCGTCGAATCCGGGGCTTTTTCTTTTTTTCAGTTTCCCTACCGCTGCCGCTACTTCCGCCGGTAAACAGGAGTTATTTCAAATCCATCTTTTTTTTTTTTTTTTTGAATTTTTTGAGTTTCTTACTTACTCTGTATTCTGTTGGTGGGTTCGAGAGGTTATTATTCTTAAATTATTTCGCAAGGTTGTCTGCTTTATCCTTGTTTTTGTAGGCTATTATGTGCTCGGCTACTCATGGGGGAATTCGAAACTTTTCATTTTTATATTTTTCGGCTAGTTTCCATAGGGAGCCCTCGATCGGGTCGAGGCTGGCTATGTCATTACTACACTTTTCTTGTTCACGTTCATACCGCATTTTATTTAGGTACTTTTGTTCTCTACTGAGTTTATTTTTGTCTGCCGGATATCTTGTCTTTTCCCATATTTTTCTTAATCTATTACGAGATTTAATTTGTTTCTTACTTGCTTCGGTTGTTTCTGTGATTTTCTTTCCAGCGACCTGATTTCTTATATTCTGCATTTATCTCTGCAGTAAGCCTTCCTATTTTCGCATCTATATCTTTTTACTCTTTGGTGTTAAATAATATTTAAGGGCTAATTAACAGTGTTTGCTAAAATTTTTTTCCAGTTAGACACGAATATTTTATTAGATTTCGAAGGGGCTCCTGAGTCTCTCCAGAATTTAACTGGAAAGTGATCGCTCGACAGTTCAGTTAGTGTTTATGAACGAGTGAAGAATGAAAAATGCCGGCACAACAAGTTTCGATTTCGTTAAGTTAGAATCACATTTCCCTTTCAGTTTTCAGCTTCCAACTTCATTATCGCAGTGTAGAATTATAATAGATATTAACACCTCAACTGCGACTTTCAAAGCAGTTGCTATCTATCTACACTTATAATAAAGCTCAATGTGTGTGTGTGTGTGTGTATTGACGCTCTACAGGCCAGATCGTTCTGCCTACAGCTACCAAATTTGGCACATGTATACCTTGGAGGTCGGAAATGTGCACCTCAGAGCGATTTTTTAAAATTTTGAATTAGAATTTTAATTAATTATAAATGAAACGAAATTTTAGTGTTTTTCCGCTATGACTTCCGAAAATATTACTGCACAAAATTAATATTTACATCACACTGAAGCTCAAAAAAAAAAATAACCTTTTCAATAATACTAATGTTTTAACCAAAAAAAAAAATTAAATTTCTATTTTTAATGAATTTTTAAAAAATAATTCAATCATATATTTTAACAATTTATTTCGCAAAAAAATAAAAAATTAAATTTTACTTGCACGAGCCCGTTTCGTGTCAATGGGAAAAAAAATTAGCTTTTATCAACATGTTGCCACTATATTGACGAAAGCTCAAATTCAAAAATAAATAAACTATTATTGCAAATTAAACATATAAAAATATAATTTTCAGCACATGTCTGTATGAAATTTAATAAATATGATATACGATATTTTCATTCAAAGAAAAGTTTTCTAAGATCTTTTGCAATATCTATATTATTAATTTACTAAATCAGCTTTATTTAAGGCAAACATGATTTAATATAAATTCTTTCAATTCGAGGCAAAACGAATAATTTATAAACCTTTAATAATAGAAATACACTCAATAAAATGATCTAAATGAAGTAAATAATTATATTATATGTAACTTGAGTCAATAAATGCTCTAATAAATTACGAAAGTCCAGCTTTTATATAGATCCTCTGCTTTATGAATTATGTTTAACAAAATATTCTTCAAACACTAATATTTTAAATAAAAAGAATTACACTCCATTCAACTAAATTAATCATTAAAACTGACTTATTTATGAAAATCTGAATATCACTTTTCTATAAAAATGGGCGACCATCTCAAAGAAGATATGCCAATCTGCACACAAGCTTTCTCAAGTCTGATTGGTCAAAGATTGCGAAAATGATTGTTCTAAACAGTTCTATTCGAAACTTCATACATGAATCAGATTTGATAGCAGAAGATAGAAACGTTCATTTATTAATTAAAAAGTTGAAGTGTGAAGAATATTTCGCAGAATATGATTCTTTAGACCCAATAAACTATAAAATTTAGACGTCATCATTTTTTAAGTATATTTATGAACCGAAACAAAATAAAATATTGTTATTCATGGCATTTAAATCCTTTTGAAAATAAAACTGAAAACTAAATTTTATGAAGAATCTGAGAAATTTTTTGTTGAATAATGGTTGAGATATTACATAAATTATGAAAATTATTCTATAATACATAGATTACAGAACAACTCTGTTTTCAGTGCTCATATTTTTTAAAAAATGCTTGGTTTCAGTAAAAAGTGCTTTTTTTATATTAACTGCAGTTTAATCATTTCCACTTTAATTTAAAGTAGAAATTTTATGGGAACTGGCAGAAAATTAGAGAGGTATATTACATAATGGATTAAGGCCTTTATAATAGTATGATAGTATGAGTGAATAATATGGCTATCAAAATTATTAAAAGTATTTTGAGGAAGAAACTATTAAAAGATAAGCTACATAAAATATTTAATTGAAAATTTTAACAGCATTAAGATCGGCGAACCGGCTGGTCACCAAAGGCGGCTAGTAATTAATAAGGTTTTTTTTTTATATAGAATATAAAAGAAATAGTCATTTTCTGATCTCACGTTTGTTTAATGTTTTTTGACAAAATTTCATACACATTCGTTCTGATGCATTATATAATAAAGTACACATAAAAGAAAACTGTTAC
This sequence comes from Argiope bruennichi, assembly GCF_947563725.1. Taxonomy (NCBI): domain Eukaryota; kingdom Metazoa; phylum Arthropoda; class Arachnida; order Araneae; family Araneidae; genus Argiope; species Argiope bruennichi. The sequence goes on from NC_079156.1 coordinate 119,589,886, forward strand.
TTTAAGAAACTTAACAAAAAAAATTAATTGAGGTCTCAAAAACATAAAGATCGCTACAAACATTTCATTTTTTATGACATTACCATTTTGTAATCCTAGACAAAGTAAACAGCTGCGGTTTCAGATCGTACAAATGATTGCTATCATTTGTCAACACAAAAGCGCATGAAATGCTATGTTTTTTTGTCAAATTGCTTACAAATACTGGCTGTTATATGTGAGTTACTGTCAAAATGAACCATCAAAGCTCACTGTAAGCGAAAAATGACTTACGTAATACAATTTTTATATAAAAGAAAAAAAGGTACTTAATACAGACAGATTTCTGTCATGTTTCCAAATGATTATTGATCTCTAAATAAATCGAAATCCTAACCACAACATTGTTCTATTATATAATCCTTATTTCACTGACTCTTTGTTAACCATAAAAATTTTATGACTTTGATATTATGCAATAGTAATTCTTTTTTATTTTATAATGGAAATCATCATACAAGATATTTATATGTTTTTCAGTAATCAACCTATATTATTAGCTCATATTTTAAGCGTAACTTTTATATTACTTTAAAGATTTTCTTTTTATACTTAAGCGAAACGCTAAATTTTTTAATTTATGTAGACATCGCAATATTTTCACTATGTTTCTAAAAGGGCTTAATTTTGTGTCGAAATTTAACGAAGGGAGGTCTAAAATGTGGAGATTCGTAAAAATTTCGAGTTCGAATCTTTTTGATGGTTACTATACTATTTCTATACTGAGTATAAGAGAGAGTAAAAAAATAAACTCAACTACTGGTACTAATTCAAATACAAATTTAATTTTTCAAAATTAAATTTCATGTTTCAATTACTTTCTTTAATAATATAATTTTGAAATAAAGAATTTGTAAAGTTTTTTTATTATATCATTTCGAACCATAAAATTAAATGTTGTGTTATGATTTAATGAGTGTTATATAATATCATAAAAAATTTTATTGTTGTTTTAAAATATCTTTTACCTTAAAGATTCTTTTATGTTTCAACTATTTTGTTAGTTTCCTGGGTTTACGAGTTTTTTTAAAGGCTTATTTGTTTAGCCTTCCATGGTAAATCAATATTTTAAAATTTGTAAATCAAAAATACAATCTATTGGTTGCTGTTAAAATTCTTATAATATTTCATCGAATAACTAGTCTTTGCGTTTATTGATTTGAGATTTTATTAAAATCATTTGTCAGTCGTTTGAGATGGTTTTTAAATTAAAAATATTTCTAATAAATTTCAGTTCCATGTAATTCACAAAAATATTTTTTTTCAACAGAATATTAAGAAAATATTTTGTCATATCATGAAAATAAACACAGAGCAATAAAGCGTGGTATACAATCAAGGATATGTTATTATAAACGACAATCGAGAGTATTTTTTTAAATCATCGTGAGTTTCTTTCTTCCAGATTCTAAAGAAACTAAAATTTACCTTGAGTTTCTTTCCTCAAAACTTTAAAGAATTAAAATTCATCGTTAGTTTCTTTCCTTAAAACCTTAAAAAAACAAAAATCATTATGTGTTCTTGTTTTTAATACTAAAGAACAAAAATTATTGTGAGTTTATTTCCTAAAAACTCTTAAGAAACAAAAATCATCCTGTGTTTCTTTTCTCAAGACTAAAGAAACAAAATTTACTGTGACTTCCTTTCATCAAGAATCTAAAGAAACAAAAATCCTCCTGTGTTTCTTTCATGTGGGCTAGAAAAAAATAATAATAAAAATACCAGAATTCATTGGGACTTTCTTTCATCAAGACTGAAGAAACAAAATTCATCTTGTGTTTCCTTCCTCAAGACGCTAAAGAAACAAAACTCATCGTGACTTTCTTTCCTCAAGAACCATAAAAAAAATCCTCATGAGTTTCTTTCCTGAAGGCTAAAGAGACAAAATTCATCGTAACTTTTTTTCCATAAGACCAAAGAAACAAAAATCATTGTTTCTTTCTTCAAAACTCCAAAGAAACAAAACGCATCCTGTGTTCCTTTTTCCAATACTAATAAAATAAAAACCATAATTTCTTTCCTCAAGACTCTACAGGAACAAAGCTCTTCGTGACTTTCTTTTCTCTAGACTCTACAGAAACAAAAATCATCCCGTGTTTCTTTTCTCAAGATTCTAAAGAAACAAAACTCATCGTGAGTTTCGTTTGTAGCGAATTGTGATGCGAGTGGATAGAACCTGGGACCTTGTGGTTCGCAGCCGAGTTATATGACCACAATACAAAATCAATTGCTCTTGCAGTTTAGCTGTTAACTGGCTTATAAGCTTTCACCACACGTTCCTCAAAGGCTCTAATCAAACAATAGTATTAATGATAAGAAAAATCATTCCTCTATTGTGCCCTCGAGCTATCATATGATCTTTATGAATTCACTTGTTTTTATTGTTTTAAAATACCATCTGTGAGGAGGTATTAATAAGTAGTGCACATAATTTTGAACACAGTAACAAAAAAATAAAATCAATGCATAGGAATACGAAATGGAAATGAAAGTATTACCGATTAATTACTTCTCGATATAGCTGTCTTGTATGTTAAGAAATTTATCCCTGCGCTGGATTAGTTTGAAAATTTCGATGTTATAAAACACCGTTGATCCATGTGAAGTCGTCGTTAGTCAAACTTCTGACCACCGAGGAACTTCGTCATGGGTCCAAATAAATGAAAATTTGTAGTGCCAAGTATGGTGGGTGCTCGAAACTCCCAAATGGATCCTTGGATAGAGAAAACTGCAAAGATCCAGTATAAGTAAATGTGACAGATAAAAAAAATTACTCATATTAATATACACTACAGTATATGTTGCATACTTGCGATAGTTTCAAATATATGATTTTTTTGGTGCAGAAATAATATTTTAAAGCGAGAAAAAGACATTAACCCTTGAAATGTATGATTTTTTTTTGTTACAGAAATAAAACTTGAAAACAATAACACATTAACTCGTTATTTTTTTAATTTGATCTTTTTTAGCAGTATTCTAATGATTTGAGCTGACAGTTTAAACCGACCATTTCACTAACATTTGCATGAAAAGAATTTCTTCATTGAAAAACGGTTTCTTGAGATGTAATATTTTTCCTTTCATAATCTGTTCTTGTAAATAGATTATTACGCCATGTCTATCTAGAGAGATTCGCTTTCATTAAAAAAAAAGAAAGAAAAGAAAAGAAACTATATCTGTATAGTATATTCATATCTATAGTTCGGAACCAAAGACATTCTTCTTAAAACAACATAATATTAACTCATGAAATTCTATAATATAATATTTATAAAAATTTGGCAATTGAAAATATTATTTAAATAAATCAAAAATAATATTTTCATATTAATCAGCTAAACAATGATGCTGAATTAATTAATATGTATATGCATATAAATATATATGTGTATAAAATAATTCCTCATTTTTAATACCTAAATAATAGAATACTGTATCTATTTTCCCATGGGAAATCTAAAGGAAACACACAGCTGTCAAAAAACTTGTAACCTAGAGAATCAATGGAGCATTAGACAGTAAATATCAGGTCACCAGATAAAATTTTTCAAAAAATTCACAAATGGTTAATAAAAGCATCAACAAATCTCACTCTGATTTAATACTATAGATGTCGCCACGATTCTCTCAAGACCTGAAATCTGCTTTAAACGAAAAACTCTGCACTTTCCGAAAAAATTATGTATCATGACTCTAATATAATTAAAAACAGCTGTGTATCACATGTATGCCATCATTAAATAAATTTTCTATTTGTGCTAAAACAGTTTCGTAAAGAATATCGTGGTACCATTCTGATAGTTAAAATAGAAGTAATTTACATTTCACTAAAGAAATAGTATTACTATTTTTAATATAGTTTTAATTTAGTAGTTAAATATTTAAAAAAAGGAAAATAATAACTGATTTTTTAATTTTTTTTAATCTACAAGAATTTTTACTTAATGACAAGATATTATTTTTATAGACTTCAGTAAATTAATTGGGTTTGATAAAAAGCTAGGGCGCCATCTGTTGTTAGTGAATTAAAGCTGAAAAATGATTTCAAAAACTCATGATATTATAGAATTAAATTATTCATTAAAGACTATTTTTATATTGAATCTTCGGCAAATTAATCGGTTCTTATAAAGTACAAGAGTGTCATCTATAGATAGTGAATTAAAGGTAAAAAATAATTTTGAATGAATGAAAAAAGAACGTATAATATTTATAGAATTGAATTATTGATTGAAGACTAAAAGGTGGAATTATTAAAAAGAAAATTTTCTGTATTTCACCATAATAAATGTATGTTGTTGTTTTTTTTAAAAAAACAGTTTTTATTGGATTTATATTTATTGTGTAACGATATGCCATGAGAAATTTTTTAACACAGTTTCAGTCTTCGATTGAAATTTATTGGATGATTGAATATTTAAAAATCAAAGAAATTGGCAATCATTGTACTTTTTCTTTATGTCTAATTAGAATATTAATTTAGTAGAGTTTTTTCCTTTTACATACAAATTAACAAAAAAATTTTGTAATACTAAATGAACAGAATTTCATTCTTACCACTAAATTATTATGAATGTTCATGAAATACCTTACAGATAGACGGTATCCTATTTTCTCACACCATGAGAAACAGCTATTAAAAGAAAAAATAAATGGATAACCCTAAATATTGTCAAAAGGAAGAAAATATATATTTAGAAAGTGGGATGAGCTTCTTTTCATTATCTGAATTCTTGTTTTAAAAACAGTAACTGATATTACTTCTACCTATAATGGAAATGATTTGATACTTCTCATTACCACCCTAATATCACATTTAAATCATACAGTACTGGATGATATTAAATAATATTCACAGTATTGTATAATATTGTTGGATATTCTATAATAATAAAGGATATATATTGCACAATAGGCTACAGCGGGCCGTGCTGTCTCAATAGAGACATAATCAACAAGTGTTTTTTCCACTTTATACCTTTTCAAATATTTAATAATCGTATTTAGTGTTAGAAT